>NC_091792.1:161699583-162017500 GCF_041296235.1 Equus asinus
GGCTTTCCCGTGGGGCCCCCAGCGGAGCAGCGCCCGTGAACTTACGGTGCTCTGACCACAGTGCTCTGAGTGGTTGCTTTTGATGACTTTGTTCCATTTTATTGTTGCTCTTTGTGTCTTCATTTTCTCACTTGCTTCTAAAATTGGTAATATAAGTAAAACAGAGGGCCTCAAGGGTCTGTCATCCCGGTGAGAGCAGGGCAGGCTGTCCGCTGGGCCCTGGGATGACACGCATTGCCTCTGCTGTAGGCGCCATGCTGAAGGTCAACCCAGAGGAGCGGCTGTCCATCACGGAGCTGGTGAACCAGCTCCAGGAAATTGCAGCGGCCAGGAACGTGAACCCAAAGTCACCCATCACCGAGGTAGGGCCCCTCCAGGTGTTGCTTGTGGTCACATGGTCTTGGCATTGTGCCGAGGCCCCCATCTGCCCTAAAGCAGGTGGTGCAGCTCCGAGGAGGCTCCCGACCGTTGTGCAGCAAGGAGCGCCCATGCAGCCCGGGGGGATCTGAGTTCCCTGAGGATGGATCACCTGTTGGGAAGCATGCCGCCCTGTGGGCTCACAGAAGTCGGGGAGAGTAAAGCTGGGTGTGAGGCTGCCCGTGGTGACTCCCAGCATTTCTGCCTTTCACAGATACTTAGCATGTGGGCCCATTCCCGTGTCTGGGGGCCCAGGGCAGGAGATGGAAATAGAGGCCTGATGCGTCAGACGGCGGCCATCAGTATGGGGAACGGAGACTATTGGGGGCAGGGGTAATGCGTCTGGCTCAGAGAGGAGGGCTGGGTGAGGAGACGGCCCCTGAGTAGTGTGACTCTGAGGCAGGTCCGCCCGTGGCTCCCACGTGGCCCTTCACAGAGAACATGTGCCCTCCAAGAGTGAGGCCTATGCATATGCTGCTGGGAGCTCTCCGGGGGCCGGCAGAGATGCTGATGGACAGGCTCAGGAGTATTCCGATCTCAGCACTTCCGGAGCCTGGACGTGTGGGTGCCGACGTTAAAGCCGTCTATAGCTTCTGCTCCAGGCCACGCGGGCAATATGCGGCAGACAGAACCCAGAGTGAGGACAGCAGGAGAGCCTGAAAGCCCAGGGTGGAGCCACTAAAAGCTGGGCTGTGTTGTGAACGAGAACTATGTGAAAGAGGAGTCGAACAGATCCAGAGGCTCAGGGGTCCGGGTGATATTTACCCACGTTACAAGGAATGACCGATCAGATGTTTTATTCCTCTCAGAAACTGACAAAAGAAGTAAATCAAACTGAGAACTCATGAAAAAAAGACATAGCTGATCTATGAGACAGCCAGCAGAGTGTGTGTATCTCTGAGAGTCCATGGATGTTAGCACTGGCCTCCTGCTGGGTCACAGGGCAAGACGAGATTTCATCACGTTCCACAGAGTTGATGACAGTGTGCCTTACTTTCTGAGCTTTGTCATGAGTGATGAAACATTAACTCAATGACAAAAGTGTTTTTTAAAACTCCATAAAAACTGAAGCACACTTCCAACTCACTTAGGCAAAGAGGGACAGTGGATACCACGACTGTTGAGGACTGAGCACGGCTGAGGCTGGCACTTGAGCGGGGCTGGGCAGGAGGCCTGCAGCCCTGCTTCCAGCCTGGTCCTGACGTACCAGGGGTGCCAATCGGCTCTCTGAAGGTTTTGACGTCGAGGCTCCATCCAGCACTGGCCGCAGGCTCAGCTCCCGAAGGACGGTACCTCTCACTGTGTGCTGCCAACTGAGCTGGTAGACCTGGGCGCAGTCGCCCTGCCCTGAGGATCTGCTCGCCCCAACAGTGCATTCATCCTCCGCCGACGGCAGCGCATGGGCATGGTGGGCATGCCGTGAGCCTGGCCACGTGGGGCAGGTTCACAGCTGTGCCTCTGTCCTGGAGACTGGCCCAAGCGTTGCCAGTGGAGGATGCAATGGCTTCCACTGGACCATTTGGAGCCGGGGAATTCTTCCCTCTGGTTTTTAACAGACTAGGCAGGAGGGGAAGGTTCCTTGTAGTGAGCAGGCCTGGAGCTTGTGGTGCCATGTGCTGATGTCCTCCATGGCTAGGAGCGGTGTAGCCTGCAGTCGCTGTGAACCACTGTCACGAGACCTTCCTGATGGGGGCAGTGTGTGACCTCTTAGAGGTTGACTTCTTGTGCCTTGAATCTTTACAGCTCCTGGAGCAGAATGGAGGCTGTGGGAATGCTGCTCTGTCCCGAGGGCTGTCCCCTCCTGGGGGCCCGACAAGCAGCAGCTACAGTGGAGGTAAGTACCCTTGCGCTGTGCCCACCGTTCGTCCCCTGGGTTACCACACCCCTGCTGTGCTCTCGCGGGGCACCTGCCTCCTGCTCTCACAAGGCTTTTGGCCTGGCGGCAAGAGACAGGCTGCACCTTTGGGGTCTCTAGGACCACTCTCAGGTTCGTGATTCCCTGAAACTCACACAGCCTAGCAGAGCTGATGCTCAGGCCGGGGTTTAGGATGGGAAACTAGGAAAGGGGAGCAGATGCTAGCTTTCCCTTCCGGTGCTGTCAGGACGGCGCTGGTCCTCTGCAGCACTGTGTGAGAGCTGGGTGGGCCTGAGCCCTGGTGCCTGTTGTGCAGGGCTGTGGGGTGACCACACAGGCATCACTGCAGCCTGCACACAGGCATCATCATCATGTGCAGCCACCTGGACTGTCGTGGGGGGGGTGGGTTCTTGAGGTGCCAAGATAAGACCACGGCACATACATGTGCACACCACATGCGTGTGCTAGAGTGCTTGGCTGTGGCCAGGCTGGTCACTGCCTGGTGAAGGGCCAGTGTAAACATCACACGTGTGGAACACAGCCTCATCTCAGTGGTTGCCCAATGGCCCGAGAATGGCTGACCCTTTGTACCACCTGTGACCCAGCCATCCAGTGGCCCCTGTTGCTGCATTGGTCACAGAGGCCACGGAAAAGACGTGGCAGACAACCCTGCAGCACAGACACCATGTGCGGGTCATGCTTCCCTGTTCACACTGACTGCTACCACCAGCGCTGCCTTTGCAGACTGCACCCTAGGGATCCTGGCACTTCAGGACCCTTCCATTGTCACCATCTGTTCTCGTTTGGGTGGCAGTCCTGCTCCCTGCAGACAGGGGGACTCCCAGCCTGGAGCACACCTGAGTTGTAGCCACACAGCCTTTTGGGGCCTGGCCTCTTCTTTGGCCTCCCTGCAGAGCCTCCCCCCAGTCGTGCGTCTGTGGTCTCCACGTGCGCGGTGTTCCTTTGCCTTGCATGGAGGCTGTCTTGCCTTTGCTGGGTCTCAGCATGCATTTGTGTGACCATGGGGTCCCAGCTGGTGTCCAGCAAGTGCTGAAGGAAACTGGGCAAATGTCCTGGAGACGGGAATGAGGGCCACATGCACCCGGAGGTTCTGGCTCTCGTGGACGCAGTTCAGGTTCTGCCTTCATGAGAGTAGTCTGTGGTGCCTGGGCATGCACTTTGCCAGTGCTGGACGGGGTGGGGCTGCCCGCCAGGCTCATTCCTACGCCTAGACATGGAGCACTGATGGTTGGGGTTAACAGGAAGTGTGGCTTGCTGCAGGCTCCTGTTGTCTAGACTCTGCCGTCTCTGTGGGAGTCGGCTCCCACGACGACCTGAGGCTTGTCTCTGCTTGCAGGCCTGGTGGTTGCCGAGTATGACCAGCCCTACGGTGGATTCCTGGACATCTTGCGTGGGGGCACTGAGCGCCTCTTCACAAACATCAAGGACACCTCCTCCAAGGTCATCCAGTCTGTCGCCAAGTGAGTGGAGGGCAGGTTCTAGGTGGCCGCATGAGGCTTCTTGGTGCTCTGGAGATTCTCCCACCTATAGGTGCTGCCCTGCCTCCACACCGGGCAGAACCTGCCTCATGGCCGTTGGTGAGCATGCGATGCTCACCCAGCCCCGCCCCTCTGCAGGCTTGGCCATCAGTTCTGTAGACTGTGGGTGGTCTTTGTGCTGCAGGGTGGCAGTGGCCCCAGCAGCCTTATTTCCACCCTGGCCTTGGAGGGTGCTTGGTGAGACAGTGGAGAAGCATGGGCACCGGGCCTGCGGGAGCCTCTGGAGCTGTGGGCCGGCATCGCCCTCTCCCAGGAAGCCATGAGCCCTGGCCTTGGAGTCCCTCTCACTGTGATGGCACCCTTCACGTTGGTGCTGTGCCTCTTCCTTGGTGTGGAGTGAGTGGGGCAGTCATAGCCCACAGGGACACCTTGTTACCACTGTCTGTCTTGGATAAAACATCAGATCACTTGGACATGGGCCAGGTAGGTTTGAGTGTGTGGGTGAATGAAGTCGCAGTGAGTGGACTGTCGAAGGGAGCAGAGGTGGAGGCTGTCCTGTCCTACTGGATGCCAGCCCGTGGTCCCCATGGCCAAAAGTGCCATGTTCTCTGAGGGTCTCGGCTTTGTCCAGGGATCTCCATGCTGGGTGCCAATGAGCCCTCGCAGGCCCTGGTCTCCAGCACAGCCACCAGCGGCCAAGGTGTTGGTGTCGACACGAGGCAGTCACTCCTGTTCCAGCTGTTTCAGGAAACGGCTGCTGGAGCTGAGCTGCGATTATTGTTGACTTGTCACTTCCCCTCAGTCCAGGGGTCGGGACATGTGTCCTTTGCTGGCGATCACCTTGTCTTCCAAGTCATGGGGGCTTCTTGGCCTTGCTTTCTTTGTTCTATTTTTTGTGCCGCGATCATCGTTTTGTGTCCACAATTGTTGGCAATACAGGTAAAGGCATGCGTTCTTGTGTATGAGCATGTGGACATGTGTGAGCACGTGTGTTGTGTGTGGGCATGAACGTGTGCGTGCACATGTGCATGTGTGAGCATGCTGCAATGTGTGTGCATGTGTGAGCAGGCTGTGGTTGTGAGCGTGTGCGTGAGCATTTGTGAGCAGGCTGTGGTTGTGAATATGTGTGTGCATGTGTGTGCATTATGCTGTCTGGTAGGCTCCATGGCAGTTGTGTGCTTTGTCTCTGATGTGACTTTACATAACAAGAACAAACTTGATTTTTGCCAAGTGCTGGGTGTCCCACGGAGCAGGGCATCTGCTTGCGTCTCTGTGGCCCTTTGTGACGTCCCAGGCCACGCCCCTTCAAAGGAAGCCTTTGTCCGTTTTTAATGCCCAGTTCTCCGGAGTCCTGTCCACAGAGACAGGAGCATTTGGGCAGGCTGTGTCTTGTGTTCTGGGTGTGAAGGCTGGAAGAGTGGGACAGGGTGTGGACAGAGGGTGCAAGGGCTTGGCCTACTGCCAGTGGCTGCTTGGCACTTATCTGTCGTCTGCGTGTGCTTTTCTGTCTGAGCTTCTGCAGGCAGGGTGACCTTGCCTGTGGGTGGTGTGCCATGGGGTACTGTGCGTATGTCTGTGCCTCAGGCTTCATGGGCCCCGTGGACCGTCCCCAGCACTTCCTGCCAACTGCGGCGTAGTCAGGGTGGTGGGTCAAACATCTCTACTCGTGTCCTCACATCCTCCCCCCAGCAAGTGATGTCTCGGGTGGATTCCGGGACTGGAGGGCTCTTGAATTGCAGCCCCCTGATGACACTCAACAGGCGATTCTTGGGCATAAGATAAGCTACTTAAAATTCATATATAAATTATGTAAAATTGCCTGCAGTATTTTGGAAAATAAGAATGGGGGCAAACCCTATTATACATCAGTTTTTTCGGACATCAGTATTGTATTAGTATAAGTTAAGTGGTTAGTCTAGTGAATGACACACTTATGTGGGACCAGTATAAAACAAATGAAACACTAAGTCTGAAAGAAGATAATGGATTAATTAGTGAATGGTACTAAGACCATGGATATTTATATGAAAAAAAAAATGGATCTCTAATAGCAGCCAAATACATTAATTCTGGTTAGTTAAAAGATCTAATTGTGAAAAGCAATTTTCAAGGAAAAATTAATAAAATATAGAGGGACATTTTTACAGCACCAGAGTAAAAAAGATTTCTTGAATGTGACAAAATATATAAGTCGTGGAGGAAATGATTAATAAATTTAACTAACTTAAAAGAAAAATCCTCTTCCTCAAAAAAATACGTTTCTTTAAAGTAAGATATGGCACTGACGGGGAGTAAATATGCTCAAAGTATGTAACTGGCAAAGGGAATAGTATCCATTATGTACAGTGAATTATGAAAATTAATAGAAAAAAGTGAAAAATGCATAAAGGCAACTAACAGGACAAACTATGAATAAACTATGAAAAGATGCTCAGCTTCATTATTATTTTGTAGATCACATACAATTAGGTTCTGTTTTTGATCCACTCGGACAATCTCTGTCTTTTAATTGGTGCATTTAGACCATTGACGTTCAGAGTGATTAATGAAACAGCTGGATTAATATCTACCATAGATCATTACACTCAGAAGGATGGCTGATACAGTTGGATTAATAGCCACCATATTCATTCCCATGAAAGTGATTGTTGATACAGTTGGATTGATAGCCACCAGATTCATTCCCATCAGAGTGGTGGTTGATACAGTTGGATTGATAGCCACCATATTCATTCCCATCAGAGTGGTGGTTGATACAGTTGGATTGATATCCACCATATTCATTCCCATCAGAGTGGTGGTTGATACAGTTGGATTGACAGCCACCATATTCATTACTATCAGAGTGGTTGGTACAGTTGGATTGATATCCACCATATTCATTCCCATGAAAGTGATTGTTGATACAGTTGGATTGCTAGCCACCAGATTCATTCCCACAGAGTGGTGGTTGATACAGTGGGATTGATATCCACCATATTCATTACTATCAGAGTGGTGGTTGGTACAGTTGGATTGACAGCCACCATATTCATTACTGTCAGAGTGATTGTTGATACAGTTGGATTAATATCCACCATATTCATTACAGTTTTCTATTCCTTGACCTTTGTTCCTGTTTATTTTTTTCTATCCTTTTAATTGATCATTTTACATGATTCCGTTTTCTCTTCTTTCTTAGCCTATTAGTTTTACTTTTTTTTTTTTGCTTTTTTCTCCTAGAGTTTGCAATATGCATTTACACCTAATCCATGTCCCCTTCTAATAGCACTATACTGCTTCACAGGTAGCGTGAGCACCTGAAATAACAAAATAATTCTAATTCTTCCCTCCTGTCCCTTGCATCATGGCTTTCATTTCACTTACACATAAGCGTATGTGTCTGTCTGTGCATGTAATATGTACATAAGCATCATATCAGATGCATTGTTGCCATTATTACTTTGAACACTGTTATCTGCAATATTAAGAAGAAAAATAAAAGTTTTAAATTGACCTTCTCCTATTCCTTCGCTGACGCTCTTCCATTTTTTATGTAGATCCAGGTTTCCCATCTGTATCATTTTCCTTCTCTCTGAAGAACTTTTAACATTTCTTGAAGGCAGGTCTACTGGCTACAAATTTTGTCTGAGAAAGTCTTCATTTCTCCTTCACTTCTGGAGAGAATTTTGCAGGGTACAGAATTCCAGGCTGGTGGTCTTTCTCTCAACACTTTACGTATCTCACTGCACTCTCTCTTGCCTGCACGGTTTCTGAGAAGTCGCATGCAATTCTTACCTTTGCTCCTCTGTGGGTAAGGTGTTTTTCCCTCTGGCTTCTTTCAGGATTTTTTATCTTTGATTTTGTGTGGTTTGAGAGTGCTACGCCTGGGTGTAGCTTTTTTTGGCATTTATCCTGCTTGGTGTTCTCGGAGCTTCCTGGCTCTGTGGTTTGGTGACTGACATTAATTTGGGGAAATTCAGTCATTATGGTTTCAAATGTTTCTTCTCTTTCTCCTGTTCCACAACCTTTTGTGGTCATCCACAGTCCTTGGGTACTCTGTTCTGGTTCTTTCCAGTCTGTTCTCCTGGCTTTTTAGTTGTGGGGTTTCTCTCGAGATGTCCTCAAGCTCAGAGGTCCTTTGCTCAGCCGTGTCCAGTCTGACGAGTCCATCGGAGGCACTCTTCATTTCTGTTGCAGTTTTTCATCTCTAGCATTTCTTTTCGGTTCATTCTTAGAATTTCCACTCTCTGCTCACATTGCTCCTGTGCTCTGGCATGCCGTCTGCTTCTTCCATCAGAGCCCTTAGCATAGTAATCACAAGTGTCTTAAGTTCCTGGTCTGACGATTCCAGCGCCCCTGCCATGCCTGGTTCTGATGCTTGCTCTGTCTCTTCAAACTGAGTTTCCTCACTTTTGTGTGCCTTATGATGTTTTCTTGGTAGCCAGACGTGATGTGCCAGGTCAAAAAACTATCTTGCATTTTTGTCACCATCTCTCTTCAAAACCAGCTCCTAATGTCATACCTCTTTAGAGCAGAATAGCAGTAAGAGAGTTAAAACTCCTTTCTATTAGGTCTTTGCCTCCACCACTTGCAAGTTACAATTTCTCATCCACCTCTTATGTAGAATGTCGGCTCCACACACGTGCATGTGTGCACTTACGCAAGTACGTGCATGCACACTAACATGTACACATAGCACTCACACATGTAGTGGACACACTCACATATACCCACTTTCCCTCTGGGACTTGCTCCTGTGGAAGCTCTTGTGACTTAACTGTAGAAATTTCTGTAATAACCAGACACTCTTCTTTTTAATTCCAGTTATGCAAAGGGAGATTTGGACATATCTTACATCACATCCAGAATTGCTGGTATGTTTGCCAACTTTAACCATAAGGACACACTACGTAGCCCTGTAACCCCCTAAGGACAACTGTAGCCATAAGGACTTTAGCCATAAGAATGCACTTCTGATTCTCCTTTCTGAGGACAGCTCCTGGGACACTGGCCCCCAGCACATCCCTTGCTGCAGTGTCAGGTGGGGTGCGAAGGGTGTGGCCTCTTCGGCAGCCACTTGCTCACCCAAGGTGTGGCCTGGGGCACCCATCCCGTGTCCAGTGCCTCCAGGCCCTGCCGTGGACAGTGCCAGTGTCAACCCAGCTTCTCCCCCTAGTCTAGAACTTTCTGGAACTCAAGTTGTGAGGGGAATGATGGAAGGCCATTCACATTTAAAACTTGGGTCTCCAGGCAAAAAAAAAAAAACCAAAATACAGACATTTGGAGACTCTGTGTGCATCAGGCTCTCTAGCAGAACCTGCCGTCTGGAAGTCCTAGAGGGTCTTTCTTGTCAGTGGCCGACAGGCAGTGGGGGTCTGTGCTCCGTGGCTCCCCACCTCCTGCTGTACTGATGGGTCAGCAGCCGCGGGAGTGCAAGGAGCAGGGGGCTGAGTGTGGCTGAGTGTGGGCCAGTGGGTGCTGAAGCTCAGGAGGACGCCCCACCCTGTCAGGCTCCATGAGTGGGGGCAGCGTGGCACTGACGTGGGCTGCTCTTTCAGTGATGTCCTTCCCAGCGGAAGGTGTGGAGTCGGCCATCAAAAACAACATAGAGGACGTGCGGCTGTTTCTGGACTCCAAGCACCCAGGACATTATGCGGTCTACAACCTGTCCCCGAGGATGTACCGGCCCTCCAAGTTTCACAACCGAGTGAGTGGCACTTTTGCTCTCATGGTAGTGGCCGAGATGTGGCACTAGGCAGACCTGTGACATCCCCAGGCAGTGGCAATGAGTGGAGCCAGGGCTCTGACGGTGGGGGCTCGGGGTTGTGATGACACAGGGCTGCCCGGGGTCCTCCTGCAGTGAGTGGCAGGGGTGGGTCGGCTCAAGGAGGATGCCAGAACATAACTGTGAAGAGGTCAGGTGGGTTTCATTATGGCAACTAAGGACGCTGAAACCACGGTGCCCGTTGCTGCTTGCCTGTGAGAGAGCGTGAGGCCCCACGATGTTCTTGGTAAATAAATATTCAGACACAGATAGTTTTTACAGTATTTGAACGTACCCCAAGTGTGGGGAAAGGCACTTCTTGCCAAGTGAGCCGTGGCCTGTAGCACCACGCACTCCTGTCGTGCAGAGGAGCTCAGGAGCTGGGCCGGGGGTGACAGACGCCCGTGGGCAGGGGGAGGGAGGTGTGTGGGGTGGTGCTGTCCAGGGCGGTGCTTGTGATAAGAGGCCCCCCAAGCATGTGTACCCTGCTGGCGCAGGGAGCACAGTGAGCCAGCCCTCTCCCCACAGGTCTCCGAGTGCGGCTGGGCGGCCAGGCGAGCCCCAAGCCTTCACAGCCTGTACAGCATTTGTAGGAACATGCACTCCTGGCTCCGGCAGGACCACAAGAACGTCTGCGTCGTGCACTGCATGGTGAGTGTGAGGCTGCTCCATCCCACAGCATTGTTGAAGTGCGTGAGTCAGCCCTGCGCTTCTCCTCAGGGATGCAGCAGAGAATAAACCATGAATGGGGGGAAACCCCTGCCCAGAGGAAGCTTAGAGCCGGTGGAGGAGACAGAGAGAACAGAGAGACCCAGGGTATCGGGCATGGCGGTGCTGAGTAGGGAGGCGAGGTGGAGCAGCTGGTGTCCCAAGTGGGGACGCAGGCTGGGCCCCATGCCATGAAGATGAGCCAAGCTGGTGTCTAGGCAGGAGGCTGATGCCCACCATCACAGGCCTTTCCTGGGGCCCTGATGAGACACCAGGCGGGGACATGGGGTACCTGTGTGAGCCTGGGCACCACAGTGATGGTGGCTCCCTCGAGGCTCCTTGTGAAGCCACAGCATTCTGTCCACCACCTGAGGCTGGCAGCCAGCCAGCGTCCTGAGAACCAGGGTATGTTTGGGAGGTGCTAGGCTAGCACACAGACTCGTGGCAGGTCCTAGGGGAGCAGCTTCTGCCCTGCTATCTGCAGCCAGTGGCCTTAGGCCTGGGTGTCCCCAGCACAGCTCCTTTTGTTGCAGGGTAGCAAACCCCAGAGGGAGCAGCAACTGCCCCCACTGGGCCTAGTGCCCCAGCCTTATGGGATCCACCCTGCTGGGGAGTCCAGGGCCCGTGCCTTCTGTGGGTGCACACCTGGGTCCCTGGGTCCCTGCTTCTCAGGAAAGACTGCCCACACAGTTGGTCCCCCTGCCCCTCTTTACAGAGTGTGCAGGGTCCCCATGTGGCATTTTCTCGTCTCTCCGCCAGGCAATGCCCACATGGGCCTTGACAACTCAGTGCTGAGGCCACGCTGCCTCGTGGGACCCTGTCTCGGCCTCTACTTTCTGGCTGAGGACAAGCCTTGTTTCCAGTTCCCCAGATGCACAGCAAGGGTTAGGTTTGTGGTGTCTCACACAGTGGGGCACCTGCCAGAATGTGCACTCGGAGGTTAGCACCGCCGTTCTGCTGTTGATGAACGTCACAGTAGGCGTGATGATGAAGGGGGTGCCATGAGGGGAGAGCACCAAGGGGACGGCGGGCGAGTGTGAGGTCCCAGTGGGACCATGATTGTGAGCGGTGTCCAGCGGGAGCAGCTGGCCAGCCTGCGCTTTTTGCGAAGGAAGCTTTGTTCTTGTTGGACTCTGGATTCCCGCCTCATCAGGCGTGTTTCTGTCGGTTTCCAAACATGCCCTGGACCCAGGAGGGAAGCCTGGGCTTGTTCTCTAGGGGCTGTGGGTCAGGAAGCCCGCCTTCTACCCGCTGCGGCCATGTGAGCTGCCCTGTGCCCTTGGTCCTAGGATGGGAGAGCCGCGTCCGCTGTGGCCGTCTGCTCCTTCCTATGCTTCTGCCGACTCTTCAGCACCGCAGAGGCTGCCGTGTACATGTTCAGTATGAAGCGCTGCCCGCCGGGCATCTGGCCATCCCACAAAAGGTACCGTGTGTCCCGCTGTGGGGACGTTGGTTGTGGCATTGCCTGTGCCTGGATCTCAGCTGTGGGCACTGGGAGGTGGGAAGAGTTTCAAGAAGGAGTGAGGGTTGTACACTGTTCGGATGGAGCATGGGCCTGGCGAGTGCGCCTCTGCCCCATACCGCTGCCCACAGAGCCCTGCCAGGCTAACTTGATGGTCCTGCTGTGCAGGCAAAGAAGCCCCAGGCTGATCACAGTTATGGTGGGCTGGGATTTGAGCCCTGCCGGGGCTTACAAGCTAACGAGGGGCCATACCTCTGTCCAGTTCCTGGGCACCAGCTTTTCTAGCAAGTGTGGCCGTGAGCCCAGTCTGAGCCCAGCATGGCCACTTGCTCATTGGGCGATGGGGATAGTGCCTCTTGTCACGTGTGGGCTTGCTGCCTCCATGGAGCCCTGTTGCTCTGGGCTTGCTGTGGGCTTGTTTCGTTGGATGGGTGACACCTGGGAACTGTGATGCTGCATGGACGGAGTGGTATTGTCTTCTGCTGTGAGGTCACGCTGTGTCAGGGTCCTGGGAGACACTCGGGTTTTTATGCTGCTCTGTGTCAGCACAAAAGCATCTCTACCGGCCAAAGGGAGTGGTTTCTCGTGGCTGCAACTGGCCCTGCCCGCTCTGCTCTCTTCCTCTTCCTCAGGGATCACACCCTTCACCAACCAGGCTGGCCTCTCATGTCATTTTGCCCCCTTCTGTCCGCCCCCTGCAGCGACAGTGGCCTTTCTGATGCTCAGATCTGAGGAGTCGCTTCCCAGCTCACAGCCTCTCCGTGGGCACCCTGGGGGAGCACTTCCCTCCTCTGCAGGAACGGACCTTGGCATAGACAATGCAGACCCCGAGAGTCGGGGAGCCAGAGCCCATCCTGACCCTGCTGCCCCCTCACTCCTGCACCCCCAGGAAGAAAGAGACTGCATCCAGGCCAGCGAGGGGTCATTATGGGTCATCCTTCCCCATCTGGACGGCCGCACAGCTTGTTGACGGAGTAGGGGAGGAGTCGGTGCTGCTCCTACGTGGGGCCCCACCTTGCTGGTTGGCGGTCTAGGGACAGTGTTGTGTCCCTCGGCCACCTCAAGAGAGCTGGTGCACGGTTGTGTCATCTGTACAGCTCAGGGGTGCGGTCCTGTTGCTCATGCAGAGAGGCTGCGAAGCAGGGCCTAGACCACCAAGCACAAGAGATGGACTGCAGACCCTTCTAACACAGTGACCTAAAAGCCATTTCTTCCTGTATTCCACATACATCAGGGGTTCCCGAATTGCGCCTCTTGCTGTAGGATCCTGCTTAGCAGCCACTCACAGCCAGGGTCAAAGCTGGAAAGAGTGTCGTCAGTGGTGTGTGCCTGGCTCTGGGACCCCCACCAGAACCTGGAACCCAGAACCCATGGCTACTTTCTTGGAGATGTGCAGACGTGTAGAGCATTGTCCCACCCTAACAATCTAAGAGAGTGGCAGGACCAACTTCAAACGCATGACTTTCCAGAGCTGTTGGAGAACAGCAGTCGTCAGAGCCATTGGCTGGCCCCACATCTGAGGAGATGGGCGCCTGTGGAGAGAGGGCACGAGCACTCACTCACCTAGCAGCCGTAGCATGATGCCAACAAGAAGGACCAGCAGGACAGTCACTGAGACCTAGTGCGCAGAAGCGGGCAAGGCCTCAGAGATTGGGAAATCGGCCCCCTTGAGCCCCTGCCGGGCACTCACAGATCAGGTTGGAGAGGGAGGGCCAGCCGCTCTGGGAGGGGCACTGAGTGTGGCTCCCAGCGGAGCCTGAAGGAGACAGAGCAGTCTCTAGGACAGGACTCAGAGTGCTCTGACAGGAAATTTAAAGAAGTGATCAGCATGTTGAGGACTCTGATGGAGGGTGCACAGGATACAGGGCTGGGAGGTCAGTCACTTCGGCAGAGATGGACACTGAGGAGGAAGCGATGTGAGAAAGCACAGCAGCAGGGAACACTGCCTTCCTCTGGCCCACCAGCAGAGAGTGGGAACCACCACCACGGAGCTGGTCAGGAGACAGACGCTGCTCCAGCAGGGGCAGAGGGGAGCATCCCGGAAAGGACGAGCAGCCAGGCCTATCAGAGCATCTCGGACGGTCTAATGAGCAGGTGCCTGCAGCCCCAGAGGAGGAGACGCGCAGGGAGGAGGTGCATGGAGACACGGTCGCTGTGGGTTCCCCAGACCATCGGCAGACACCAGATCCAGCAGCTCCAAGGACAGCGAGCGGGATCGTAACACACACAGAAAACCCACTGAGACGTCCCGTATTCACACTGCTGGAAACCACACGAAGAGAAAATCAGAGATACAAATTACAGCCAAGTTCTTGTCAGAAACCCCAGCACAACCCATAGGGGTCTTTTTTATAGTGCTGTAATTAAGTCAACAGAAGAAAAATAAAATGAAAGGATAAAAAATGCTCAATTAATCCAAGAGAAGACCAAAAAGAGGAACCAAGAACAGATGGAACAAAGAGGAAATAGCTGTCAGGGAGGTGCACTTACTGCGGCCATGTCCATCCTCCCTGAGTGTGAACAGTCTGCAGCCCAGCTGAGAGCCCCACTGTGTTGCAGAGGCAGAGCCGGGCCAAGTGGTGCTGGAAGAAGGTTGGGTTAGTTACTGCCGGCCGCAGGACTGAGGCTTCAGGCAGCCCGTGTCTGTTATGTGTGTCTCTGTGGGTCAGGGCAGATGACTCCTTGCCAGGCTCAGACAGGGTGCAGCCGGCCACCTTGTATGGACCTCGACTCCAAGAAGGTCCGCTTCTCCTTTGTTTTCGAATCTGTTTCCAAGCTCGCTCAGGTTGTTGGCAGGGTTCATTAGCTGTGGGTGCTGGTCTTCACGTGCTGGCTTCTTGCTGACTGTCAGCAAGAGGCACCCAGCTTTCCTGCCCCCAGGCTGCCCCAACACAGCCATGGGGGAGAGCCCCGAGAATGAGTCAGCCAGCAAGAAGCGGTGTGTAGTGTCTGCACAGCCATGGCCTCCCTGCCCTTCTGTTGGTCAGAAGCTGGTCATCCCTTCTGCCCAGGCTCGAGGAGAGGGACTTAGACAAGGGCAGGAGGTGGACGCCCTGGAGTGTGTGCCACAAAGAGGCGCCACAGAAGCACTCACCAGAGGAAGACGGAGTAACAACACCACGTTACAATAGATTCCAAATGTGTAGAGCAGAAACCTGGCACTGAAAGGAGGAATAGACAAATCAGGATTATAGTGTCGACTTTAACATTCCTCTCCCAGTAATCAGTCAACTGGTGGACAGAAGGTCAGTTCAGAGTTTAACACCACCACCAACCGACTAAACCTAACTGCCAGCTGTAGAACATTCTACCCAGTGACGGAAAAGACACATTCCTTTCAGGTGCACGCGGAGCGTTCAGTAAGAAAGATCATGTTCTGAGTCCTTAAACCATGACAAATTTAAAGGATTAGAAATCATACAAAATAAGTTCACAGGCCATCGTAGAATTAAACTGGAGGTTGATAACAGAAAGATGGCTTGGAAAAGCCCTAAATATTTCAAAATTAAACAATCTACTAAATAATCCATGAGTCAGAGAGGAAATCTCAAGGGAAATTTACAGATATTTTGAACGGAATGAAAATTATAACATCAAATTTGAGAAATGAAACTAGAACATTGCCTCAAGGGATGTTTATAGCATTAAGTACTTATATTTGATTGAAAAAAGATCTGATTTGCTAACTGGGGCTCCAGGGACACAGAGTATACATGCTGACTACACAGAGCACATGTGATGTGGCATGTGGACTACACTGAACGCATGTGTGACGAGGCATGTGGAGGTGGAGCATACACAGCAGGTGTGTAACGTAGCATGTGGACTATGCACAGAGCGCATGTGTGACGTGGCGTGTGGACCATGCACTGAGCACTCATGATGTGTGGACTGTGAACAGAATGCATGTGTAACACAGCATGTGGACTATGCACAGAGCACTCGTACGATGTGGTGCATGAACAGTGCACAGAATGCATATGTGGCATGACATGTGGACTATGCACAGAGCACTCATATGATGTGGTGTGTGGACTGTGAACAGAATGCACATGTAACACGGCGTGTGGACTTCTCACAGAGCATTGTGTGATGTGTGTGCACTGCACAGAATGCATATGTGACATGGCTTGTGGACTGCACAGAAAGCATATGTGACGTGGTTTGTGGACTGTACACAGAATGCATGTGTGATACAGCATGTGAACTTTTGTAGAGCACGTGTGTGATGTGTGTGGATCCTGAACAGAACGCATGTGTGACAGGGCATGTGGACTATGCACAGAGCTCTCGTATGATGTGGTGTGTGGACTGTGCACAGAATGCATGTATGATACGGCACATGGACTCCGTGCAGAGCACTCATGGCGCAGTGTGTGGACTGTACACAGAATGCATGTGTGACATGACATGGACTTCTCAGCACACGTGATACGGTGTATGGAGTGTGTGCAGAGCACACGTATGATGTGGTTTGTGGACTCTTCACAGAAAGTGTATGTGACAAAGCACGTGGACCACGCACGGAGCACACATGTGATGTGGTGTGCCCCCTGCCCCTCCAGGTACATCGAGTACATGTGCGACATGGTGGCAGAGGAGCCCATCACACCACACAGCAAGCCAATCCTGGTGAAGGCTGTAGTCATGACGCCGGTGCCACTGTTCAGCAAGCAGAGGAACGGCTGCAGGCCCTTCTGCGAGGTGTACGTGGGCGACGAGCGCGTGACCACCACGTCCCAAGAGTATGACAGGATGAGGTGAGCTCAGGGTCCAGGGCCTTCCTCGCCCTGTGACCATCAAGTGTGTTCATTCTCATTCTGTGGAAAGATGTTGCTGGGAGGTGGCGTTGAGGCATGTTCGCGAGGCCTCATCTCAGATTGAGGCCATGAGCAACAAGCAGACTTTGCATGCTGGTCTGGGGCCTGTGGGTGGTGTGTGTGAGAGGTTCCCACCTCATCCTGCTAAGGATTGGCTTTTTAGACATCATTTCCTGGAGCAAACCCCACCCGACCCCACCCCCCACCCCCCACCCCCCACCCCGAAGTAATTTGGTAGCAAAACCAGCAAGATGAGAACAGGTGGATTTGAGTGTTGATGCCTGGGGGATCTTGGTCCTGCATTGCTCTTTCAAGGTGACTCTTCACTAGAACTTGACTCTTTTTGACCTAAGGGAACAGTTTCTCATCGTTCTCTTCTTTAGGGATTTTAAAATCGAGGATGGCAAAGCGGTCATTCCCCTGGGCATAACAGTCCAAGGAGATGTGCTCATTATCATCTATCACGCCAGGTCCACCCTGGGAGGAAGGCTGCAGGCCAAGGTGAGCAGGCGCTCGCTGTGTTCTGTGTCTCTTGCAGGAGGTCCTCAGACTCATGTTCAGTGAGAGCTTTGCAGGCTCACTCGGTAACTGCCTTTTGAGTCCCCACTTCGTGTAGTGCAAGGCAGAGGGGATTTTAGCCTGAAAGGCCCAGAGTTTCCCCCACATTACGGGACTGCTGTCTATGCGGTCTGCTGGGCTGGACCCTTGGGCTGCCCCACCACAGACCCCAAAAAGCCCCTTGTCAGAGAGGGTGCCGTCCCACTGTCCGTGTGTCTGTGGCTCTCAGAGCTTGTTAACTGTTAAATGTGTGCGACATTAGGGTCTGGTGGCCCCCTCCCCAGTTAGGGATCTTGTGTTTGCTTTCTCTCTGCAGATGGCATCCATGAAGATGTTCCAGATCCAGTTCCACACTGGGTTTGTGCCTCGGAACGCAACTACTGTGAAATTCGCAAAGTATGTTGGTGTCACCATGGGAGAGGGACCAGAGGGGTCAGGGTGTGTGGACACCCGCCAGCCGTGTCCATGTGTGAATGAGTATAGCGCAGTTACGCTCGCAGGGCATTGTGATTGGTGCTCGGCCAGGGTGCATGCTGGAACTTCAGTCTTGAGTCTGTCCCCAGAACCAGGCGTGTTCAGTACGCCACTCCTTGTTTGGACCACGGTGGCTGCCATGTGCACCTCAGTGACTGGGGACTGACCCAGTGCATTTCTCGTTAGGATGTAGCCGCTTGCACACTACATGTGGCAAAGCCAGATGAACGAGTGTCCCTGCATTGTGACACATTCATTCCGTGCCTCTCCTGTGCACAATGTTCTGCTAGTCACAGGGTTCGGAGCTCATTAAGAGAAGCTCACAGTCTGGTTTTAGAGACGAGTATAAATATAATGCAGCACTTATTAGTCTACTGTACTCTTCAGATAGGTTAACTTGTCAAAATCTCATGTATCAGAGGCCTGGAAATGTACCCCAGGCCCTCAGTAAACAGCAGGTATCATGCAGTTCATGTTCTGGGTGGAGCTGCTCCGGCTGAAGGCAGCTGGGCTGACCAAGCTGGTATGCGGCAGAGCGAGCTTCCACACATGGGCATTTGGATTCCAGTCATCTTTCTACTCATTCGCACTTGCACAGGCACATGCACTTTCCACCCAAACTTACTGTTGTTCCAGGAGCAAGAGGGGAACTACGTGGAGGGGCTCTAGAGACAGCCGCCTACAGCTACCCCAGACCTGCCTTCTCAAACTCTGCTGGTTTCCTACCCAGTAAACCAAGGGAAATGTTAGGATCCAACCCACAAGGTCCCGGGGAGGTCTGTAGCTCTGACCCCTGGGGTCCCGGGAGGACTCAGTGCCTCGTGCAGGTGATGTGCCGCACGGGGCCTGCACGTGTGAAGGCTCAGGGAGAATGGCACCTGCTGCCCTCACAGCCGTCAGCCTCTGAGGTTGGACGTCTTGTGTTTTGATATATTATTACTCTTTTACATTTCTCACATTTCTCATCTTTGTAGTGTTTTTCTTGTATTGGCATTTTACAGTGTTATTCCTAAGTGCCGATATGAAGATGACGCTACAAAGACAGGGAATGCCACAGCCGTAACTTTTCTGAGTCTTCCTCCTTTGGAGGAGCATGACCCCCAGAGCTTCGGTAACTTAACCACAAAGAAATCATCCTTTAAAAACTTTTTTTTAAGACTAAATGACTGAAGACCAAAAGGAAAAGTATGTGATGGCCTACAGCTGAGTCGGGTACTGGAGTCAGGAGACAGGGCCTTCAAGTAACTGATGAATGAGTTCAAGAAAAACAGAAAGGGGCATTTTGCTAGAGACCTGGGATGCGTAAAAAGGATGCAGTTACAAATTGTGGGACTGAGAGCTGTTAGAGCTGAAGTGGATTCCACCAATTTGTGTATTAGCAGAATGGACACAATAGCACAGAAGCAGTGAACTGGAACAGAATATCTTCAGAGTGCAGCACTGAGGAAGATAATGGAAGATGCAGAAAGGGTCATGGGAGAGATCTGGGATGCTGTGGAAAGGCTGGGCATGCTTTTATTTGGAGTCCTAGGCGGAGAGAGAGAGAATAGAAAAGAAACAATATTTTGAAAATTAGTGACTAACAACTTTGTTAAACTGATGAAAGACATCAAACCATAGACTCAAAAGTGCTGCCAACGCCAGCAGGAGTGTTTGTAAGAGAGGAGGAACCTCACCCAAGCCCATCCCAGCTGAATCGCTGAGAAGCAGACAAACTTCAAAGCCCCTGGGTGGAGGGGAGGGACACTCGGAGCCTTCAGAGTGACAAGATGGACAGCTGCCTTTTAACTGAAGGGATGGGAGCCAGGAGTCCTTGGGAGACCCCTTCTGAAATAGTAAACAAGAAGAGTGGCCAACTTAGAATCTCTCCGATGAGATTGTCCTCCAGAAGTGGAAGTCAGGGGCCGGCCAGTGGCACAGCGGTTAAGTGCACACATTCTGCTTTGGCTGCCTGGGCTTCACCAGTTTGGATCCCGGGTGCAGACATGGCACCACTTGGCAAGCCATGCTGTGGTAGGCGTCCCACATATAAAGTGGAGGAAGGTGGGCATGATGTTAGCTCAGGGCCAGCCTTCCTCAGCAAAAAGAGGAGGATTGGCAGCAGATGTTGGCTCAGGGCTAATCTTCCTCAAAAACAAAAAAACAAAACAAAGTTGGTAAAAAAAAAAAAAAGAAGAAGTGGAAGTCAGACAAAGATGCTTTTGGGTGAACAGAAGATGTTTGCAATATGCGGTATCAGACAAAGGACACAAGTCCGGAATATAGGAGGAATCACAGGCTGAAGAGAGGAAGACGGCCGTTAAAAACAGCAAAAAACTTGACTGGCACTGCACCAACAAGGAAGTCCCACTGGTCAATGGGTGGCTGAAGGAGTGGTCCCCGTCCTCGGTCATCAGGGAGACACTCTTGAGGCCGCTGTGCGCTTTGACTGGCAGCTGAATGAGAGACAGGCATTTATAGCTGCCGGCAAGCGTCTGCAGCTCCTGGAACCCACACTTACTGCTGCCACTGCGCAAAGTCTGGTTGAGCTGTGTCCCACAGATGTGTCCCCCAGGGAAGTGAGTGCCTGGGACCAAGAGCAGACTCATGGAGGAACGTTCCTAGCACCTTTATTCTTAGCAGCCCCAAATGAGGAGGAACCCAGTGCCAGTAGCAGCAGGATGGATAATGAGCTGTGGCATGCTCACACGTGGGTGGCATGCAGCAGTGAAGCGTGACGTACACAGATGTAACCATGAGCAAAAGGCCACGACTGTCCATGTCTCATGACCCGTTTTATCGGCTCAGGCCTCATGTGGTTGTAGAGGTCCCGGGCATGGCTGCCTTTGTGGGGCTGGCTTTGAGGGGCACAGGGACGCTCTTGGGGGTGGCAACACACAGTGTAGTTTTCTGAATGTACCACCTACACGAGTATAGCACCTTATGGAAACATAGTCTTAGATTTGTGCGTGGCCTTGTATGTTATGCCTCCAAAACTGGATTAATTAATTCAGGAAGGAGAAAGCTGTTGAGTTGTCTGATTGATGCAGGGAAGTGTGTCTCTTCCACGGGCAGGATTTGTTTTGCACAGAGGCATTGGAACAGGACACTTCGAGGGGCCAGCCCCGTGGCTGAGCGGTTAAGTTCATGCGCTCCACTTCAGCAGCTCATGG
The DNA here is from genome assembly GCF_041296235.1 of Equus asinus. NCBI lineage: Eukaryota > Metazoa > Chordata > Mammalia > Perissodactyla > Equidae > Equus > Equus asinus. The sequence continues at coordinate 161,720,275 of NC_091792.1, forward strand.
TTTCTGCAATTCGGATCTTGAGCGCAGATGTGGCACTGCTTATCAGGCCGTTTTGAGGTGGCATCCCGTGTGCCACAACTAGAAGAACTCACAACTAAAATATACAACTATGTACTAGGGGGATTTGGGGAGAAAAAGCAATTAAAAAAAAAAGAAACAGGCCAGTTCGAGAGAATTTGGAATGGCATTAGCAGGACATGCTCTCGGATGAACCAGAGATGGTCCATGCTGGTGAGGCCTCCTGTGACTGAGGGGGTCCAGTGTGTTAAGTGGATGGGGTAGAGGGTCTGTCCTGGTGAGGCCTGTTGTGACTGAGGGGGTCCAGTGCGATAAGTGGACTGGGTTCCAATCCTTGACACTCGTCAGCAGTTTTGTTTCCCAGCCATCCCTGAGCCCTGTGCCCTCTGATATCCAGGGAGCTTGGGGGCTGCACCCCTGCTCACAGTCCCTCATTGTGCCCTCACTGGCCTGCTGGGTGAGTGGGCAGGCCCAGGCCTGGGGCAGTCTCCAGGGGCCAGCGGGGTGGGGGTGCGGGGATGGGTGGCCATCAGCGTGGTGCCTGGAGCTGCCCCCGAGGCCCTACTGCCACTGGAGCTGAGCCTGCAGACCTCCTGTGCTCCTTTGTGTGGACCCCGCCTCGCTCCCTCCTCCCTTGCTTCCTGGCTTCCCCTCCTTGTGGACAGGGGTCTCAACCTCCCTGCCCTTGCTGGCTGCTGGACTCTGCTTTGCCGACACCACTGTCTGGACTTTTCCCCCTTGGTTCTTGCTGTAGCTGCTGCTCCCTGGCTGAGTGGTCGCCTGTGTTGTCTACTTGCTGTGGGTGCACGGCCTGGAAAGGAAGGAAGCCTGTAGCGGCCTGGGGGCCAGGAGTGCGCAGACGAGTGGACAGAGGAGACACTGCAGCCTGAGGAGGGTGTGGCCCAGCAGGTGCTCTCCCTGCGCTCACCTCGGGCCTGGTGAGAGGAGCAGCAGCTCTGACAGCAGTTCCCCTTCACAGACGCATCCCTCAAGCAGAGGTGGTTGTGTCTCTGCAAGTAGGGGACCAGAACTGCAGACGTCACGTGCCAGGGTCTCCATGCCTGCTAGTTTTACTTTGTTGCATCCAGAGAAGCAGTGAAGGTCTGCCGTGGCTTTAACACCCACACGGACCACGTTGGTACCCGCCCAGGCCCCTCCTCTGCCCCGTGGTTGTTTTTTTGGGGGTCACAGGACCGCCGGGCCCTTCGCTCAATGCCTGTAGCCATCAGGAACCCACCCCTTCATTGCGTTTCTTTCTTCGTGGTTCCGCCGTGTGTCAACATGTAGAACCAGTGACGCACATACATGTTAGGTGGCATGAAACAAGGCCGGCACTGGGGAACCTGCACAGCTGAAGAGCTGGGGTTCGTCAGTGTAGTTTGTGGCCATGTAATGAGAGACGGTCTTAGTGAAAAATACTGGAGTTCCCGAGAGAGATTCAGGGCCACGAAATTAGGGTGGTCAGTGGAATGGCCACCAACATCAGCACTGCCAGGTTGCCCTGGACACACCTGTCTGGCAACTGTGCCTGGGCCCCTGGACCACTGCCTGAGGTAGTGCCTGGAGGCCAGAATCTTGCGAGTTCCCTGCCCTTCCCCCCTTTCCCACACCAGCAGGGGCGGATCTGGTGCCACCCCCCTGTGCCCACAGTGACACACGGCTGTGTCTCCCCAGGAATCCTGCTCCCCATCCGTGCAGTTGCATCGCAGAGGGTTTAGTGTTCTGGCTTCTGTTAGTAGTCGGGAGTTTTCCAGGTGGAGGGCATCTGTGGAAACAGCGTCTCGGATCCCAGAGTACCTGATCTGAGCCACAGGGCCTGAGGGGTGAGGGCAGACCTGGTGCTCCCTGGCACAGGAGGTGGGATGCTCCGAGGGCGTGTGTGCCTGGGGAGCACCCAGCCCTGCTCTGGGCCCGTCTTCTGGGAATGTTGGGGTGCCCCGTAAATGTCTCACGGTCCCTCCTGATCGCCCTCTGGTCTCCAACTGCAGGTATGACCTGGACGCTTGCGACATTCAGGAGAAATACCCGGATTTATTCCAAGTGAACCTGGAAGTGGAGGTGGAGCCCAGAGACAGGCCTAGCCGGGAGGCCCCACCCTGGGAGAGCGCGAGCCTGAGGGGGCTGAATCCCAAAATCTTGTTTTCTAGCCGGGAGGAGCAGCAAGACATTCTGTCTAAATTTGGTGAGATGCTTGTTTTCCAGGCGCACTTGCAGGCGCCCTGGTTCTGGTGCCTGTGATGGCTGAGAGGCCCTTGAGGGCCTGGGCTGGCCCTCCCTGTGCCCGGCGCTACGGGCAGGCTGTATGTGGGGCTCAGGCGAGCTCAGAGGCCTGTCCTGAGCCATGATAGTGGCTTTAACACCCAGCGTGGGCTGCAGCACCTGCACGCTGCAAGTTCCTATGGTTCCCAGACCCCGGCTTCGGCAGCCCTGGCCCTGGGAGTCATCGTAGAGCGGGGCTGGGACCCCTCAGGGGTCCTGTTGGAGTCATGTGCTGATTCAGAGGGCTCATTTTCTGGAGACACATCCACTTTAGATGCAACCGGGGAGAAGCCGAGGCTCCGTGCTGGACCAGCGGGGCCGCCGGCTTAGCAGACTCCCTTCTTCTTGGCTCCCCTGACTCAGCTTAGTTGTCCATTTTCTTCTTTCGGAGCAGTTACAGGAAAGTAGTGTAGAAAGCATGCTGGTGAGGGGACTCGTGATTTCATTTGCTGGCCACGCCGCAATTTTGTTCCTCTTCTTGGTTTGCATTTTTTACATTTTCTTATGTGAGGACAGCTGAGTATCCCTGAAAACTGCCTGTGCGTTCACATGTGTGTGCATGTGTACGTGTGTGTACTGTGTGTGTGTGCACACGTGTGCATAAACAATGTGCTGCAGTTTGTATGTGTGTGCATCTGTGCGTGCATGCAGTGTGTGTGTGCGTGTATTGGTGTGTACATGTGCACATGCATGTGTGTGTGTGTGTGTGTGTGTGTACATGTGCACACGTTACCCAGGGCAGCATCTGGGCCCATGCTGAGACTCACTGGTTGCTGGTGCAGATCTCCAGGCAGTTCGGAGTTGAGTGTCTGGCAGGCAGCCTGGCCGACTGCAGCGCTGCTGCCTCCCAGCCCTGGGCCATACCAGTGGCTGCCGCGAGTGACGGTGGCGTCCTGGCGCTGGACGGCCTGACGCCTGCCTCTCCCCGGCAGGCAAACCGGAGCTCCCCAGGCAGCCTGGCTCCACCGCGCAGTACGACGCTGAGGCGGGGTCTCCAGACACTGAGCCCACGGAGTCCGACTCGCCGCAGAGCAGCAGCGCAGACACCCCCCACTTCCTGCACACACTGGACTGGCACGGTAGGTGTTCCAGGGACCTTGCATCTCAGCAGCAGCCTCACATGCAGTCTGCTGTGTGGACTGGAGCCGGTCCCCACCCGCTGGGCACTGGCGTGGCACTGGGCCACAAGCAGCAAAGATGTCTGGGGACACGTGCCTGGTGTCCACAGCGTCATCTGTGCATCTTCTCTTGCTCCCCCACCCCGCCCAAATGCGTCCACTTTGCTCAGCTTGTTCTCAGGCCCTCTTCCTCGGGGCCTCCACGCGGCCTCCCCAAGTTATGCTGTCCACAGGGATTTGAGCCACGCCAGTGTGTTGTTTTCTTTTCAGAAGAGAGAGACTCAGAGACGGGCCCAGGCAGTAACATTGCCAAGGAGAGTCAGTCTGCCCCCACTGAGGATGGAGGAGAGAGTGAGCCGTCTGACGAGGAGGCAGTGCCGTCCTCAGCTGAGAGCAGGGAGCTGCCCGACGAGGACTCATCAGGCCCACCAGCAAGGACGCAAGAGTCAGAGTTGATATTTGATGTGGATGCACCAGCCGCGCCACAGGAGCCCGCGCTGCAGGAGGATGGTGTCGACCTCCTTGGGCTGCACTCCGAGGCGGGTCTGGCGCCCCCTCTGCAGACCTGTAATGTTCCCCCCAGCAATGCTGACCTGCTCAGCTGCCTCCTGGGGGCCCCTGTGGCTGCTCCAGGGAGCTCCCCGGGTGACCTGCTTGGCAGTGAGGTCCCCCCGCTCTTTGCAAGCCCGGCTCCTCCCCTGAGTGCACGGAGCACACCTCGAGAGGAGCCTGCTGTGTCCGGTATGTGCTTCTGTCCTATGAAGTTTTAGTAGAAATGTGAGCCAATGCGAATACCTGGAAGGAACGCCTGAGGACAGATGGGGTGGGGGTCAGCACTTTGCCCCTCACGGCCCCTTGGAGGAGCAGCCTAGGGCCCACTAGTGGGGTGGCCGCACTGCGGTCCAACTCCAAAGGCCGACACCCATCCTGCATTCATGCCCCAGGAACCGCCAGCCCTTCCCTCTCCTGGGCTGCCATCTCGGCGGGAAGTCTGAGGCCAGGGCATCGGGGACTGAGCACGCACCTGTCTTCTCAGTGTTGTCTTGGAGTGGACACTGCAGTCTCAGCCTGGGCCTGAGGGGCCGCCACACTGTCCGGGGTCTGTTGAACCCGGTGGCGTCGAACGCCCTGGGCAGAGGTGCCATCGTGGTGTCTGCCGCGCCTCACCTAGCTGCTTCCTGGTGTCTCTCCGCAGCTGACCCCTTTGACCCTCTCCTGCTGCCCGCTGATCCAGATGCCCAGCCCAGCTCCAAGCCTGATCTCTTTGGCGAATTTCTAAATTCGGACTCTCTGGCCGCCCCGCCCGCATCCTTCCCCTCCACCCACAGCGCCCCGCCCCCAGCCTGCAGCCCTGACTTCCTGCACCTGGGTGAGTGCGGCCTCTGCGTTGCCTGGGGCTGGGAGGTGGGCCACGTGCTCACTCTCCATGGGCTCTGCCCTGACCCCGTGTGGCTGCAGGTCTTCCCTCCCCTGGGAAGGGGAGGCGGCCAGTGGCCCCTGGGTTTTAGGGGAGGACGGAAGGCACGTTCTGGGGCCTGGCACATGGCTAGGTGAGTGCACGGGGGGCAGGGGTATCTTTGAAGATCCTCTCAGAGAAGGAGTGTGCAGACACTGGTTCCCATCATTGGCCTGCCAGCTTCTCCACCTGTTGACCCCATGTGTCCACTTGTTCAGTTCAGTGACCATGTGATGCGTCCTTGGCCATGAGGAGGAGGAAGGCTGGTTGGTGTTGGATGAGCCCAGTGCTCAGCGTGGCGCCCTGCAGGTCCAAGGGGGTGGCCCCAGAGGTGCATGAGCACAGCCCTGCCTGGGGGCTTGCTCAGCTGGGAAACCTTGGGACCAGCTGCAGCAGGAGCTTGGTCCTGCCTCCGGCAGTGGCGGCCGTCCACTGTGCCTCCTGTTCACACGTGGAGGAGGGGGCTGGAGGGAGCCCTCTGAGGCTCCTGCAGATGGTGCTGTGGCCAGCCTGTCACAGGGTCACCAGGAGGCCGAGTAAAGGCCATGTGCCCACTGCCCACCAGGGGACATGCCAAGTAATGTGCTCTCTTCCCAGGGGATCTGCCAGCAGAGCCCGGCAAGATGGCAGCTTCAACCAGCCACCCAGATCTGCTGGGGGGATGGGATGCCTGGGCCGAAGCTCCAGCCCCCACACCAGCCACAGAAGGTAAGACCCCGGCCCCATGGAGGCTGGTCCAGGAACAGCACCTGCTGTGGTCTAGTGTCTTTCTCCAACTCACACATGACGTGACAGTAATCCCTCTCCCAGACGGGGTGGAGGATGGGAGTGCTTTGCGGGATGTGGTGCCTGCCCACTGATCATGCTGTGAGGGGGCCCAGTCAGGCCTGCCTCACTTCCCCACGGACACAGCAGCGTGGCCCACCTGAGGGCAGCAGTGTGCGTGCAGCACTCCACGCGGGTCCGTGTCCCCGTCTCCTGGGGATGCCCGTGTTTTGTGACACAACTTTGTGTTTCCACCCGTGATGTTTCTTAGCATTTTCCTGTGTCCTGTGGCTACTCTGCTTCCAGAGACCCTTGGAAGGACTACACACTGGCCCTGAGGGTGTTGCAGGTCTATGCCCTGTCCTTGGGGACATGGGGTGCAGCCGCCTGTCGCTTTTGTGCACGTCTGTCCTTCTTCCTGTGTGTCCATGACTCTGTCCTGTTGGAGATTTCAGTTGTGAGTTGTGTCAAAAGCAGTCACGCTCACGAGCCTGTGTCCCCTCCAGGTGCCTGTACTGATTGACTTTCCCAGGAGCAGTTCCCACCTGGGGTCTCTCAACAGAGTTGGGTGATAACTTCAAAGATGTTATTTTGCCAATTTGATTAGCCATCAGCTTTTTAAATTTGCGTTTCTCCATTATGAATAAGGTTGACTATTACATGTTTTTAGTTTATTGTATTTCTTTTGAGAACTGTTTCATTTTCTTTAATCATTCTTTTGCATAGGGAATGTACCTTTTTTCTATTAATTTATAAAATCTCTTTCTATGTGGGGAGCCATTATTTGTAATGAGTGTAATATTCCATCAAGTGTCTGTGCAATAATTTACTCAAATATCTCACTATTTTATACTGAGAATATTCTCAAGCTTACGTTGTAATAAAGACTATGATAAAGCACGCTCACGTTTCAGGTTCCAGGAAATGGTATTACAAAATCAGAAAACATGATGTGTTTCGGCTCTTGCATGGGTTGTTGGCCTGTCTTCTGTGAGGACAGTAGGGGAGCTGGAGGCAGCCCTGGCTGCTGGGCGGCTGTGTCCTGAGCAGGCTGCCCACGTCTGTCGCCTGTCTTCCTCAGAGCTCTGCGGGGCCTTTAGCAGCAGCAGCAGGGGCAGCAGAGGCTACATTTTGTCTCAGCTTGTTCTAATACACTCTGCCCTTCTCCAGGCCCCCTCCTCGCTCCTGGAGGCCAGCCGCCCCCTCCCGGTCCCTCAGCCAGCCGGACCAAGTCTCAGAGCCTGGACCCATTTGCAGACCTCGGTGACCTCAGTCCCGGCCTCCCAGGTAACAGGCAGGGTGGGTGGGGCGTGTGGAGAGCACCAGGCTTGCTCATAAGAGGGTTCGTTCTGTCTGTCTGCGGGCCCTGCTCCCTCTGCGGGACTCAGCTGCGCAAGGTGGGCCTTCGCCTCCGTTACATAAGGCTCAGAGCACAGTGACCCTGGGAATGGCCTGTCTGGTCCCATTGCAGGGTTTGTGAACAAGCTAACACTCAGAGTTGCTAAAACTGGCACTAGGACTTGGCCCTCTGCAGATGTCACCATGCCCATGGCGCCGTCTTGGGAGCAGATCTTGGTGTGGGAGTGGAGGCGGTACATAGGCTTCTGGCAGAGAACATGCCCCACTCAGCTTCCACGCCTGCCTCTCCTGGCCTCCAGTCTCCTGGAGCTGATCCGATGCCCTGAGGACCGGTGGCCCTGGGGCCCCTGCAGCTCAGCCCTCCAGAAATGTGTGGGGCGTTAACTATTTAACGACCATGAGCATCTGAGAGCCTCTCGTCCCATGGCAGTTGGGGCGTGTAGAGTTCCAGTGGGAAACGTCTCCTCAGAACACTTGTTGCTCAGGCGATCAGGCATCCGGCCCGCAGGCAGCCGCATCCCTCCCCCACCAGAGCTGGGCGGACGCTCCCTGTAGCCCCGTGCTGGCGCCTGGGAGCCTTCAGATTGGAAGCTGACGCTCCGAGGACTGGGAAGCTCCCACTGTCTCCTCTCTCTTCTGACTTTCCTCTGCATTCTTGTTGCATTAGGTCTCCTGTGTTGCCTCGAGGGCTCATTCTGCCACCAACTTGTCAAGTCTCCAGAGGTTTTCACTCTGAATAATCCTGTTTTAGTAGTTGGTGTTTCAGGCTCAGTGTCACTGAGGGCCTTCTGGAAGTTTGGGTTTGTCTTTGGCTTTCGCACCCCAGGTGGTCCTTAGGCTGTCTGACTGTGGGGTGGGGCCGCCCAGAGCCTCCTGGCCCTGCCTGGGCTGTTTGCTCCAATCCTGTGGAGGATAGGACTTGTCGAGATCCAGGTCGCCCGTTCTCAGGATGGAGCCCAGCCCTTAGCTCTACACTGCAACCCGAGACCCTCTGTCGCACCCACTCAGACACCAGAATCCTGAGTGAAGCCAATAGAACTGAAAGGAGAAACAGACAAATGGGAATTCTAGTTGGAGACCACAGCACCCCTCTCTGAACAGATGATACAGCACCAGACAGAGGGTGGGCAGAGCGATGGAAGAGGTGTTGTGACCGTCAGGGCCTTGTCGATGCCCGGGGGAGTCTGCACCCGACTCATGCGCCTGTGAAACCTCCACTGACATGGGCCTCATCCTGGGCCGTAGAACACCTCAGCAGACTTAAAAAATCGAAGCCATTCAGGCTGTGGTCATTCTCTGACCGTAACGGAATCAACCAGAAATCAGCAACATCTGGTGCCGGAGAGATCTTCAAACGCCTGAAAACCAAACAGCACACTTCTAACTAACACGTGCGTTATTTATTTAGGAAGCTTCAGGGAAGTAAGCAGTACGTTGAGCTGAGTGAAAATTTGACACGCCGAAACTCGAGATGCGTGGCGTCAGCAGTGCTGAGGGGAACGTGCAGCATTCGGTGCGTGCCAGGGAAAGGAGGAACCTCTTTTTGAGCCCCCTCGAGACCCTTGAAAAGAAAAGCAAAATAGACTCAAAGCAAACAGAAGGAAATAGTAAACAGCCTAAATCAGCGAACTAAAGGCAAAAACAGTTAAGAATGTTGATTAGACGTAAACCTGGTCCTTTGAAAAGATCAGTAAAATTGACAAAGCTCTACTAAGACAAGCCTTGAAAAGGAGGATAACACAAGTTGTGGCCCTCAGGAACGACGGGGGCATCCCTCCGACCCTGGGGGCTTTAGGAGGGCGACGAGGGAACACATGCCACGCTGGGCACACACATTGGAAGACTCATGTGGAGCGGCAGACCCTCCAAACCAGCGCAGCAGACTCGCCCCGTGTGCAGCAGGCAGCTTGAACAGCTCTGCAACTGTGAAGAAGTGAGTTCCTGGTTAAAACCTCCCGAGAAGGGAATATCCAGTCCCAGGTGGTTTCATTGGAGAATTTTACCAAATGTTTAAAGAATTCATACCAATTCCACAGTCTCTTCCAGGAAGCAGGAAGAGGAAGGAACATTTCCCAGTTGATTTTATAAACCTAGTATCCTGATGCCAAAACCAGACGGAGCACAAAAAACAAAGCTGCAGGGCAGTAGCCCCCATGAGTATAGGTGCAAAAATCACAACAAAGTATAGCAAATAGAGTTCTCACTGTAGAGAAAGAATTACACACCCGACCAAGGAGGGTTTGTTCCAGGAGTGCAGGCTGGTTCAGCACTCCAAAACCAGCGATCAGAGCCTGCCGCATTACTGGCCAGAGAGGCCGACCGACGGCACAGAAGAGGCATTTGACAGAGCTCAGTGCCCGTGTGTGATAAACACTCTCAGTAAAATGGTAACAAGAGGAGGACTTCGTCAGCTTGATAACAAGCACCCTCAAAACCCCACGGCCAACTTCCCACATGTTCGTGAAGGACTGCCTGCTCCCCGAGGCCGAGGCCGAGGCCAAGTCAAGGCAGAAGTCCCAGGTGGCGCAGTTAGGGAAGGAAGGAAACAGAAGAGTTGCACACGCTGACAAGGAAGACATAAAACTGTTTCTGCTGCAGATGATGTGCTTGTCTACATGGAGATCTCAGGGAGTCTGTGAAGACCTTTCAGAGCCGAGCAGCGAGTTCAGTAAGGTTGCAGGTCGACACAAACGTCAGTTGTATTTTGTTCACTGGGCTATGCCCAAGGAGTCTAAGTTAAAGACGGTACCGTTTATGGTCACTAAAAAAATGACAAAGGAAACACTTAAGTATATTTCGAACAAAAACACGCACAGGACTTGCATGTCAAAGCTATGAAACCAAACCTGGCGAGAGAAATCAGAGAAGACCCAAATAAATGGAGAGACAGACCGTATTCACAGATCGGAAGACCCACCATGGCTCAGGTGTCAGTTCTCCCCAGATTGATCTGTAGACTTAGGACAATTCCTACCAAAAGTCCCGGTAAGGAATTCTGTAGACCCCAACAAACTGCAGAACTCATTTGAAGAGTCAGAGGAACTAGAGTGGCTACAGTGTTTTGTAGTGGAAGAGTAAGGTGGGTGGAATCACTCTACCTGGCTTTGGGCTGCTCTACCTGCCAAAATCGAGACTGCCTGGTGTTGCCAGAAGGACAGACATGTAGGCCAATGGAACAGAATAGAGGGCGCAGAAGTTGACCCACACAAGTGAGACCCACTGATCTGGGCAGAGCGGCAGAGGCCTTCTACAGACGGAGCTGGAGCAATTGGACTTCCATGGGCAAAAAGTAACCTTGACCTAAACTGGACATCTCACTCCTCAGGTAACACAGGATGAGCCATAAATTTAAATGTCAGATGTCAAATTAAGAAGCCTTCAGGAGAAAACATGGAAGGAAATCTTTGGGACCCAGGGCCAGGTATAAGTGTCATCTGGGCCACAGTCCATGACAGGGAAAGTAGAAAAAGTGGACGTGATCACAACTAAGTCTTCTGCTCTGCTGAAGACCGCCAAAAGGATGAAAGACAACTACAGATTGGGGAAAATGTTTCCGGACCACGTATTTGACAAAGAGTCCTATCTGGAATATTATAAGTACAGAGAAAAACAAAACAAAAGCCATCCAGTTAGGAAAGACGAGTCATGAAGAGACAGTTGAGCCCAGGCTCTGCGGACGGCGGGCGAGCCCCTAGAAGGCCATCGGGAAGCAGGGGAGCCCTGCTGGGGTGCACCCCTGGTGGGATGGCCAAGGTGAAAATAGTGCTGAGACGAGAAGTAGATGAGGCTCCGGAGAAGCTGGGTCCTCACCCATGGCTGGTGGGAATGCAGGCGGTGCGGCCACTCTGGAGAACAGTCAGTCAGTCTCTGATGAGAGCGCACACGAAGCTGCTGTTTGTCCCCGAGAGACGGGCAGGCTTCTGCAGTCTGTGCACAAGTGTTCGTAGCAGCCTGTGTGTAATTGCCAACGGCAGGGCCAGCCCCAAGGTCTGGAGTTGGAGAACGGTGGCACGGCAGTAAAAGGAGCAGGTTTTGCATGAAGAGAGCCCCTCGCAGAGGCTGCCTGCTGTCTGATTCCGTTTCTCACACGTTGTTGACACAACAGCCGTGGAGATGGAAGACACTGGCGTCTTGACCTGGTGCTTGTACAAATCTGTACTCATTGTAAAGTGGCACAGAAGTACACATGTGTACACGCACCACACACACACACGCACACTCCTGTATGGTCACTACGGCCAGGTGAACCTGCCCCTGGGCTCTGGGGCCTATGTGGGGCCGCCGGGCACCATTTCACAGCTTCCTGTGAGTGTATTTCAGAATAAAAGTTAAAGAACTGCATCTTGAGACCAGGTCGGGAGGCGGTGCCTGTGCTCGACCCCACGGTGCCGCAGCCCCTGCGGACAGTCCACCCATGGGGGCCGCCTTGACGGCCACCCTGTCCTTGTGTCTGACATCGAGTGTTCATTTTGCAAGTGGGCCTATTGCAGTGTTTGTGTCTCAGTCCCGGAAGGAGCGGTGCCCCGTCCTTGATGCCTGCCTTCACAGGGCAAGACAGCTGTGGCATGTTGCTGATGCCCCCCTGCCCTGAACTGTCTCCCCAGGCTCAACCGCTGGATTTGCTCCTGGAGCCTTCGGTCCCAAAGCAGCCCCCCCACCCAAGGGTGGTGGTTCCTGGCAGACGAGTCGGCCCCCAGCCCAGGGTGCCCCGTGGCCCCCCCAGGCTAGGCCTCCCCCCAAAACCTCTGCACAGCCGAGGCCTAACTACACCACGAACTTCAGCGTGATCGGCGGCCGAGAGGAGAGGGGCGTCCGTGCCCCCAGCTTTGGTGAGTGTTTCCTCTCTCTCTCTCTCTAGGTTTTCCAGCTTGCTGTGAGGTGGTTACAGTGAGATGCCATTTTGATTTCTCCCACTTACAGCCAGGGCTGGGAGAGAATTAATGAGGCCCAGAGTGCTCTCACCCAAGAGGAGCACCTCTGGGTGTAAGGAAGTGGTTCCAGAGCGTGGCCATAGGTGTCCCCCTTGTCCCCACCAGCACGTCCAGGCAGCTGGCAGGGAGGCTGTCGTCACGGGGCCAGGAACGAAGCAGCCAGGCTCACACTGTCCGGGAACCTTCTTGGCCTCCTTGGCTACCCAGGCAGCTGGACAGTCGGCCCAGGCCTGGCCGCGGTCTGTCCTGGGTTAGAGGTGGCATGTCCCGTGCCAACCCCCGGAGGTGACAGAGACAGCCCTGCACTTGAATGTCGGGCCCAGTGAACTCGTTCGGACATTTTCGGTCCCAAAGGGTCCCTCAGTTGGAAATGCAGCCTCCGAAGGCACACGGGTGGGCTGTGACGCAGGTGGGGCCCATTGGTGGGCTGCCTGAGCAGAGATGGGTGTCGCTGCCCATATGTAATAACTGGAAACATCCGTGGCTGCTTTTCTTTTGAGGTGTCATGATGGTGTCCCATTTTCCAGGTGGTGGGTGTTGCCTCATGTGAGTTGGTGGGCCATGGAGGTCAGCACTGGCCCCATGTGTCTCTCAGCAAAGTCTCTTTTCTTTTCTAGCTCAAAAGCCCAGAGTGTCGGAGAATGACTTTGAAGACCTGTTGTCCAATCAGGGCTTCTCCTCCAAGTCTGACAAGAAGGGGCCGAGGACCATCGCCGAGATGAGGAGGCAGGACCAGGCGAGGGACACAGATCCGCTCAAGCTGAAGGTGTGGGCGGCTCCTGCAGGGGCTCGGGGGCTTGGTGGCTGCCTAGAGGGTGCAGAGCCAGGGCAAGCTGGGTGCTCCCGGGCTGCCTGTCTGCCCCCAGGGGTGTCTGGGAAGAGACGGTGGAGTAGATGTTGTGGCAGATGCAGCCCCCGTGGGGTCCTGGGGTCTGTGTGTGGGGATCTCCTGGTACCATGGACGTCTTCACCCTGAGCAGGCCAGCAGCCCTCCTTGTGAGCCCTGAACTCTGTCATGTGAAAGGGTCTTCGTCCAACGTGCTCGCGGAGATAGCAGCTTCTGTTCAGGCTTATTTTTACCTTTGAGCGTTTGGGGACAGGGCATGTGAACTGCCCTGACGAGGGCTGTCCCCATGTGGCTCTGCCATCCTCTGAGGACAGGAGGCTTTCACATCCTTGTTTCACTTGGAGCACTCGCTCCTCTGGGGAACTCGCCAGGTGTAACCCGTCAGGGCCCATGCTCTTGGGCAGCCCGGCCCAGGAGCCAGCAGGCGCCACCCCTGCCCCCAGGAGTGCAGCTCAAGGTGCTGGGGACGACAGGGGACCTCAGCAGGCCCGGGACTGTGGCCTCTGCTGTCCTCACTGCAGGATGGTGAGGGTGTGGTTCTGCGGCCACAGCTGGTGGCCATGTCTCTGGGGTCATCCAACAGGCCGCTGGGAAGCCCAGCCTCTGGGCCCCGCCAGGCATTCACACACACACACACACACACACACACACAATCGCACACACAATCACACACACACACACATACATACACACACACTGGGAAGCCCAGCCTTTGGGCCCCGCCAGGCATTGGAGCCCCAGGCAGGTAGGGCAGGGCTGTGATGGCAATCATCTGTGCATGTTCCACTGGCGACAGAGGTCACTGGCTTCCATGCACCCTCCGGTCCCACGTGTCCAGCCAGACCCAAGGAGCGGCGTTGACTGTGCCTGGGTGGGGTCAGCACAGAATTGGGACGATGGGACGTGTCTGGGCCGAGTGTCTACGTGGGGAGCCTTGTTCCCCGTGATGGCATGTGGGGCCGTTGGATTGACCGCTAGCTGCACGGTGGGCGGAGGGGCCGAGGCCAGGATGCCCACTCTGCAGCACCTGCGTCTCCCACAGCTGCTGGACTGGACTGAGGGCAAGGAGAAGAACATCCGAGCCCTGCTGTCCACGTTGCACACCGTGCTGTGGGACGGTGAGAGCCGCTGGACGCCCGTGGGCATGGCCGACCTGGTGACTCCTGGGCAGGTGAAGAAGCAGTACCGCCGCGCCGTGCTGGTGGTCCATCCGGACAAGGTGGGCGCGGGTCCCGGGGCGGGGTCCCGGGGGGCAGGGACGGGGGCGCCTCACCACACCGCACCCTCCCCCGTCCCCAGGCCGCAGGGCAGCCGTACGAGCAGTACGCCAGGATGATCTTCATGGAGCTGAGCGACGCCTGGGCCGAGTTCGAGAGTCAGGGCTCCCGGCCCCTCTTCTGAGCCCACAGTGGACGTGGCTGCATGTGTGGCTTGTGGAGGCAGAAGCTGCTGGGCTCGACCACAAGGGTCGTGGCCATGGCAGCGGCAGCATGGGCTGACATGGCTGCTGCACCCAGATGGACATGCCTGCCACCCTCGGTGGACCCGAGCCAGTGCCGTCCCAGCACAAGGAGAGAGCATTCCAAAGCCTGCTTTTTCCTTCATTTTTCTATCCGAAAGGAAAAGCGTTGATCACACTCTTCCCACCATCATCACAGTCACAGTCTGTGATCCTTTGTTCAGTGACTGTCACCTTGAGAGCATCTGCTCGCCGTAGTGCGCGCTGCTCAGCTGTCCTTTCTTGAATCCCGTTCATGGACGTTCACATCTCCCATGTGTAACCAGCCTGGCGACCCCTGCACGTCATTAAACTATTTTCTGACGTCTCGTCTTGACGCGGCATCGTCGTCTCCATGGTTCCCTGCCATCGTCTGGCTCATCCTGGCTCTGCCCACGAAGACGCAGTGCAGAGACCCCACCTCGGAGAGTTGGGCTCCTTGACCTCTGGGGCCTCCAGGGCGGCCTCTGCCAGCGGCCTGGGCTGGTTGTCCCACACAGCGGGAAGTCTGGGCGGTCTGAAGACGGAGTGGATACACCACAGCTTTGAGTCTGGGGCTTGGTCCTCACCAGGCGCTGGGCCTGCACTATGGTCATTGCACGTGGCCAAGGCAGATGGACGTGGTGCAGATGCCCAGATGCCGGCCTGTGTGGACTGGACACCCCCCGTGTCCCACTGAGTCCCTCCTCGGAGCAGGGCGGACACAGGGCCCTAGTTTTCTGTTGTTCAGGGAATTTAAAGCAAAAAGCAACTTTCTTTGATTAAAGGCTGTTGGAGAAACACTGGCTGCTCAGTGTCACATGGGTGGAGGTGTGGCTGCTGAGGCCGTGCATGTGCAGCCCCCGTGGTCTGCCAGCTCACAGGACGACCCATCAGGACAAATGACAGCAATTACACAGTTCCAGCTTCTGGTCAGAAGTGACTTTCTGAGCTCTCAGTGGGTCTGTCTACGGGCCCAGCCTGCTCCTGGCCGCCCGGCACTGTGCTGGCCTGAGCCCTGGAGATGCAGCTTGCCCGGCAGCTTTGGGAGGCAGGTGGGGCGACGGGACCTCGACCCTCGTCCTGGAGGTGACAGCAGTGTGGCCGGGCCCTACCCAGGCCGCCGTCAGTCCTGGTCAACCCATGTGCTGCCTCTCGTTTACCCAGAATGTAAGCTGTTGAACCAAACGTGATCCAAGTGGAATTCAGTGGGATTGCGGAACATGTCCTGAGAGGTGAGGTCCCACCGCTCACCTCTCCGGGTAGTGTGCAAGTTGTTGACTTTGAACTCGGAGTGTGTAGACGCCTGCAACCCAGGCAGGTGTCCTCAAATAAAGGCCTGGCCTCAGGAGCGTCTGAACGTGCTTAGTCGAAAACACTGACCTGAAGCTGGAGCCTGCCCTACACTGCCCGGAGCCGTGTTGGTCCAAGGCCGAGACCCACGAGCACGGTGCTGGGCCCTCTGTGGGCGCTGGGGGCCGGGACCTGCAGCTCCGGAGGGCTCAGAGGGAGAGGGAGGGCCCGCAGCCTCTGCCCCCACAGGTCTTGTGCTGGCGGGGCCTCACCCAGTGCCATGACACCGTGCCCTCTGTCTCCTGGGGTCTGTCCCCTTCCCTCCTGGCCCTCAGCCCTGGGTCTGAAGAGGAGAGAAGGGGCATCTCTGCAGAGGTGGCCCATCTGCCCACAGTTGGCGTTGGGGCTGCTGCTGGGGAGGAAGGAGGCTCGGGCCAGCCAGTGTCCCGGCTCCCTGTTTTCAGAGAACGAGGACTCCGCGTTTGTTATGCGTCTGCTGCTATTTTTATCTCTCAGTTCTTTTTAAAAAATAATGATCGACCTAAATAGGTGCAGAGATTTCACTTCAGAGTCACTGGATCCCTGCTCAGGGTCCAGGCAGCTTGGGGCAGCGACGTCAGCCTGCTCCAGGGAGGGACACAGGCCAGCAGCCCCTCCCCAGCCACATGCAGCCCCTTGTGGGCCTGCAGGAGTCCCTGCCCAGCCCTCAGCTCTGGTGTGGTGTGCTCTCTGCCATCCCCACTGGTTCTGATTTACTGTCTTGGTGGGGTGGTGTTTTCCCCTGGCCTGGCCCATGGTTGTTCTTACCCTACAGGCCACAGACCCGGTGGGGGGTTGCTCCAATACCCAGGCGTGTCCACTTTAGCGAACACCTCAGGGCCCAGGGGTCTGGAAATGGGCTCAGGTGGGGACCTGGCGCAGGAGGTGCCTCCCCAGGGTGCTCGCCCATCTATCACCCCAGGACGCCATCGTCCAGCCTCGAGGCCTCCTCTTCGGTCACCCCCTGGCTTGCAGAGGGCCCCTAGTGTGTGCCTCAATGGCCTGGGACAGGTGTCTTCTGGGCCTTGGAGGGACATGACCCTGGTGAATGTCTGGCCCCCACAGTATATCCTCCCCCCTGTGCCCACCGCCCTTGGCCTCCTTCCCTCCCCACCTGCCCCTGACGAGCAGGTGGCATGAGTGTGCCCCATCCACTGGGTCCTCGCCCCATGTTAAGTCTCGGGTTTTGAGGAAGCGAGCTAGCCAGCTCTCGCTCACCCGTGACCTTGTGCCTCGATGAAGCATCTCCTGGCCCACCTCTGTCCCTTGGCTGCTGCCGCCTGATTCCTGCAGCTCCTTCAGGTGGCCTCCCAGATCCACAGCGGGGTTGGGAGAGACTTGGGCGCGTGGCTCCAGCACAGGACACAGCCTTGGATTCTGTCCCCACCGCACCCCCTGCCTGACTCTCAGCAGATGCCCACTTGTTGGCAGAAACCTTCACTTGCTCAGTGACTCAGCTGGGCATCTTCCCAGAGGGCAGGGTCCACCACGGCTGTGCACCTCCACAGGCTTCCCCACCTACCCTGCTCTTCCTAAGGCCTCCAGGCTCTGCCCTGGGGACGCTCAGGGTTAGACCCCTTCAGCTTGCAGGACCCTGGAGTGGCGCATGCTCTGTGGTGGATCCCACAGTCAGGCCTGCCCTTCCTGGCCCTGCTTCAGAGCCGACCCTCAGGGGTTGGCCCCAGACCCCTGGTTCAGGGGGCAGCGCTCTGCTGAGCCCACTCCCTCCAGGGCCAGGCCCTCTGGGACCCCTGGGACCCCGTCCCATCCATGCAGCCCCTGGGGTTACCCGTCGGCCTTGGGCCTGTGTCCCTGGATCTGCAGACAGTCCTGGGAAATGCACCGCCTGCCTGGGCAGGGGGTCGGGGAAAAGACTGTGGAAATGCACCCCCGCCCCAGGACCACAGGTGCCCTGGGTACTGCTGGGAGGGGCCCGAGCCCCACCCAGTGCCCGACAGTCCAACTCGGGCCTGCCTATCCTGGTGACCAGGACTGGCTAAACTGAAGTGCTGTGACAAACCCTCTCCCCCTAGAAGAGGTGGCAGCTTCTGGGGTTCACCTGGGCCGCCTAGAGGGCACAGAGAGGATGTGCACACATGATGCATGTGCACAAGTTCACACACATGATATGTGCACGCGAGTTGACACACAAAGACGCATAAGTTCACACTCATGAGGTCATGCACACAGTTCACACACCAGGATGTGTGCACACAAGTTTACACACAGGATGTGCGCACACAAGGGCTAACATAAGTTCACACAGATGTGTGCACAGAAGTTCACACACAAGGATGTGCACACAAGTTTGCACACACGGATGCACATGCACAAGTTCACACACATGGACGCACATGCACAAGTTCGCATACAAGGATGTGCACAAGTTCACACACGGCCATACATGCACAAATACAGGGATGTGTATACATAAGTTCACACACAGGGACGCGTGCACACAAGTTCACACACTTGAGGAGGTGCTCACACATGTGTCTGGTGTTTGCTCTATACCACCAAGGCCCCTGGTGTCCAGCCAGGCCCTGCATCCAGACCCTCACCCTGTGGCCCCTACACCCAGGCCAGGAGCATCTCCTGGGAGGTGGGTAAGGCCTGGAAGCCGTTGCATCTGAAGAAAATCCTGCTGTCTTGCACCCGCCTGCCAGCTCACACCAGACGGGGGCCCTCGGGGAGGAGAACCCTTGGAGCGGGGGTGGCGAGAGGGGCTTCGATTCTGCCCAGCCAGGTCCTCGGAACCTGACCTGTGCCACAGCATTTCCTGGCCAGGCATGGGGGCAGGGGACCCCGGAGATGGTCAGAGGCACTGCCCACTGCCCAGCTCAGCCCAGCTGCACAGAAACCCTGACAGCCTCCATCGGCACTTAGTCGGTGTAACTGATTCTCAAGGCAAACAGCCTTGTTTGGGTGTTTACTGCACTGACACTAGTAACGTGGAACAAGGGTTCCCCAGCACAAATGCGGGCTCCTCAGACATGGAGGGCATGGCTCTCTCCAGGAGAAACCGAGTCCATTTGTCCAGCCAAGGTCACCAATGACCCCAGGGGAGGGATGCATGGCACCTCCCCTCCCCTCAAGTCAGGAGGAGGTGTGCAGGGGAGAGGGGAGAAGAGAGGGAGGGGTGTCCCTTCAGTCTGCAGGACGTTTTCAAGGCTCACTGCCAGGTGGACACTCCTTTGCCCACGGCTCCCTTTGCTATCCCTCCTGGGGAATATGTGTGGGCCGGTGAGGGGCCTCTAGGGTGTTGAGAGCCCAGGGCTGGGGTCAGGGTGGGGGGCCAAGCAGGCAGACAGCGCCAAACCCTGGCTCCCCCATCTAGTCCTCGTCCCCACCTTGGTCCACAGCTCACCTTCAGAGCCTGGAAAGGGCGGCCCAGGTGCTAGCCCTGAGAGCCAAGGCTGCAGAGCGCATGTGGTCAGCACTGACCAGGGGCTGACAGTCAGTGCACAGTGGATGCTGTCCTTGTGGGGAGGGGGTGGCTCCACCTGGGTACACACTTATCAGTGAGAAGACCTGCGGGAAATGAGTGTCCTGTGGCCTGAGGCCCCGCTGTGGGCAAGGGCCAGCATCCTCCCAGCGCAGCTGGTTTGTTTGGCCGCCTCCATTTCAGGCAGAAATTCCAAACTCTCGGTTCATGCAGAGTCTTCATCATCCATTCTTTGAAGCGCAGAATCTGACTGACAGACAAGTTCCCAAACCCACAGCCATCCAACCATCCAGGGGGAATGGGAGGGGCAAGTCCCTGTCACCACGAGCTCACCAATGCTAGCAGCAAACAGGACACACATCCCCACAGGGCGCCAACTGTCAAAGGCTGTGGAACCTGGTGGCCGTGTCTCTCTAACCCCATCCACCGCCTGGGCCTGGCCCTGTTCAGACCTCCGTCAAACGAGGTGGACCCCATGGCAGCGGCCCAGCTTCAGTCCCCTGGGTCCCGCAAACCCACCACGGGCAGTTTCCTGATGGGGATGTGTCTGCCCTGCGAGATGCTGTCAGGAGCAGGACCCTGGGGCACTGAGCCCATCCTGAGCCAGGCCCCCACCAGGCAGCAGGGCTGAGGGTGGGCAGGGCCCCTGAACCTGACTGGTCCCTTCTCTGGCCCGAAGCAGAACCCCCAGCACTGTTCCTTTTGGGCTCACTCATCCCAAGGATTGACCCTAGGAGAGTCTGTGCTGCCCACAGGGTGAGCCCCAAACTCCCCTTCTGCCTCTGCGGCCCCCATTCCACCTGTCCACCTGGCCCCCACCTGTTGACCTCTGCCCCCACCTGTCCTGATCTGTCTCCTACTGATCAACCTCTGTCCCACACCTATCCACTTCTGTCCCACACCTGTCCACCTTTGTCTCACACCTGTCCGCCTCTGCCCTGCCTCCTGCCCACCTCTGTCCACCACCTGTCCATCTCTGTCTCCTACTGGTCCACCTCTGTTCCCCACCTGTCCACCTCTGTCCCCCTCCTGTTCACCTCTGTCCTCCACCTGTCTGTCTGCCTTTTGCTCACTCTCTGCCTTCATCCACAGCTCACACCTGCCCTCATGCCCCCAGGATACACCCCTTTCTCTGAGAGACATTTCAGGCACAGGAGGTCCCCCGCCAGACCCCCACAGGCCAATTTCTGGGTCAGAGCCTCCCCTTTGGGGCACTGCTCCTTGGGTGGGCCTCGCCTTGCCCAGGAAACTTTGGGACATCACTAACCTGGGAGGAATCTCCCTGCTCTGAGTCCCAGAGAGGGTGTGGGGTCTGCAGGGTGGGGAGAATAGAGACAGTGGGGACAAGAGGGGACAGCAGAGGAGACAGGAGGAGAGGGGAAAGAAGGTGAGGCAGGAGGGGGGACAAAAGAGGACAGGAAGGAGGATAGGAAAGGGGACAGGAGGGGCCAGCCCGGTGGCGCAGCAGTTAAGTGCACACGTTCCGCTTCTCGGCGGCCCGGGGTTTGCCGGTTCGGATCCAGAGTGCGGACGTGGCACCGCTTGGCATGCCATGCAGTGGTAGGCGTCCCACATATGAAGTAGAGGAAGATGGGCACGGATATTAGGTCAGGGCCAGGCCTCCTCAGCAAAAAAGAGGAGGACTGGCAGTAGTTAGCTCAGGGCTAATCTTTCTCAAAAAAAATAAGAAAGAAAAGAAAAAGAAAGGGGACAGGAGGGGACAGGACAGGACAAAGGAGGGCAGGAGGAGGGACAAGAGAGGGCAGGAGGAGGAACAGGAGGAGGTGGCCCCTCAGGTGGCATGGTGAGCCCAGCAGGCATGTGGCTGGTGGGTGAGCATGGAGTGGGGCCTGCGCTGAGGTAGGTAGATCTTGGGGGCTTGGCTGGGGTCCTCTAGGCGTCTCCATAGGGGGTATGTAGTGGGGGAGGCACAGGGTGGGGCACCGGGCCATGTGGGGGCCACTGGAGGAGGGTCTTACTTCTGATGGAGCCCCAGGCCCTGACCTGGGATTGCATCACTGGCCACGTGGAGCTGGAGCAGGGCCTGTGGGTCATCTTCCCGGACCCAGGCCCCCAGGACAGAGGAGAGGTAGGAAGGCTGAACCCCTGATGCCTGGGGAAGGGAAAGAGGTGGTCCCAGACCCTCACCGGCCCTGGGTGGAGGGCCCACGTGCCTTCCCGCCAGCACCAGGGCCAGCCCCAAGGTTGCCAGGCAGCCCCGTCAGCCAGGGCAAGGCGCTGACCATCCACGGGGTCCTGCTGGGTGCAGCCCCTGAGTGTGGTCTGCCCGGTGCCCAGCCCGGCCAGCCTGGACCAGATTCTGAGGCTGACGGTTGACTTTATTCCGTAATCGCCAGGTTCCTTTGGGTGGTACCTGCTTCCTGTGGTTCCGACCGCCTCTCATATTTACTGTTTTAATTTTTCTGCATGCCAATGCTGTAACGACGATGTGATTCCTGAAATCCTCTCCTCCTCCAGGATGACGGCACGGCTTTGCCCAGCCTCTTCCTCCTTCTAGGGGCATGCCCAGGTCCTCAGGGTTCCCACCCATGGACCTGGGCATGTGTGACCCTGAGCCACCAGGACCCGGAGCGCCGGCAGTTTCCTCAGAGGTCCTCCTTTACGGCCACAATGTGAGTGGACCAAGGTCTCACTCTGGTTGCGCCATTTTTTCCTATAGTACCTGCACCCAACAGGCAGCGTAGGGCCGGGTCCTTCTGTACCACGGGGTCCCCAGCCTGGGGGCAGCCATGCCTGGACATCAGGGGCACAACGGAAAACCCTCCCCACACTGGACCCGGGACTTCTTCCCGTCCCTGGGCCTTTGTACTTGCTGTGTCCACTGCTTGGACAGCCCTTCCCCTAGGTGTCCCGGGACCTCTCTGGGTGACCCTGGACCACTCACCTGAAGCCCAGATGTCCCCAGGCTGATGGAGCCCACGGGTCACTGTGCTGCGTGGTGCTCACTGCAACCTGCTGTTTCCTTGTCCACCAACTCCTTCCAGAACACTAGCTCTGTGAGGACACGACCTTGCCTGCCTTCCTTCACCCACCATCACGGCCCCAGAACAGGGCCAGGAAACACCTGCAGCTAGCAGGTGGGCGGGTGGGTGGATGGAAGGACAGCAGGTGGCTTGGACGCTGCTGCTGATGACAGTGCTTGTCCTCCATCACCTTGTTGGCACCCCTGAGGTTCCTGTGGGCAGGTGGATGTGATCCAGAGAGGCCCCGGCTCCCCAGGGTTCCACTTCCCTCTCTGGGTGGGCGAGGGCCCAGGCTGTCTGCTCCGAGAGGCTCCTTGTCCGCTCGGCCCAAGCAAGAGCCCTGGAAGCCGTTGCTGATAAAGTGGCAACCAGCTCTCTGGGAGAAAAGACGAAGAGAAGCAAGCCTGGCTAGAGCGCTGGCTAATGTCCGCAGTGTAAACGCTCCCCCTGCAGCTGGTTTCCAGCTTCCAAGGTGCAGTCACTGAACCTGGACACCTCTGGGCTGGGCAGTCTCTGGCCTGCACATGCCTGGCTAGGTGACCTCTGCATCCCCCAGGGCAGGCCTCGAGCTCCCGCTGAGAGGCAGCTGCACCTGCGCCGCCCCTCTCAGGGCCCTTGGCCACACCCCACGGCCGGGCCTTGGGGACAGCCCTGCAGGGACTGAATTCAGCCACCCCACCCTCCCACCCCCACCGCCTTGCTGTTACCAGAGCTGCCACGTCCTCCGGACATAGCACAGGAGGTCGAGACCCAGGGCGCAAGGAGGATCCAGCCCCCTGAGCCTGGGCCTCTGTCCCCAAGTGGGCAGACGGGTGTCTCCTGGAGGGCAAAGAGCGCCTCTGCATGCCCCCGGGTGTGGAACACTCCAAGAAGGACCCATGCAGGCCTGGCTCCCTCTGTGTGTCAAGGAGGGCAGACAGAGGGGAGGGAAGGTGACCCATCCTGGGTGGTGGCCATGGCTGTCTGGGTCACTTGGCACTGGACAGCCCCAGCCAGTGCACAGTACCTCCCTCTGTGACCTGCATTTCTGGAAGCCTGCCCCCCAGGGGCCAGCTCTGCTGTTGGCCAGCTCCATTCCTGGATCAGGGACACCGGCTGAAGAAGTCCAGGCCTGACCCACACAGAGTGGCCCTGGGCTCCTCCCCTACAGCCAGCTCTGGGCAAGCTGCCACAGAGCCTCGTGGGAGGAGCTCAGGAGGCTCTGAGCACTGCGTGCGTGCGTCAGCTCAGACCACGCTCGTGTGTGAGAACTCAGCATGCCCCAGGAGCCTCGAGACCGTCCATTGGTCCCCACACTTCCCACATTTAAGGCAACTGGCTCTGTGCCTGCATGAGCGGCCATCCTGTGTCCAGGGCCTGCGCACGTCTCTGAGGGAAGGACAGAGGGGATGGGGAGGCAGGGGTGCCTCACGGGAGCCATTCACGGAGCAGGGACACCTGGTCTGCCACTCAGGGTGGTCCCCCAATGGGAGTCACACAATGGGTTATAGGGAGTGACCACTGGTAAGAGTGAGAGCCAGGCGCCCAGAGCCCCCAAGGGGACACTGATGTGGATGTCAACACCAAAGTCCAGCAGATGTGACCAGACATCCCCAAAACTTAGAGATACCCCAGGACATCCGCTCAGCCTGGATGCCCCTCTCGTTTTGGGTCTGTCCTCCTGGTGGCTGTGGAGGACACCCTGAGGGAAGGGCGTGGATGCGGACCCTGGGGCTGGCCATGGGCACCCGGGTCCAGCCCACTGGGCGCTGGGTCTGCGGTGGGTTGGGGCCAGGGCCCAGCTTGGGAAGCACAGCCCCTCCAGGAGCGAGCTCATCCCTCTGGGATGGAGGCCCCCCTCACCTACTCAGGGCTGTCCGGGTGCTCTGTGCAGCCTGGCACCCCCACAGCTGCCCCACCCTTGCAGCACCAGTGAGAAGCTGCTTTCTATTTCCAGGCCCATGTGAACTGTGCTATTTATATTTTGGAGCACAGAGGGGCTGCTCCAGGTGGCAGCCATAGCAGGGGCACTGGAGCCACAGGCCCCCACAGGAGCCTCATAGCCACCCCTGACCCTCCTCCAGCTCTTTTGGTCCCTGCCTGCCTCCTTCTGTGAGCATCTCTGAAAGGCATGCCTTCCCATTCTGACATGCTCTACCCTCCAGGTGGGCTCAGAGTCTCCCCCAGCTCTGCCGCCCCAGGGCTGTGTGTGCCAGGGCTGTTTGGGTGAAGACAAGAGACTGGGAGGAGGAGGGGCTGGTCAGTGGGCCAGTGGGTGTGGGGGTGGAGGTGACTGTGGGCTGAGGGCAGGGAGGGGTGTCTGCGGGGCAGTGGGTGCCCTGGACACTATCAGGGGTCTGAGGTCTGAGGGAGAGCTGGGGGCACTGGTGGGCCGGGGGGCGGGGCAGGGGGTAGGCAGAGGGGCAGGAGCTGTGGCTGCGCTCTGAGCCCAAACCCTGGAACAGCTCCTCAGGAAGAGGGGTCCACAGTGTTTGCAGGTGGGGACCGAGGGGCCCCCTTATCTCTGGAACTTGAGGAGCAGCCTCTGTGGGGAGGTGGGCAGGGACTCTGGGAGAAAAGGACCTCTGTGGACATGGACAGTGGGGAAGAGAGTGCATGTAGGCACATGCGCCCAACAAGGCACCATGTGTCCAGACCGCTGTGTGTCCTGCTGCCATGTGTCCAGGGCGCCGTGTGTCCTTCCACCGTGTGTCCTGCCACCGTGTGTCTGGTGCCCCAGGACCAGACAAGGGTCTGAGGTACAGGCTGGCATCCCGGGCTGGGGCAGCACCTCCAGCTCCGCACCCAGGAACCCACAAGGACAAGCTCCCAGGCGCTGACCCCTAGTCAGGTGGGCCCTGGAGGCCGAACTTTCCCACCGTGGCTGCAGGGAGAGTTCTTGTCTCGCTTTGTTTGGCTTGTCATGTGTTGTCACCTTTCAAGTAATAACGAAATCCAGCAGGAAAACGGCGTGCTGGGACTGAATTATTCAGCGAGTTCAATTATTTAGTTTGCATTTGAAGTTTCTGAACCAGCGCCGCGTGTGCCAAAAGCCCCTCTGCCCCTCCCAGGGGGCTGCAGCCCCCTGGCCAGACCACGCCAGGACTGAGGAACACTCCAAGGAAGCCTGAGTGCTCCAGGCTTCTGCACTGCAGCCGGAGGATGCCCTGGGCAGGAGCCGCTGTGGCCCCCACGGGATAGGTGGGACTGGCGGCCTCCCTGGCAGAGTGGGGGCTGGAGGGGTGGCTGCCTCCTCTCTCTGCCACGTGGAGTGACCCTGTGGGGGCTGCAGAGGGGCCTCTGGATGGCAGGGCTCTCAAACCCAGCGCCACGTGGCTTTTGGCACAAGCCCTCTCCGGGTCGGAGGTTCCTGGCCTCTCATGGCTGATTTCAGGTGAGGAGCATGCAGAGCGCCGAACTGGGGGCATGAGCCCCGTCCTGCCAGCCGGCCAGGGTCCCACAGCCGGGGCCTGGCTGCAGCCAAACACACACACCTCAAATGCTGACCCCTTGGTGGAACACGGCCTCCCTCATTCAGGCCCCCTGGCCATTCTCCTCCCGGTCCCCACCACCATCCACCATCCTGCATCCAGCTGCCCTCTGAGGTCCCCTCCTGGGTCTTCTGCCTGCTGACAGCACCATCCTTGGTTCAGCCTGTCTCACTGGTTATGGAAATTTCCCACTAAGCTCCTGCCTCTCTCCAGCCGGCAGCAGGTTTGCGGACTGTTCACCAGTCCCCAGGTCCTCTTCTGGGCAGTCCTCCCCAGGGTGAGACCCCGCCGGGGGAGGCAGTGTGCTGTGTTGCCATCCCTGCCCCCGGAGCAGACCAGCCAGTGGGCAGTTCCCGGCTGGCTCACTTGGAATCCTCCCGTCCTGCCCAGAGCAGGCACCGCCCTCGCTCCAGTCCTTCTCAGGCTCCACAGCTGCTCACTTCCTCTCCTGGAGTACCAGTCACTCCGATCTGGGACTGTCACCAATCTTGTCTATTTCCCCTCCAGGAGAGTCTGAGTCCTAGTTGAGCCACCTACCCACCCCCTCAGGGCCTGGGCAGATGTGAGAACTAGGGGCCACTGTGCACTTGGTGAGTGTAAGGGGTGGCAGCAGAGACAGAGACAGAGACAGAGAGAGACAGAGAAACAGAGACAAAGAGAGACACAGAGAGAAGACAGGGACAGAGACAGATAGAGATAGAGACAGAGAGAGAGATAGAGACAGAGAGACAGAGATAGACAGAGACAGAGAGAGAGAGACAAAGAGAGACACGGAGAGAGACAAACAGAGAGACAGAGAGAGACAGAGGCACAGAGACAGAGTAAAAGAGAGACAGAGAGAGAAGACAGGGACAGAGACAGAGAGAGATAGCGACAGAGACAGAGAGACAGAGACAGAGAGACAGAGATAGAGAGACAGAGACAGAGAGACAGAGAGAGATTGAGACAGAAGAGACAGAGACAGAGAGACAGATGGTGACCCCACAGCTGACCTCTGAATGGTGACCCCACAGGGAGGGAAGGAGAAAGACAGAGGGATGGAAGGTCAGGCAGCATCTGTGGGCTGGCAGGGAGCCTCTGTCCTTCCTGCCCGAGCCTGTCCCTGGCCGCATGGGCCCCTGGCTCAGGGGTGTGTGTGGAGCTCAGCCAGGCCCAGGTGGTAGAACCAGTGGGCAGGGGCTCCCCCCGGCACTGCAGCAGGGACCCTGCACTCTTCTCCTCTGATGAGCCTGCACACCCTGCCCCACCCGGCTGCCTGGTCAATGGGGTGTCTCCTTGCAGGTAGCTTGTGAGGGCAGCTGGGGTCAACGGTTGTAGGGCCTGCTCTGGGCTCACCGGGGTCACTTCTGGGGTCTTCCGTGGGGTTGCCATCAGGGGGCCAGCTGAGGGTTATCCCCCAGGTCCATCTGGTGGCAGGGTGGAGGAAAGTGACTGTCCTCTCTCCTGGGCCCAGACCTCTCCCCTCTGGCATCCACACCCAGATTCTGAGGACATGGGAAGGGCCAGGCTGAGCAGACCTTGAGCTGGGGCTCAAGTCAGACCCTCAAGACCCTCAGACACCTGGGAACAGGTGACCACTCCACAGAGCACCTGTCCCCACTCCTGCACGAGGCCTCACATGAAGCTGAAGCATAACTGTGCTTCTTACACTCCTGGGGGTGGCCAGGGTGGCCAGCAGGAAGGGCTCCCTGCAGCGGGCCCTCCCTTGTGGGCAGCCCCACCCTCACTTCCTGGCCCAGATCCAGGGGACAGGGCTGTTGCAGGAGGAATGGGCAGTGTGAAGGCCAGCTCCCAGTAGGGAGACTACAGCTCCGTGTGTCTGCAGATCTGTGTCCTGGGACATGGGCGTCCCCCAGCACCCCTGGGACCTGAGCTGACCAAAGTGGCAGCTGAGTGAGGAGTGGCCTCCTCCACCCCTCGCCTTCCCCTCCTTCCTCCCCTGTTGAGGGCCCCTGCCAGGCCACTGCTGGGCACAGCCAGGCCTGGAGATGGTCAGCTAGCGGGGTGGGAGCTGGGAGGGGAGGTGCCAAGCAGGTTGGGGGGAAACAGGTGGATGTGACCCTGAGCCTGCTCCAGAGTTCAAGCTGAGCGGCCTGGGGGTGGTCTCCCCTGCGGGGGGGTGAAGGTCAGAGGCAGCTCCAGGATTCACCCGTCCAGCCAGGTCCAGCGGAGGGGACAGTGACAAGTTAATGCAGTGGCCACCAGGAGTGTCCACTCATGGACCAGGAGCCCAGCCCTGGGCCTCTGGGAAACCTGGACCCCTGCAGCCCCCCGCCTCCACACTCCCACATGGACTGCAGGCCGAGGGGCTGTGGGGCAGGAGGCCTGCAGCGACCTTGCAGCGACCCGGTGGTGCAACTCTAACCGCAAGGGAAATCCTGGAGGCCTGGTGGAGGGGGTGGCCACAGCAGGGACAGTGGAGGTGGGGCGGCTGCGTCTGCAGTAACCTTCACGAGTCCCTGCTCCTCGCGGGCCTGCCGCCTCCGAGAGACGGGGGTCTCTGGGCCCCTGTTCACTAAAACGAAGCTCAGTGACTCTCTTACACTGAGAAATGGGTCCGGCCGGCCCTCGGGTCTCTCTCCCCCAGGAGAGGCTGAGTTTTCAAGACTCCAGGGACTCCCTTCTCCCGCCCAGCCCGGCGAAGAGGCCCGGAGCGGCTGGGGTCGAGGCCACTGTCACCGCCCCCTCCGGGGAACCTTTCCTCGCATGGAATGGGGAGCGGGTGGCGACCCCCAACTCCGGCCCCTGACCGCTCCAGCGACAGGAAAGGACTTTCCCGCGGGTCCCGCGCGCGCTTACGAGGCGCCCCGCGCGGGCGAGGGGGAGAGGAGCAGGACCCCCTTTTGGGGGGCGGCCCCGCCGAGTCCACACGGCGAGCCCGGGTCCGGGGCAGTGTCTGGGGTTCTGCGCGGCTGGGCGGGCCGGAGCGGGCTCCCGAGCGCAGGGGGGCGCGGCTCCGCCCCTCTAGTCCCCCCAACCCCGCAGGCGCCCGCGGAGCCGCCTCGGCCCCGCCCTCCTCGTCACGCTCCATGTGACGCGCCCTCCTCGCGGTGCCCTTCAGCCGCCGCCGCAGTTCCCGGCGCCACATGGACCCGGCCGGCCCGAGCGCGCTCCGCCGCTGACCGCCCGCGCCCCGGCCGGGAAGGTAACCCGTGCCCCCTCCCCTCCCCTCCCCTCCCCTCCCCGGACGCCCCTTCTCTTCTCCTCCCCTCCCCTCCCAGGACACCCCCTCCGCTCTACTCCCCTCCCCTCCCTGGACGCTCCCTCCCCTCCTCTCCCCTCCCCGGACCCCTCTCCCCTCTCCTCCCCTCCCCTCCCCGGACGCCCCCTCCCCTCCCGGCGGGCGCGCTCCGGCCGGGCTGGCGCTGTCCACCGCGCGGTGCTGAACGCGGGCCCGGCCCGCGCCCTCCCTCTCCTGCTCCGTCTCCGAGTCTCGGCCTCTCGCGCCTCCCTTCCCTCCCTCGTCCTCGATCTCTCCTCCTCTCTACCGGCGCGCCCGCCTGAGGGCCGCTGGGCAGAGCCGGGAAAGGGGTGCGGCGGCCGCGGGAGCCCCGGCCCGCGCGGCGGCGATGGGAGCCCTGGGGGAGCTCCCGCAGCACCCCCGAGCCTCTGCGGCGGGCCCTGCGGTTCCCTCCCCACCAGGAGCCAGGGGAGAAGTTTGGAAGGAATCTGCTTTGCGGCAAAGGCGCCCCTGCGCGCCCGCGCTTTTCAGGGAGGCGGGGGCACCCCCAGCCTGCCACCCCTCCCCAGCCCGCACACACGCGGGTCTCCTGCGCTGCAGAGGAAAAATTCATAAAGCAGTGGATCTCCAGGGACCTAGGTTTCCCTGCCAGAAGAGACCTTGGGCGGGGGGGGGGGGGGGGGGGGGGGTGGGCAACGACGCTGCATCTGCCGATTTTACAGGAAGCACCTCCCCACCAGAGTTCCAGCTGACCTGGGGTGCCCCATCCATGCAGATGCAGGTGGAGGGGTGGTCTGCCCCCACTTTCCATTTGTTCCTTGAAGGCCGAGCCCCTGCTGGTTTCTCCTTTCCACTCCAGTCTCTGCTGTGGGCAGGTGGCAGTGGGTGCTGGAACCTCCCCTGGATAGAATCTGGTCTCTGGAGACTCCCCCATCAGAAGCCGAAGGGACCTCCCTGAAGGGGCATGTGCTCCGGCTCCATGCACTCTAACTCTCCCATCCCTTGGATGGACCGCCCCCTGTGGCCCAGGGCCCACCATAGAGGCAGCAGAGCCAGTCACCTTCAAACGCCCCCGGGGCCTGCCCCTGCTTCACAGAGGCTGGCTCCTCTAAGCTGCACCCCCCAAGATGTGAGCACCTCCCACCCCTGCAGTGGCAGCCAAAGCTGGCTTCAGAAACCCCAGGGACTGGGTGAGACCACTTTGCAGGTCCAGCTGGGGTCCTGGGATCTGCCTGCCCTGGTCAGGGTATAGTGTGGAAGGCCCCCTCCACAGGGACCCTCCCAGTGCGGGGGTCCAGCCACAAGGTGTGGGGAGGACGATGGATGATGCTCTCTCAGACCCCAGACCCATGCTGAGGGGAGGCTGGGTGGGGACGAGGAAGAAGCCCTTCCCTAGCCCGATCAGGGTGACTTGTGGCCACTTCCTCTCCTCCAGGCAGAAGACTGCTGGCCACACTCGCATGTGAGTTCCGACCCTCGGAAGAACTGCTGAGGAAACACAGCCATCGTCATGGAGTTTGTGATGAAGCAGGCCCTGGGAGGTAGGAAGCAGGGGTTGTGGGGGCATATTGCTCCCACGGGTCATGGCCTGCACACCGCAGTGGCATGCAGACGTCACACGTGGCTGCTCTCAGCCTTCACACTCACCCACGCACATCCCCCCAGACACACCAGCCTGCTCCCTCTGGCAGAGTGGGGCCTGGCCAGCCTTGGGGGTGGGAGAGGGTGTGTGCTGTGGTCAGGGCAGGGCCCACCCAATGGTGCTGAGGCAGGGGTCAAAGGCCGAGCAGCAGCACCCCCACTTGGCTCGGGAAGACATCCGAGGGTGGGTTTCAGAGGCACTGAGGGCCATCCTAACTGGCAGGTCCGGAGGCCCCCACTGGTATTCACTGTAGTAAGCAGAGCTTCGAGAGGCCACAGGGGCTGCAGGAGCTGGAAGGGAGTTGGGGGGACAGAGCTGGACCTGCGGTGTCCAGCAAGGACCCCGTGGGTTTCACCCAGGTTGGGGGCAGCAGTGTGCACAGGGACAAGAGAAGAGGCTTGTGTGACACTGGTCCCTTGCACAGAGGCAGTGTGGTCTCTTGTGTATGTGTTTGGGGAGGGGACCCCCCCTTCCAACTCTGCTGACTCCTATTTGAAGGGAATCCTGTGCGTACTTGGCTGAAGGCCATCATCATGGCCAGAGAGCCTGGCCCAGGAGAGGAAGGTGGTATAGGATAGTGGGCTGAGGCTCTGGCCCGGGAGGTGGTGGGGCAGTGGGCCGAGGTCCACATTGGCATGAATGCGCTCTGCAGAGCAGCCTGGTCAGCCCAGGCCCCTGGGGCCTCCACTTGGTGCAGCGCCATCTCTCTGGGAGGGGAGCGGCAGCCAGCGCCCGACTCTGCCTTTAGAGATGTCCTCCTCGGGTGGGCCCTAGGGGCCGTACTCTGCTGGTGCTGTTCGCAGCCCAGCGCAAGTCAGGTGACACATGACAAGGCCACCCGCTTGGTGCTGCTGTGATGGCAGGAGGAAGTGGGAACTTTCGCCATAGGTGGGGAGCTGGTGGGGGCCGTTGTGCCAGAAACGAAGGGCAGGATGGAAGGACTGGGGCCACCCCCCAGGACAGGAGCCCCACATGTGGGCTTGTCTCCTGGAGAATGGCTGCATTTCCGCTCAACACAGATTAAATGAAAAGACATCGGGCCTGGCCTGGGGCCACGTTCCATGAGATGTCGTGGTCAAGGAGAAGCTGCAGGTCGAGTCTAATTATAATGATTACGTCACCAGGACATGATTCAGGGACAAGGCAGCATCCTGGCTCTGGGAGGGATCCATGTTCCACCCAGCCCGAGGCTGTTACAGATAATTAATTAGGTGGCTAATTCAGGCCTTGAGGTGGGCTTGTAAGAAAACTGAAATATCTGATTTGGCTGTCTACATGGCTGAAATTAGCTGGGTAATTGCCAGCCTGGATTCCCTTTGTTCCATGTCAGCCCAAAGTTTCTCCTGCAGCGGCGACGGGGCGGGCTTCTCAGAGAGATGTGGGAACTGCGAGGGGGCGGCCCGCAGAGGCCCCTCAGAGCACCCTGTCCACGCGGCTCGCCGGGCACCCCAGGCCAGGCATTGGCCCTGACATTCGCCATCCCAGTGCTGCAGGGCAGGGGCTGCATGTGACCTCTTGGTGACACCCTGTTTTCTGTTCCTGTACTTTGTCCCCCCATCCCCGGATGGGCATCATTTTGGTCTCTCTGGATGCATATGTGTGAGAGGGAGACAGACGGAGGGACAGAGATAGACAGAGACCAAAAGTCTTCTGAGAGAGACAGACGAGAGCCCCAGACACAGAGGATCTGCTGGGATGGACCCCGGGAAACCGTCCAGAGAGGCGAGCCCAGAGAAATGGGGGCCAGGGATGGAGTTGGAGGGAAGGTACAGCCCAGAAACAGACCAAGGAAAGGACAGAAACAGAAATGCCCCAGGGTGCGCCAGACACACAGCGATGTGGGAAACAAGTCCCAGGGAGAGAGATGCAGGAGAGAGACAATGGGCGCGAGGCTGTCTGGAGTCAGGCAGAGATGGCAACTGGGGGAGACAGAAGCTCAGAAGAAAACATCTGGAGAACATCTTGGAAAAGACAGGGTGACTGAGACAGAAACTGAGGAACCCAAGGGAACGGATACGTGGATAAGTGCAGGATACGTGGACCGAGAGAGCCACAGAGACAAAGATGGAGACGGGGCGGGGGAGAGAAATAGAGACAGAGAGAGACAGAGACAGAGAGGGAGAGAGAGAAACAGAGACACAGAGAGAGGTGAAGACAAAGAGACGCAGACAGATACAGACAGAAATAGAGAGTAGAGAGAAAAAGACAGAGAGGCGGAGCAGGGGAGAGACAGAGAGAGGGACAAGAGACAGAGAATGACAGAGATGTCTCAGGAACGAAAAGAAATAGAGTCAGGGTCGAAAACAGAGTACATCCCTACCCACACTCACACGCACACACATACACACACACATGCACACTCAGAGGACACACAGAAGAAAGGAGGGAAGAGACGGCCCTGGAGGGAGCCCCAGGCAGCCTCGCTCAGCTGTGCTGGGGACAGGACTCAGTGCGGCCTAATTAAACTGTGGCCGTCGGAGGCTGTCCCCAGCTTGCTGAGCTGCACGGCCAGTCCTCTGGCAAGGACAGACTTCTTGGCCCTGACCTTGTGTCTTAGGCAAGGCCTTTGTGGGGACAAAGTACGAGGTGACTGCCCAGTGGGGACGACAGCTGCAGGACTCAGAATCCATCAGACAGACAGACAGACAGGATACCATGGGCCCCCAGGCACATGGCCTTGTCCACTCTGGGGTTAAGGGCACCCTGGACTGGGCAAGGACCCGGTCCCAGATCTGCTGGGCTGACGACGAGGCGTGTGCCCTGGGTCTGTGGTGTCTCTGTCCCCCTGGCCCCCACGAGTCAGTCTGGCGTCTCTCCCTCTGAGGGTTTCGCTGGAGAGCTGACTGGGCTTCTCTGTGGCGCTCAGGCCTCTCATGCCCTCAGTCATCTGGTCACGGCTCCAGCAGCCTCTGCCCCTCCTTGCATCCCACTGGCTGGCACGTTGCGGACACCTCCCACATGGCCAGCTGGGCCGCTGGTGAGACCCCCCGAGGAGGCAGGCGAGACTCAGCCTGCTGATGCTGCAGGACAGACAGAGCGAGCCCCCGAGATTCAGGGGGAGCCGGTTCAGGAGGAGCTCAGCTGCAGCAAGGACGACGGCCGGCCGTGAAATCCCAGGCCCAGGTCCTCCCTGTAATCTTCTGTAGACACCTGACTGTCGATCTCTGTGGCTTGGCCGGCCCCGAGCCCAGCTGGTGGGGGTCATGCTCTGCCGCTGTGGCGGCCACATCAGAGCCCTCTCCTCCACCGGCCTGTCTGCTTGGACACTGAGCCGCCTCCCCGGGGACCGCAGGTCACCTGGGAGCAGAGCACAGACTCTGGGGGCACGTGTTACAGGAGTGAAGGGAGGGGGAGGGAAGAGACAAGGAGTTGCCTTGGGGATGAGGGGCTGCCCTGGGCCATGAGGGAGGACGGGACAGAGACTGGGAGGGGCTGGCAGGGGGGTGACAAGCTACGGGGCGGGGCAGGGCTGCCCTCAGCGCAGCTGTGGGTGGGGAGGAGTGGGACTCAGGTGCCAGCACGCTGACGTCCTGCCTCATCATGTCCCGGCAAGACCAGTAGCACTGACCGACGACCTCACTCAGGCTCCTGGTGCCAAGCTCTTTCTCTGAGGGCCGGCAGGTAGCAGTGGACCATGGACGAAGGGGCAGGTGGCCCCCAGGGCTCCTCCCCTGAGGTGGCAGGATCAGCCCAGACACTTGGCCTCTGGGCCCCCACGGTGCATATGGGAGGGCTTCACACCACGGCCGACTGTCTGAGGACACAGCCTGAGAGGGGCCAGGCGGGGCCCGTTGGGGTGCCTACCCTTGGGGCCGAGTTCTCCACAGGCTGAACGGGGCACCTTTGGTTCCTTCAGGCTCAGAAGACTTGACCTCCAGGACATAGCTCAGCTGGGATCGCCCCAAGGCCAGGGAGCCCTGAGAGCCGCGGGGGCTGTGGGACGCAGAGCAAGCCACAGAGGGGAATTCTCCTGGGGCCAAATTGTCAGGGAAACTGTCCAGCTGTTGGCAAACTTGTCTTTACCAGAAGGGCCTGGAGGCCTTACAGGCCTTTACAAGATCCACCGAGACACCCCCAGATTTAAATCCGCCAACACTCAGTGCCTGAAAGAAGAAAACAGGGACGCAGAGTCGGTGTGGCGGCTGCTGGCGTGGGGACTGGGAACCTGTCTGCCACAGGCGGCCTTGAACTGGCGCCAGGCGGCCCGGCCACTTCGGCACAGATCTGGGGCTCAGGGTCCCCAAGGGTATAATTTGAAGACACTGCTTTCCCCCAAGGCCAGGAAGTGGCAAATGGTCCTGGAGCTATATTTACACCATGGACAGGAGCGTGGGCAGTTGTCAGGTTAACGTGGTTGGTATGGACTCTCAGGCTAAATCCGGCGCAGGTGGCTATTTTGGCCCAAACAATCCCATTTGTGGCTGGCTGTCCCGTCATTCCCCCTCAGTGTGACACGTTCTGTGTCAGGAACACACTCAGGTCTTCAGGGACTGTGCGGGGGCAGGGGAGGGCTTCATGGAGGAGGGGACGTCTGAGATGGGCTCCAAGGACCAGCAGACGAGACTGGGACACAGCACGTGCAAGGGCCTGGGGCCATGGGGCCATGGGGCCATGGGGCTGGAGCTGGGGCTGGAAGGAGCTTCGAGGGAGAACATTACAGGACCCAGCAACCAAGCCCAAGTAGGGTCTTCTTGCGGAGCTCAGGTCTGCCCTGGCACGTCCAGTGGCTCTTGGCATGTGGTCAGGCAGGACGGTGTCCTGTGGCGAGCTGGCCTCGGGCCAGTCCTGGGCAAGGAGGCGGTCCCGTCTCAGGGGTAGAGGGCATCAGGGCCTGTGTCCAGTGCGAGGAGATGAATAGCCAAGGTCCTGAGGCCTGCGTGTCGGGGCAGGAGCAGCAGCTCCTTGGGCCGAGGCTGCGGGTGGACGAAGGAAGGTGAACCACTGTCACCCAGGCCTCCGTGGATGGAGGAAATCATGGCGTGGACATGTCCCCCAGGGAAAGCCTTGGGGGCCACTGCGGTTGGGCCTCCACACCATGTGGGTGGCGGGCTGTGTCCTCTGGGCCGGGTCACCCTGGGGGTCTTGTGGGAATCAGTCCCCAGATGAGTCAAGGCCACCAGGACCAGATCCTGGAGAATGGAGGGCAGTGCCCACCTTGGAGCTCACATGAGATGGGGGCTGGGGCGGGGAGGGTCTCCCTCTGACGGCCCAAGTCCCCTCTCTCAGTGCTGGCCACCCCTCCACCCCCGCCTCCAGGGCTTGTTGGGGTCTGGCACCTGCCTCTGTTAAGCAGCTGAGCCCTCTCCTGCTGCTGCCCAGCTGAGGCCTGTGTGTCTGCAGCCGCTCTGGAGACCCAGCCCTGGGCTCCTGAGGCCTTGCAGGTCAGACGTGGCTCTTCCAGGATGCTCCCTCCCCTTGCCTCCTAGGACACCAGTCAGGGCGCAGTGGCAGCGTGAGGTCCCAGGTGTCCTGTCCTGACCCCTAGTGTCCTCTGCAGGACTCTACACTGAGGGCACGACCAGGCATCCCCAGCCTACGCCAAACCCAGGTCCTGAGGGCAGGGCTGGCCCCACGGCTCCCCGGCTCCGTCTGTCTGTTTGGGGGTTAGCTCTGTTCATGGGAGGCCTCCCACCAGCCTGGGGCTGCCCCAGGGAGACACTGACCAGGTGAGGCCAGGTTCTCTGGCATCTGGAAGCATGATGAAGCCACAGGCTGAGCTGGGCTCCAAGGCAAGGCGCAGATCGGGAAGCGAAACTCTAGAATTCTACACGAGATGCTTTTGACTCAAATTACAGAGAACCAGACAGAGAGCGGCTTGAGTTGTTTCTCTAATGTGGTGAGGCACAGGAGGTGGCTCAGGTGCTCAGCGGTGCCGTCAGGGGCCCGGCTCTGGCTCTCGTTTTGCCACTGTTGTCCCGGCGGAGTGTTCGTGTTCAGCCTGCTCCTCATAGTTGCAGAGTGGCTGTTGCTGCTCTGGCATCACATCCACATTTAGGGCAGGAGGAAGGGGAGAGGCTAAAGGAATGTGTGTGTGGAATCTCGCGGAGGGTTTCCCCTTACGTGTCATGAGCAAGAAGGGTCTAGGAAGCTGAGGGCCAGCGTGGCACCTGGGGGCAGTATTGGGCAGGCAGTTCAGAGCTTGGCTCACATCAACTTGGAAACTGTTGATTTTCAGATGTGAGAGCCCCAAACCTTGAGCCCCAGAGGGCAGGGGGGTCCCTCCTTCCCCTGCTCACCCCGAGAGCTGGCTCCTCCTCTACAGGCAGCCAGCAAATACTTGATGGTAAAATACCAAGGGTCGTTCAGAACAGGCTCCCAGATGCCGTGTTGCATCGAGATGGCACCAGCTTACTTCAGGGGCCCCAGCAGAGACGCCTCTCACCCCACGTCTCTAGGAGCCCAGAAGGGCTTCAGAGAAACTGCCTTTTCTCCCAAAACCGTGAAGGACGGTCCTTCCCTCAGGAGAGGACTCCCCTGGTTGGCTAAGCTGCAGCTCAATTACGATGCTTCTGCCCAACATGGGATGAAACAGACATGATGGTCTTGAACCGGCAAAGCCACGGACTTCTTGCCTCATTGTTTGGAATTAAAGCGTTCATTTTAATAGCCCCTACATGAATCAGAATCTCGTGCCAACGTCGGACTGTGCAACAGGCTCGGTAGTGTCGTGCATTTAATGCTGGGACATTAAACAGAGTGGGGAATTGATGAAAACTTGAGAATGAGCATCAAATCCTGGCAAACCCCAATGCCAACAAATTTCAGAGACCCCAAACCCAGGTGGAAGCAGACCAGGCAAGGGGAGGCCACACTGGGCCTGCGACTCATGCTCCGGGTGGGCAGAGAAGAGCATGCAGGGTCTTCTGAGATTCCTGCTGTCAGCCAGTGGCTGCTCAGAGCACCCCGATTCTGTCTTGGGGAGGGTGGGGACTCTGGCTGGGGTCTCTCCAGACCCTCCTCCTGGCCTCTTGTGCGGCAGTTTCCCAGCATTGTCTCACTTTTCCCATTGCGTAGACAGGGGAGAACATGGCTCCCCTCACCCTTACAGGGGTCATTCAGGCCTCTGGCTTCCTCTAGGCAGGCAGCCTGGCAGCGGGGGGGCAGAGAACCCCCACCCCACCTATAGGCCCCCTTTGGTCCCATGGGCTTGACTGTGAATTATAGTGTCCAGGCAGAGGGGGTAGGCTGAGGCTGGGCAGCTGCTGGGGCCAGTGGAGGGCTC
Source organism: Equus asinus (assembly GCF_041296235.1). Taxonomy (NCBI): domain Eukaryota; kingdom Metazoa; phylum Chordata; class Mammalia; order Perissodactyla; family Equidae; genus Equus; species Equus asinus. The sequence goes on from NC_091792.1 coordinate 161,757,781, forward strand.
AGGGTGCTGAGTTCTGAGTGCTGGGTGCTGTGTGTTGAGTGGTAGGTGCCAAGAGTGCTGGGTGCCATGTGTTGAGTGCTATGTGCTGGGTGCTGCATGTTGACTGCTGAATGCTAGATGCTGGTGTTGGGTGCTGAAAATGCTGAGTGCCAAGTGCTGAGTACTGAGTACTAAATACTAGTGCTAGGTGCCAAGTTCTGTATGCTAGTTGCTAGGTGCTGAGTGTTGCATGCTAGTACTGGGTGCTGAGTGCTGAGTGCCAGATGCCGGGTGCCAGTGCAGATGAGACCTAGGGGACTGAGGACTCATGGGGTCGGGTAACCGGCTAGAGCAGCTCTGACAGAGCCTGCAGGCAGGTTGGCGCCTGGGTCAGCCCCTTTTGGAATTAATGGTTAATCCTAACATTTACATGGGAATGCGGGGGCCTTGTTGTCGTGGGAACATCAGAGGTGTGCTGAGCTTTGCTTCCTGAGTGGGTGGTGGGCCTCGCCAGGGCAGGGTGCCATCCACTGCGTGCACTCCAGGCCATCTTAGCCCCAGGCCAGTGCCTTCACCCTCGAGCTCCCAGCGGCCCAAGACCTGGCCAGGAAGGCCACAGTCTAGGGGCCTCCTGGGAGAGGCAAGAAGAGCAAATGCTGTGTGCACATTGTGAGAGGAAGAGTCAGGGAAAAATCGAAACGGCTTTAGCAGAAGATGGGGGTGGTCCTGCAGAGCCCCCCAGCAAAGTCGCCGTCCTCCAGCCCTTGTGGGTCCTCGGGGCCACTGGGACCATTCTGCACTTAGCTTTCCTTCCAAAGGAAGGCTCTGGAAATGTGGACCACCGTTCCAGGCTTTGCACCTCGTCCATGGGGTGAGGGAGCAGCCCTCCGTGGCGTAGAGTCAGGCTCCCTGGTCCTCTGTCCATCAGGCCAAATGGATGCCTGCTCTTGGGGCTCCCTGTTGGGGTGGAGACGTCGTGGAGGTCCTTGAGTCTTACCCAAGTCCCCTGTAGAATCTCAATCTCCCCCCTTAGTGTCGCCGTCCCCCCGGCATCTCAGTCCCCTGCCAGCCACCCCAGCTGCGAGGGTCGTCTGGGCAGCACTCATCACAGGCCTGCGTGGAGAGACCCACAACAGGTGGGGGCCTAGAAAGGGCTTCAGTTTGCAGACGCTCCGCGGAGAGCAGCAACCCCCTACTGCTCCTGCCTCAGGTTGTCTCAGGGGCCAGGAGGTGCTGGCCGGGAGGGCTCCCGCTCCAGGCTCACTCAGCTCCGGTCAGGCCCCTCCTCCGGGCCCCTGGCGCCCTGCTCCCCATCCCAGGTCCTCGTCCCTCTCAGTAGAGGAGGTGCCAGAGGGCAGCAACCCCCGTGGCCATGGCTGCAGCGCCTCGCACCCCATCAACCCTGGTGGACTGCGGCCAAGTGAGTGGCAGAGAGGCTGAATGGAGGCACAGACGCACGAATATTACAACCGTCCTGGAAGCCGGGCGGCCACACCATCTGTCTGAGCTTGGCTGTGTTTGGGCTCATTAATTGGCGTTTTCATCTCGCCTCTGTCTCCGTTGGTCCTCTCCTGAAAGCCAAGACTAGACGCTCTCCCCCTGGCGCCCAGCTCTGCAGGCAGGGGCAGCTCAGACGGCAGCCACGGCTGCGGGCCCAGGCTCCCCTCCCCAGCGGGTGCAGGGGTGCAGGGCATCTGATCGTCGCGAGACTGTGGGGAGAGCTTTGTTCTCTGCAGGAGGAATATTCCCAGACAGCCAGTGAGGGTTTGCAAGAGCACAAAAGGAGCTGACAGAGAGAGGGGGCTGTTGGCGCTTCCATGGGTACAAAAGCCAGAGAAGCCTCACAGAAAATCAGGAAAGCACATCCCCAGGAGCAGCGAGGTGGCTTCCCGAGGCAGGGCTCGGGGTCAAGACTAGGGGGCTGTGACTCTCCAGGCAAGGATGAAAGAAAGCTGGCTTTCTGCACTGTCCTTGCCGGCACAGACAGCCCACTGCCCTCCCGAGCGTCGGGTGCCCAGCCTGGGCCCCCAGGCCCCCAACTCTCCCAGACCCCTGCACGGGGGCACAAGGCACTGGGGGCCCAGTCCCGTCCACCTGACACCGGCCTGGGCCCTGGGCCTGGCGGCCTTGCCTCGGGAGGCTGACCGGAGGGTCGCCTGCTTGTTTTTCTGACCTTGCCCAGCAGGCTGGGGTGGGAGCCGGACGAGCGTGTCAGAAGCCGGGCCCCAGGACAGGCCCCAGGCCCCTGCCCTGTGGGGGGCTTTATTTCTCCTCGGCAGCTGGTTTGTTCTTGACCCGGATGGCAAGGACAGTCCGATGCAGGCCCAGCCGTGGTACCGCGGCCCCCCTCACTCCGGGCAGAGGGTGGGTCTGTGGAGGGGACTTCGCTTTGTAAGACTCTCACCGTTCACCGTGTATCCTTACAATGGATGCCTCTGATCAACTCTGTCATCCCAACTCTGGCCTTTTAAACGCTTCCTTACTGTTCCACTTATTTTATCTGAATATATGGATGAAATTTCCTTTTTTAAAAACCTTCTGCAGTGTTTTGGAACCTGTGTGCCCTTTTAAAGTGTTATTTCACCTCTAACTGTCATGGTCGGGATGCTGCCCCTCCCAGAGCTGTTGCTGTTCTCTGTGCTTCTGTCATCTTCCTGCAGCCACGCCCGCCGTGGCCTGCCATTCAGGGCAAGGAGTTGGCGTAACAGTTGGTGTTTTCTTAATATATGAAAAATATTTTGATCTTTGCATTCAATTTTATGAAATGTTTATACACATTTGTTTTCTAACCAGAAAGTGGATTTCTTCCCTGTGGTTGAAACAGTAAATAGTCGTTGTAGGAAACTGAAATAAAACAGAGAAGTATAAAGAAGTGATATGGAAAATTGAGACGCTGCATTGCTTTAAAATTCATCCCTCAGGATCACTCATTACTTTATCTAAAAATATTTTTTCAAGGAGAAATGCCTTCAGATCTATTTCTAATTTTAAAAGACTCTGCACAGTCTTTTATGCTGTCGGTTTCCTTGAATGAGCTCAGGGGTCAGCGTTTGGCCCCGAAGGCTGGGCGAAGAGTCAGCCTCCCGAGGTGACCGTGGCTGGAGAGCTCCCCGGTGAACACTGTGACACATCGCCCCTCAAGGCCGTTCTCCCAGGGGGGATGTTTCGGGGAAGTCTCTGTCCGTCCTGTAGACAGACTGAGCCAGAAACTCACCCTGAGCCACGGGATCAGGACAGACTCAACTCCAGGTTCCAGGAGCGGTTTGTAGACACATGCCAACCGGCCTCCCATCCTCGGACAGGCGTGGGTGAAGGTGTGACTCTGTCCAAACTGGACAGGACAACGTGGAGCCGAAGGTCGCTTATTTCTCAAATCCCCCCACAGAGAGGTGTCCTCGTGATCGTGCAGCCCTTCGTGTCTCTCGGTACCATGCTCATCCGTCATCTCAGACATTTTGCCGGGGTCCTGTAATGGGTTAGGGGTGCAGAGCCCTGGCCCCACCTCCCCGCATGGCTGTATCTGCAACATGCGGGCCTCGTCAAGACCGTGAACATGGCACTCACCGGGGCAGTGCACCACGCCACATTTCTTTCTGACCAAGCCTGTTGTTTGCCCCATAGTTAGCTGTGTCTCTGATTCCTTCCACGCCCACCAGCAGCCCCCTTGGCACAGTATTTCCATGTGGTTAAAGGCCCCAGATGGACTGTTAGTAGTTTCTCTCCCCTGGAGCTGCTGCCCCAGGACTCTGGCACCTCTGCCCCCGTCTACTCTAGCTGCTGTCCGGCCATTACGCGATGTGGCCTGGATCCCCCATCTTTTCTCCTGGCTGGGTCCTCAGGAACCTTCTGAGGGGGACTGCATGGAGGGGTGACGGTCTCTCTGTTCCAGCGCATGTGTGATTGATAGGCTGGGCATGAAAGGTTAGATTCAAAAGAATTTCCTCCTAAAATTCAGAAGCCAATTTTTCTGTTATCTTTCAGATTTTAAAGTCGCTGTTGAAGTCAAATGCTATTATTTCCAGTGCTCTTCACATGACCTGTTTTTTTCTCTCTGCAAGCTTGTACGGTTTCCTCTTTGACCCTTGTGTTCTGAAATTTCAAGGTTTTGGACCTTGCTGTGGGTCTCTTATCAGCCCTGTGGTTCTGGGACACTGCTTTTCATGGTTTCCTTGGTGTCCCATCGACTCCCTCTTCCTGCTCTTCCACTCCGCCTTGGGCTCCCTGCACGGATTCTCTCTTTTCTTATATTTTCTCTCCTGTTGTCCGTCTCCATATCTTCTGTTCTACTTTCCGGGATATTTCATTAATTTTATTTTTTAACTCTTCAACTGAATTTTTGGTGTCATGTTTTTAGCTTCCAAGAGCTCTTTGGAGTGTTCTGAACCCTCTGGAGGTCCCCGGCCCCCTGGGCTGGCTCCTCGGAGCCCCTCTTGCCTGTCTGTTCAGTTGGGTGCTGTCGTCACGTTGTGGCCTTTCGAGGTGCACGTTTGTATTTCAGAGCGAGTTAGGAAGAGCCTGGCTGGCCGTCTTGTGTGCTGTGTGGGACTTCCGGGCTTCTCTTACATGTGTAGTAAGCTGGCTTTTATGTTTGGGGGTCTCTAAATGTCGGGGTCTCTAAATGTCAGGCTCTCCAGGTCTTGTTTGAGGGCGTGGCTCCGTTTCTTCAGAGATGGACCCTACGTGGCTGGCTGGCAGCTCTGTGAGCACGTCTGTAGAAAGGGCTTGGGCCGGGGCTGGCCCCGTGGCCGAGTGGTTAAGTTCGCGCGCTCCGCTGCAGGCGGCCCAGTGTTTCGTTGGTTCGAATCCTGGGCGCGGACATGGCACTGCTCATCAAACCACGCTGAGGCAGCGTCCCACATGCCACAACTAGAAGGACCCACAACGAAGAATACACAACTATGTACCGGGGGGCTTTGGGGAGAAAAAGGAAAAAATAAAATCTTTAAAAAAAAAAAAAAAAAAAAGAAAGGGCTTGGGCCAGGTCTCCTCTTTCAGGGAACAATTGTCCACGTAACTGCTGTCTGCAGGTGGACGTGTCACCTCTGCCCCTACGTGCCTGAAACTGCTCTGAGTCTGGAGGGTCCCTGGTTCAGGTTCTCCAGGGAAATGACTCCTTGACGCCCCTTGCTGCTTGGGTAGGGGGTCCCCAGGGCAGGGAGTGCCAGTGCCCCTCATACAGACCCCAGCACACCCCTCGTTGCCGTGCCTGCACAGGGCCTGCCTCCACCCCAGAGTCTTCTGGAGTTCTGCCCCAAGTCGGCTTCTCAGTGGCATCTCCTTCTGCCGTTACTCAGGTTCCACCTGCAAATCTGCTTCCCATGGTCCCCCAAGGTGGTATCCCGGTTACCTCGTTTTCTCCTCTCCTGTTCTGTCTTTGTGGAATTGTATTTTTAAATCCCTTTACTCTCATGTTATTGGAGTGATAGGAAGGGGGTAGATAAGCATATGTGTTCAATCCATCACATTTAACCAAAACTCAGTGTACCATCAGGTGTAGGGACACCAGCATTAGGGCTCTTAGTATCAGCACGTGAGCATAAGGACAAGCAGAATTAGCATGCCTCGTTTAGGAAGACCAGCATTAGACACGTGAGCATAAGGACAAGCAGAATTAGCATGCCTCGTTTAGGAAGACCAGCATTAGACACCGAGCACGAGGATGAGTAAGATTAGGACGCCTGGTTAGGATGTCCAGTATTAGGATTAGGATCCCTGGTATTAGGGCATCTGGTTAGGACGTCCGGTATAAGGAGGCCTAGTGTTGGGCTTGTATGTATTCACTCCCATCGACTCACCAGTACCTAATGCTGTGCATCACACTTCCAGGTGTTTTGCTCTTAGAAGCTGTCCTGCAGTGGACATCCCTGCACTTATAGCCTGTCATTCAGTCAATATTTATTGACTTCTTACCATGAGCCAGATGCCTAGACCGTCTCTATCTTGGTAAAGCACACATTCTAGTGTGGAAAATGGGTAAATAAAACCAAGAAGGCAAACACTGTACCGTGAGTCAGCGACAGGTGCCATGTATGAAAGAAATCAAGGTGAGGATTGTCTTCTGGGCAACCTGTTATATTGAGGCGGTGGTGCCAGGGCTGCGGGCGGAGGGTGGCCTTTCAGGAAACCACTGTATCCTTATTTGCATGAATACAAGACAGTGGGAGGATGTGCACAGCTCTAAACAGATCACACACAACAGTGTTCCACAATGCAGATCACACACACTCCCTAACACAGGGTTTGTCAACATTTGGCTGATTGAGTGGATAAAACTGATGTCATTTTCAATTACATTTTTGTTTTTTGAGGTTTCTTTTTTCTTTTTGAGGAAGATTAGCTCTTAGCTAATATCCACTGCCAATCCTCCTGTTTTTGCCGAGGAAGATTGGCCCTGAGCTAACATCTGTGCCCATCTTCCTCTACTTTATATGTGGGACGCCTGCCGTAGCATGGCTTGATAAGCAGCGCATGGGTCTGTGCCCGGGATCTGAACCCCAGGCTGCTGAAGCAGAACGCTCCAACTTAACTGCTGCGCCACCAGGCTGGCCCTCATTTTTAATTACTTTTGAGTGATAGTGTGACTCAACATCTTTCATTCACTCAACAAAATATTGGAATCTCTGGTAGTTGCCACATTTACAATTTATACATTTTAGTAAATTTTCTGTCATTTACTAATACCTTTCTGTGTTTGTCGTTTGCCATTTAACTTTATGAGGCCCGACGTATTTTGCCGTACGTACTTACACAACAGCTCTGCCGGGTTTGGGGATGGCTTCCTCTCGTGGGACAGATTTTCCACTTATTCGCAGCTGGGAGCTGTTCAGTGGGTGCCAGGCGTTGTGCATTTCACCCTGTTGGGTGCTGGATGTTTTTATTTTCCTGAACATACTCGCGAGCTTTGTTTGCAGTATGGTCAGGCGCTTAGAGACGGTTTGAGTCTCTCCTGCCCTGTTTTGGGGCACTGTTAGGTGGGACGGGAGCAATGATCGGTCTGAGGATAACTTTTCCCACAACCAAGGCCATCTGACAAATGCCCGCAATTTATGGTTTTTTCCAGTCTGGCTGTTGGGAACGTTCTTGTTAAAAGGCAGAGATTGTTGAAGTGGGTAGAAAATGAAGACCCAAGTTTATTGTGCCTACAAGAAGCCCACCTTAAATATAAAGACACAAATAGCATAGAAGTAAAAAGGGACAAAGATAGACCACACGAATATTAGTCAAAAGAAAGTGGGGTGCCTACATTAATTTCAGACAGAGTAGATTTCAGAGTAAAGAATGTCACCAGCGACGACGAGGGTCCTGGTGACAAAGGTGCCATGAATCCAGGGCCTAACAGTTCCAACCATCTCTAACCTAATAACTGAGCTTCAAAATACACAAGCAAGACCAGGCAGAGATTAAGGGAGAAACAGACAAGCCCGCAAGTTTAGGTGGATGTACTCAACTCTGTTATGGATAGACAGACAGACGGAAGGCAGTGAGGATACACAAGCCTTGAGCAGCTGGCCCGGGCAAACCGACACCTACAGAACCCTCCACGGTGGCAGCCACACATTCCTTCCAAACAGACACAGAACATTTACCAAGATAGACCATGTTCTGGGCATAAAACCAGTCTCAGCAAATGTAAAAGATTCCAGTCATGCAAAATATGTTCTCTGACCACCGTGGAATGAAATGGGGAATAAACAACAGAAAGATATTTGGAAAATCGCTCCAAATATTTGCAAACTAAACAACCCATTTCTAAATAACTCACGAGTCCAGGAGGGAACGAAAGGAGGAATTAAAAAGTCTTGTGAACTGATTGAAAATGAAGAAAAAGATGATCGAAAGTTGTGGGATTCAGTAGGGCAGTGTTCAGAGGGAAATTTATGTTACTAAACACCTGAATAGAAAAGAAGAAAGATCTCAAATGATCAACTTCAGCTTCTAATATCACAAACTAGGAAAAGAAAAGCAAATGAAACCCAGAGTAAGCAGAAGAGAGGAGATACTAAAGCTTGGAGCAGAAATGAACGAAATAGGGGGAAAATGAAACCAAAATCTAGTTCTTTAAGAAGATCAATAAAATTGAAGTTGTATCCAGAATTTATAAACATCTCTTACTGCTCAATAAGAAGACGACCAACAACCCATTTAAGAAATGGGCAAAGGCTCAAGGAGGTGGGCCATGACCCCCACCTTGCAAGTGGGCTGGGTGGGGGGATTGAGGCCAAAATCCAGAGATGGGTCGTGTGACAGCGTCCTTCACAGGATGGGATGGGAAGGGCACTCTGCTTCCTCGGTTCTCCTCCCCAACCTATAACCTCAGTCTAATCCCGAGGAAAACATCAGACAGTTCCTAATTGTGAGACATACAAAGTTCCAGAAAAGCTGTCCTCAAAACTGTCAAGGTCACCAAAATAAGGGCAGTGTGAGAAACCATCACAGCCAAGAGGAGCGTGAGGAGATGTGACGATTAACATAATGTGGGATCCTGGAACAGACAAGGGACATCAGGTAAAAACTAAGAAAATCTGAATAAGGTGTGGACTTCAGTAAATAATGTCGTCAGGGTGGGCTCATCAGTTGTGGTAAGTGGACCACACGAAGGTGACATTAACAGAGTGCAGGGCACATGGGAACACTCTGTACTGTCTTCACGATTTTTCTGTAAATCTAAAATTGTTCTAAAATAAAAAGTTTATTTCTGAAAGTGTGCAAAAGATCTGAATAGGTATTCCACCAAATAAGATATAAAAGCAGCTATTAAGCACATAAAAAGATTCTCAACATCACTGGTCACGAGGGAACTGCAGACACTGCAGTGAGAGGCTGCTCCACGCGCACGCGGACGGCACAGCCACAGCGACAGCGCCGGCGTTGGCGGGCTGTGGAGAAACTGGAGCCCTCGCACTGCTGGTGGAGCTGAAAGTGCTAAAACCACTTTGGAAAACAGTTTGGCAGTTTCTTAAAAAGTGAAACCTGAACTTACCATCCAGCTCAGCCATTCCACTCCTAGGTGTTCACCACGAGAAACAAGAGCACACGTCCACACGGCCTGGTCCGTGAATGTTCAGAGCAGGTTTATTTACCAAAGACCCAAACTGGAAACAGCCCAAAGGTCCAGGAGGAGGTGGATGGATAAACTGCTGTGTTCAGCTGCGCAGCGGAGCCCACTGGACAGGAAGCAGGAATGAACCTTTGAGACACAACAGCAGGGACGGCTCCCAAAGTGTTACGCTCAGTAAACGGAGCCAGACCCCTCCCCACAATTACTGCCTACTCTACGATTCCTTCACATAAAATTCTAGAGAACGCACAGTAATCTATGGGACAGAAAGATGAGCCATTGTCTGGGGGGAGGGGGTGGGATGAATTACAGGGACCACCAGGAAACTCTGGGGGGACGGAAGTGTCCACTGTCTTAACTGTGGTGAAACTGTGGTTTCACAGATGGGCACATATGTCAAATTGCATGGCTTATAGTGTCAATGACGCCTCCATAAAGCTGTTTTAAACTGTGGTCGTGAGTGTTGGTGAGGACACTTGCCTTTGTGATGGTCTGCAGTGGACGGGAATGTGGACCCAAGGCCTGAGGTCCCACCCCACCCCACCCACACTGATACCGAACCTGAAGTGAGTTCATTCACCTGTTGTGCAGCAAGCCAATCTCTGACACCGGGTGTGGTGGAAGAAAGCAGGAATTTTGTTATTGCTCAGCGCTGAGCAAGGAGAGAGGGCAGCTAATGCTGAAATCCCAAACTCTCTGAAAAGCTAAAAGGAAGGGTTTTTATTTGGGGCTTTAGGTGGGGGAGGGGGAACATATGGCTTTGCTGGTTGGAGCCTTTCCACCAGCCTGTAGCTCCTTGTGAGGAGGAGGAGAAGATGATGAATCCAGGTGGTCGTCCCCTGCTATTTGTCTCCGTGGAGGATGGCGGATTCTGGAGCCAGGAACCCAGGGAGTAAGCAGGCGATCAGTATTTGGTTTTAACCCCATATATGCTGGGTTTAATGTAGGGAAACTGATACCAGGGCTGGTGTCACTGGCCCTGTTCCAGGCAAGATGGGGCAGGGCAAGTGGCAGTGGGCAGGCATGGCAGGAGGCTCAGCAGCCACCGGGGCCTTCTTCTGGAGGACGGTAGGAGCTTCCGTGCAGCCCTGCCCCGCCCGCTGGCTGCGGGGAAGAGGGAAGCGTTAGCTTTGCACCCTCTGTGGGAGAAGAAGGCGAAGTCAGGCGCCAGGACGCCCATGGGAGCCTCAGATCAGCGTGCGAGGCCTGCTCCAGGCTCACGGGTGGTGCGCAACGACGGCCTCAGGAGCGGAATCATTTTCCAACATAGAACCATCTTTACTTTCCTAAAATGAACCCGAGTACAAGTTTTGTTTTCCTATAGAATTCCGTAAGAAATGCCAAGCCCACTTTCCATCTCCGGTTTAGCATTTTGCATTGCTATTTGCGCAGGATCCTGGCCCACAGCTCACTCGCTCTCCGCCGGTTTTTGGCATCAGTCTGATGCTAATGTCACAAAAATAACTGCGGGAATTTCCTTCTTTTTTCTCCCTTCCAAGAACATTCTAAATATCACTGGAATTATCTGTTTCTTGAATGTTTGAAAGAATCCATCTGTGAATTCTTAGACGTGCTTCTCAGTTTTTGACATTTTTTAGAAAATCTACTTCATTCCAGTTTTCACGTGCATTTGGACAGAGTGGACAATACATCCTTTGATCTTTTTAATGTCCTTTCGATCTGCAGCTATTTCTCCGGCTTTCCTGCTTTTCTGTGTCTTTATGCTTTCTCTCCATCTCTCGCCCCGAGCAGGCTGCTCCGTCCGTGGGTCTTTCGAGAGCCACCTCCTGGGCGTCCACATCTTCTCAGTGCGCTGCCTCTGCTGCTCCCGCGCTCACCCCACCCCCTGCTCTCCTGGACTCTTCCTCTGGAGGCTGCCGCAGAGCTGTGACTCGCCACGCGTGTTCCTGCTGGCTTAGGGACGCGAGCGTTCAGGGGAATTCACGGCAGCAGCTGCCCCCTCAGCGTCTGCGAGATCACAGCCTCATTCTGATTCCCAGATATGCAGTAAATGTGGCTTTACTCACTGGTTGTTAGATTTTACATCTATGAGGGCCCGGGAGGAGGGTTTGCTCCTGGTCTTGCTCTTTATCCTCCTTCTGCCTTCCCGACACGGTCAGACATGTGGTCTTATTCCTACTTTGAGGATGTATTGAGGTTGTCTTTGCAGCCTGACATTTTTTTGAGACATGGGATTATAAGTTGTTTAAAGTTTATGCTCCTTTTTTTTATTGTGATAAAATATACATAACATAAAATTTACCATTTTAACCATTCTCAGGGGCACAGTTCAGTGGTATTAAATACATTCACATTGTTCATCCATCACCACCATCCATCCCCAGAACTTTCTCATCTTCCCAAACTGAAACTTGTCCCCATTAAACACCAGCCCCTGGTGCCCAGCATTCTGCTTTCTGTCTGTGAATCTGACGACTTTAGGAACCTCATATAAGTGGACTCCTGCTGCCCTTGCTTTTTTGTGTCTGGCTTATTTCACTTGGCACGATACTTTGTTGGAGCAGGTGTCAGAATTTCATTCCTTTATAAGGCCGAATAATATTCCATTGCATGGATGGACCACATTTTGTTTATCCATTCATCTGCTGGTGGACACTTGGGTTATTTCCATGTTTTGGTTATCGTGAATAATGCTGCTGTGAGCATGGGTGTACACACATGTGCTTTCAATTCTTTCAAAGTCCCTACTTTCACTTCTTTTGAGTATTTTCCTAGGAGTGAACCTGTTTGATCATATGGTCATTCTCTGTTTAATTTTTTTTCTTTTCTTTCTTTCTTTTTTTTTTTTTTTGCTGAGGAAGATTGGCCATGAGCTAACTACTCTATGCCCATCTTCCTCTGTTTTATATGTGGGATGTCTGCTTCAGCATGGCTTGATAAGCAGTGTGTAGGTCTGCGCCCGAATGCAAACCATCAAGCCCTGGGCTGCCGAAGTGGAGTGCACGAGCTTACTCACTACGCCACCAGCCAGGCCCCTCTCTGTTTAATTTTTTGAGGAACATGCTAACCCGTTTTCCACAACAGCTGTGCCATTTTATACTCCCACCAACAGTGCGTGAGGGTTCCAATTTCTCCACATCCTCGACAACACTTGTCATTTTCTGTTTTTTAATTTTTTAAATAGTTATTCTAATGGGTGTGAAGTGGTATTCATTGTGCTGTCGACTAGCCTGATTGCTCTTTGTTAATGTTCCATGAGAATCTGAAAAGGCTTCGTCTGTTTTTCCCAGGGTCTAGGTTTGGCGTGATCCTGGTTTATAATCGCCCATCTTTCTTCTATCTTGAGATAATCATAAAAACATGGGCATGTCCATCCATAGCATTTTTCTCCTTCCTTTCCAAAAGTGGCGGCTGTGAGATACGCTTGCTGGCACCCAGTTCTCAGAGTGCTCACGACACCTGGGATTCCCTGACATGGGTGCGTCGCAGCCGTGTGGTGGTGTGCCCAAGATGTCACCTTGTCTCCAGCCATTTGCAGGGCCGCAGCCCAAACAAACCAGCTCGAATGTGTCTGTGGGCACACGTTCCTTCAGGGAGGGACGTCTGTTTTAATGAGATGGACGTCTAGGGGCAAGCGGGTGGGTGGGTTCTCAATGTGCTCGAGAACGTCAGATGGCTGCCCAAGCCGCTGCCATCGTCCGCTTCCCCCACAGACGGAGCCGGCCCCTGCTGGCCCCTGGCCAGAGGCCTGAGCACATTCCGGGCATCTCCATCGGACGCGCTGCGCCGTCTGTGCCTCTCCTGACACTGCCAGGCCCCATGGCGAGGGGTGTGTTTTCCCCAGACATTTATTCTGCCGTATGAAGCTTAATGTCATCTAAATCCTCCAAAAAGAAAAAAGAATTGTTGGAGTTTAAAGTGGAAGTGTGACCAGATTGCATACAATTGTATATTAATTTTGGTGTAGCTGTATCTTCATGATATTAAGCCTGCCCACCAAGAATCCGGTGTGTCTGTCCAAAGCCGTAACATTTAAGGAGATGATATTTTCTACATATAGCTTCTATAGATTTCTTTGTTAAACTTATTCCTATTTTCTATTTTGATAATTATTGTGAATGGAACATTGTCCCCATTTGTGTTTCTAGCTTGTTATTGATAGTATGGTGCAAAACGATTACTTTTTATCTGTGAATATTCATCTAGCCATTCTACCACACTCCGTGGCTACTTCTGGTGGGTTTTCACCAGAACGGCATGAGTTTTTAGGTATGTGACCCCGTCACTAGCAAAAGAGGTTGGGGAGAGAGAGAGAATTGGATATCTTCTTCTACAATACTCGTTTCATTTTCTTATAAAATTCAGCAGAACCCGACACAACATTGCATAGTAATAGTAGGCACGCACGCCCGGCTCTTGATTTTAATGTCAGGAGATTTACCCATCCCGTTTTGGTTTGTTTTCCACTTCAGTTACAGCCTTTATCTTTATTAATTCTCTCTTCCTATCTTATCTTGGGTTCTTTTCTTTTTTCTTTAAAATTTTTTAAGATAACAATGAAGTTCTTAAGCTTTCTATTTTTCTTCTTTAAAACTAAAAGCTGGGGGGCTGGCCCCATGGCCCAGTGGTTAAGTTTGCGCGCTCTGCCTTTGGCGGCCCAGGGTTTCACCGGTTCAAATCCTGGGCGTGGACATGGCACCGCTCGTCAGGCCACGTTGAGGCAGCGTCCCACATGCCACAAGTAGAAGGACCTGCAACTAAGATATACAACTATGTACCAGGGGGCTTTGGGGAGAAAAAGGAAAAATAAAATCTTTGGGGGAAAAAAACCCCTGAAAGCTATAGTTTCTCCTTCGGAAAAGGTTTTAGCCATGGACTCTGAGTTTAGACATGTAGTGTTTATTTTTTATTGCTTTCTACAGTTTTTACAATTTGTTTTTATTCCCCCTCAACTTAAGTGTTAATTGGTACATGTTTCTAAAACTTGAACTTCTGTACTTTGGTCATCTTTTTAGTATTTGTTGTAATTTGATTAGATTATGGTCGGGGACCATGGCCTATAACGTCTCTAGTATTTAATTTGTTAGGATTGAGATCAAATTGATTGTGGTGTGATTTGTGCACAATAAGCACTGCCCGTTGAAAGGGTACTTTTCCCTGAGTTTTGACCAAAACTGTGGCCCCTTTGTGGTCCGTCCTCCCTCCGCCCCGGGTCCCAGGCAGTCCCTGATCTGCTTGCTGTCACTTTAGACTCATTTGCACTTCTGTTTACATAAACAAAATGCTGCCGTTTGTGTCTAGCTTTCTCACTCAGCGCAGTCAACATTTTGAGGCTCCCTGTGTTGTCGGCCCCTCAGTGGTTGGTTCCTCTCTACTGCTGAGTAGCCTTCCGTTTGTGTGTCTGTCCACCTGTTGATGGACATCTGAGCTACTTATAGTTTTGGGCTGTTACACAGAGAGCCGCTGTGCACACCCCTGCTCTGTGTGAACTTGCGTTTCCAGTTCTCTTGGGTCGATACCTAGGAGTGGAGTTGCTGGGCCATGTGGTTGGTGTAGGTTTAACTCTGTAAAAAACCACCCAGCTGTCTTCCAGAGCGCGCGCACCATTCACAGTCCACCAGCAGTGGGCGAGCGTGCCAGCGTCCTCTCGTCCTCGCCAGCACTTGCTGTGACCGGTCTTTTCCATTCAGACGGCTGAGCAGGCAGGCAGTGGGGTCTCTGTGACTTAAGCTTGCATCCCTCATGACTGATCGTGCAGATTGGCTCTATTTGTAATCGCCAAGCACATCTTTTCACACACTCATTTCCCATCTGTATCTCTTCTTTGGGGAAATGTCTGTTCAAATCTTTTGTCTGTTTTGAAAATCAGGTACTTCGTGTTCTTGTCATTGAGTTGCAAGAGCTCTTTATGTATGCTAGATGTAAGACCTTTATCAGATGGATGTTTGCAAACATATTCTCAGTCTGTGTCATGCCTTTTCTTTTCTTTTTTTAAAAGTTTTTTTTGAAGAACAGAGGTTTCTAATGTTGATAAAGTCCAGTTTATCAATTTTTTCTTTTAAGGTTCATGCTTTTTGTCACCTGTGTAAGCCCTAAGTCCAGGTCACAGAGATTTTCCTCTTATGCTTTCTTCTAGAAGTTTTATAATGTTGGCTTTTACAATTAGATCTGTGAGTGAGCTTCACATAAGGTGTGAGGTAAGGGAAGAAACTTATTTATTTGCGTAGGTGTATGTAATGGTTTCAATGCTGCCTGGGAAAAGACGGTCCTTTCCTCGTTGAATTGTCTTTGCAGCTTTGTCAAAAAATCAGTTGACCATATACAGGTGGGTCTATTTCCGGACTCTGTTCTGTTCTGTTGACCTGTGTATCACTCTTTTGTCAATGCCATCCTGTCTTGATTATAGTAAATCTTTTTTTTTTCCCAAGATTTTACTTTTCCTTTTTCTCTCCAAAGCCCCCCGGTACAGAGTTGTGTATTTTTAGTTGTGGGTCCTTCTAGTTGTGGCATGTGGGATGCCGCCTCAGCGTGGCCTGATGAGCGGTGCCACGTCGTGCCCAGGATCCGAACCAGTGAAACCCTGGGCCGCTGCAGCAGAGTGCGTGAACTTAACCACTCGGCCACGGGGCGGCCCCTATAGTAAATCTTGAAATCAAGTGATGCAAGTCCTCTAAACTTGTTCTCCTTTTGAAAAATTGTTTTGCCTAGACTAGGTCTTCTGCCATTGCCATATAAATTTTAGAATCAGGTGGTAAATGTGTTCAAAAAAGCCTACTTGCATTTTGCTTGGGGCTGCGTTGACTCTAGAGATCAATCCAGGGGAAATGCGATCACAGCCGTGTTGAGTCCATGAACATGGTCTCTCTCTTCATTTAGGTCTTTAATTTCTCTCAACACTTCTGTTGTTTTAGGCGAAGCAAGCTGGCACATCTATTAAAAATATAGTCACAGATATGGTATGTTTTCATCAGAATTGTTAATGGAATTGCTTTTAAATTTCGTTTTCCAATTTTTGCTGCTAGTATATAAAGATGCATTTGTTTGTTGTTTATTAACCTCATATCTTGTGACCTTGCTAAATTCACTTATTTGTTCTAGAAGTGGTTTTGTAGCTCCTTAGAATTTTCTGCACAAATGGTCACATTATTTGTTAATAAAGACAATTTTAGTTCTTCGTTATCGATCTTCATGCTTTTAATTTCTTTTCTTTCTTGCCTTAGTGCAATGGCTAGTCCTCCAGTAAAAAACGGATGGGAGCAATGAGAGGGGCAGCCTTTGCTCGTTGCTGAGCTAAGAGGAAAGTGTTCAATATTTCACCGTGGACTATGATATGATGTTTGCTGGAGGGCTTATCTGTGGCTGAGTACGTGATCCACATCTCTTAAATTTTTAAAATTCTTATTTGCCAAATATTTGTTGAGCTGGGGGCACAGCTGCGAGCTGGTCAGGTCCCTGGTCTCAGGCGGTTTACTTTCTATCAGCAGAAACTGGCAGTAGAAGAGCAAGGAAGCAGCACATCTGTCGCTTCAGATCGTGGCCGCGCCGCGCAGGAGAGCAAAGCTGGGCGGGATGGAGGCAACAGGGCTCTTTCCTCTTTGCCCGTTTGCAGATCTATAATCAACAAGAATTCCTGGTGTTAAGTGGGAGTCCAGTTTCATGCTTCCCCACAAGGAGCTCAGTTATCCCAGTGCCAGTGGGGGATTCTGGTTCTTTCTCCTGGGAGCTGAGGCCCCACATGTCACTGGTCATAGGTTCAAGTCCTGTGTCTGCGTCTGTGGGTCTCCATTCGGGCCTCCTCTCTGATCCCTTCCTCCCCTGCACCCCAGCCACCCCGTGCCACACCACACCACGCATGGTGTCTGGTAGATGCCCCTCTTCGTGGTTCTTTCAGGTGCTGTCCTGGCAGGGCCGTTTGCATTTCTACACACAACACTCTTAGCTTGCCCAATTCCAGTTTCCTTTTTACCTCTTGGTGGTTTGGTTGGGATTGCACTGATCCGTAACTCAGTTTGGGGAGTCTCTCCATCCACGAACATGACAAATGTCCTTACATATTTAGTTATTTTTTAGTTTTTCCTTAAATTTTTATAATTTTCCCCATAGCTTTATTTCAAGTTAAAAAATATTTTTCTCTTTTTAAAGACTGAGTTTAATCTAAATGCAACATGGTATCCTGGACTGGATCCTGGGACAGAAAAACAACTTTAGTGGAAATAGTGGTGACATCCCAAGGAAGTCTGTAGTTTGGCTGAGAGCCTTGCACTGAGTGGATTATCTCAGCTTTGACGAATGCATCACAGGTGACGGTAGGGGAAGCTGGTCAAGTGTGCACAGGAGCCCTCTGTACCACTTGTGCGAGCCTTCTGTAAACCTGAAAGTATTTCAAAATAGAGTCCTAAAAATCAACTTTGTGTATTATTTAAATATACATAATTTCCGTTACGAATAACGTACCATAATTGAATGCACTCATCATAGTGAACACTGAGTAGGGTTTTGACAGGGGTGACTGGTGTACATGAGCGGTCCCAGGAAAACCTGTCTGAGAAGACACTGGGTTGGGTGCAAGCAGGACAAAGTTCAGAGAAGGGAGCTCTAGTAAGAACAGCAGGTGCAAAGGCCCTGAGGTGGGAGCATCAGAGACCCTGACCCCACCCTCACCCCCCCGCCCCAGGCTTGCAGAGAAAACGTCTTAGCCTCCCCATCTCCTGCAGTGTTGCAGGGTGGGGAGTTGGGGAAGAGGCCCCAGCCAGAGCAGGCAGGGGGAGGGGGGGAGGGGTGGGTTGCTGGGGGTCGTGGGCAGACCCCAGGTCTCTTCTCAGGCTCATGCTGGCATTGCAGGCTCTGTGTGGACGTGGGTGAGTGGCTCTTTCTAGCTGCTGTTGGATTTCAGCATAACCGCCCCTCTCCCCACCCCCAAAGTATGGGACCTGCTCCTGAGTGGAGAGCTGCCTGACCTCGTCCTGCACTCGGGTCGTGACCCGGGCAGTCACTTAACTGTGTGGAGGAGTGGGTGGGAAGTGCCAGCCGTGTGCTCCCATCCTTATTTCTCACTGGGAAGCAGAGGCTGAGAGAAGAGTGAGGGGAGGGTGTGGTGGTCAGCCCCTAGGAGCCCAGCACGGACCCCAGCCTTGGCTTCGATGCACCTCCTACAGTCGGAGACGTGGGCCAGGCTGTTGGGATCAGGGCCTTGGGCCCAAGGCGGAGCCACTCGGAGCCTCAGTTTCCTCCTCTGTAAAGGCGGTGATGGGCGTGCCACTTACCCAGGGGTCGAGGTCTAAGGCAGAGGGCACGGGGCTGGGACTCCCAGGCGCTGCCACTTTGCCCCCCTGCCCCGCACCTGCCCCACCGTGTGGCGTCTGTGGCGGGAGAGCAAACAGCACGTGGGGTTCCTGTGCCAGGAACAAGCTTCTAGCACTTTCTGCTGCGATGCCACCGTGCCTTCTGGTTCCCAGCCCAGCAGCTTCTGGAAACACGCTGCAGACAGCACTGGGAGCCACGGGGTAAAGCCGCGCTGGGGGAGCGGCCTCTGCAAAGCAGCGCTGTGGACACCCAAGAGTGGGTCTCCTTTGGACAGCGAGTGGCTTTGCATCCTGTCCACGAGCACTAGCCCACCGCGGTGGAGTGACCTCTGGTCCTCTCCCCTGGCCTGGGAGAGGTCATCCAGCCTTCCCCAGTGCCCCTCCATCTGCTGGGCTAGCCCCTCACCTGGCCTTCCCAAACCCGGCTGGCCAAGTGGACCAGCCCAGAGCTCAAGCAGGGGTAACCCTGATACTCAGAGCCAAAAGGGGACCAGGCAAGCCCCCCAGTTCTACACGTGGTGTAGAGAGCTCAGCACTCAGTTGGTGCTTAATAAAGGCTGTTTTGTCACTAGACCTATGGCCCAAGTAATGCAGTGGAGGACGTTTTGAGACCCAGCCCACTGATTCGAAGGGCCCCTCTGGTCCCCGCCTCAGCCACCACACGCCTTTCCCTCTCAGGAGAGGGATGTGGCTGAGATGAGGTCACTCACCTGCACTTTAAGATGCTAGAACTTTCCAGGAGGGAGAAAGAGCAGTTGGCCACTCTCACTGTAGTGTGAATTAGCTTGTTCAAGTGGGGAGATTTACATAAAAGCAGTCTACAGGTGCTGTGGGTGGCCCCAGGCCAGGGAGGGTGCAGCTGCTCCCCAGACTGGGAGTTTGTTCCTGCCGCCGCAAGCCCCTCCCCCCTCCCCCCACAACAGCCCGAGACAGCAGCAGCAGAGGAGGCAGAGATCCGGGCCTAGTTATCTGGGGAGCTGTTGGAAGCGTGCATAAGCAACTCTATGACCCAGTTTCCCTTGAGTCACTGGTCTGAAATCTGCTTTGCAAAACTGTGCACATGTGGATGAAAACACCATGAGGCTCTTAGATTTCTGTCAGAGTCTGGGCCTCGGCCGAGTATCCAGTACAGGTGGGCTCTCCATCCCCAGGGACAGTGGTGGCAAGTTGGTCTTGGCCCCTCCACACCCCACGTGGTGTAGGAGTTTCCAGCAGCAAGAAGGGCCACTCGGTGTAGCTGTGGCCCAGCCTGACGGACACCTGGTTTTCAGCTTAGAACACTCAACAAAAAGTTCTCCTCCCACCAACAGCTGGTGGCCTGTGCAAACTACTCCCTCTGCCCACGGAAGAGGTCCCTCATGAGTAACTGGCAAAGGCGGCATCTGGTGCAGAAATCTGCAGGAAAGCGACTCTCTCCATGTTCAGTACTGCATGGACCTGTGCAGTATCAGAGTTGTACAATCCAAGAGCACCAAGGATGTAGAAATGGAAAATCAGAACATGGAGTCACTGAATTCAGAGAAGGAGCGATACAGAGCTGGGTCTCAAAGCCAGGGTGGGGATGGGGGACACTTCTGGGTGCGGCTGGAGAGGGTGGTGGTGTTGCCACCCACCCACACAGACTTGGGGGGGATTCTTGTGCATTTCCACCTCACGGTCTATTCTCGAGACGTGGACTTAGCTAGCCCTGGGCAGTGCTTCGGAGGGAGCATCCAGGGATCAGCAGACAGAGGCAACATCTCAGAGACCCCGTGCCTGGAGAGGCCAGGGAAGGAGACTGAAGTGGGGACGGTAGTCACCTGCCCGGCTTGGGATCATGGGAGGTTGGCAGGCACCAGGGAGCAACTCCCGGCGGGTCGGCGCCCTAATGAATGTGGCTGGTTCCCGGGAGCATGCAGAGGTGATGTGGAGGCTGGCTTTATTCCTGCTGGCCGTGTGCGCGCGGGGTGCCCCACAGGGCTGGCCCCCAGCCGACCTGTGGCACCACAGTCCCCCTCCGCCCATGCCCTTGTGTCTCAGCCGATGCCTGCGGGCTCCGAGGCGGTAATTATAGGCCTCTGTCCTGTGGGCCGAGTCACACGGGGCATCCAGGAGGGGTTTGTTGTTGCCTGTGAATCAGGAGGCATGAGAGAAGTGGTGGCTGGTGTGGCAGAGAAATTAGGGCCTTGGTGCCGCGACATGAAGCCGCCAGCCGCTCTGGCCAGGGGCCACCGCCCTGCCCTGCACACCAAGAGCCCCACCAGATGCCTGTCCCGGGGCTGCTCCTCAGTCCACATGTCCGTGTCCAGCCATTCCTTCCACCACCTTCCGGAAGCTGAGCCTCTGCTGGACATGGGACCCAGAGAAGTCACCTACCAGCCCACAGGAGCTCACACATGCAGTCATACACAGATACAGCCACAGCCGCACTTCCCTTACAAACCAACCTGTCCAGCAGTCACCTCCTCCCACCCCGACACCCCAAAGGGCCACGCTTCCCCTGATGGATCGAAAACTCCAGAGTGCGGGTGGAGAGTAGGGCCGGGTGGAAGGAGAAGCGAGGGAGAGCCCAGAGGGACAGCAGCGCCATCCTGTCTGAGCAGTGACTGACTCACCACCTTTCTGTCCCCAGGGGCCACCAAAGACATGGGGAAGATGCTCGGGGGTGATGAGGAGAAGGACCCTGATGCTGCCAAGAAGGAAGAGGAGCGCCAGGAGGCGCTGCGGCAGGAGGAGGAGGAGCGCAAGGCCAAGTATGCCAAGATGGAGGCGGAGCGCGAGGCCATGCGGCAGGGCATCCGAGACAAGGTGGGCCGGTCCTGCCACGCGGAGCTGGGCCCTGTCCCAGGCTGAGGGAGGCTGCAGGGCCTCCTCCCGCCCCTCCCTCCTTGGTGTCCCCTCGGCAGCCCTGGAAGGGCGTCCTGTGGGAGGGAGGACAGTGAGGTCCCATACCCCCGAATGTCCTCACCGGGGTGAGGCCCCCTCTGTGGGGCCCCCAGTCCTTGCTGCTTCTGACAGCAGGCCGAGTCTCACCCTCCCAGGCTCCTTAGACGGGCGGTGGTTTCTGCAGGAGTAAAGCCCCAGCCTTGCTTGTCCTGTGCTGTCTCCCAGGACTGTTCCCACCCATGTACTCCCTGGAGAGGCTCTGCCCGCACGGGGAGGGCCCAGGCTGTCCAGGGGGTGGCTGGCTCACAGGCAGGTCCTGCGTGGGCTGGGTCATCCATAGGCAAGGACAACGCACCTGACCACCCCGGGGTGGTCACAGCAAGGTGTGGGGGGAGCAGGCCTGCGGGTGGTGATAGAGGCCACACTCTCTCCGAAATCATCTGGGCAACTTCCCCCATGAATCAGGCAATGAGCATCGTGCCCACTTTCCAGAGATGGGGAAACTGAGGCCCAGGACAGGAGTGAGCATGTGAGGCTGAGCTGGCAGCTAGCCCGAATGCCCAGCACAGGTGGTCTGTGACCCCAGAGGCATGTCCATCCAGCGGTCAGGTCGGACGGGTGGGAGAGGGCAGGCGTTGGGGCAGCTCCTCCAGCTTCATCCAAGGGGCACCGGGCTGGGCACCAGGCAGGAGCAGAAGGGGCCTCCCCAGGAGCTCAGGCGGCGTGGGTTCAAGACACCCCCGAACCATAGGGCCTCCCAAGGTCCTCGAGACCGTGCGTCTGGGGGCTCGCCCGCCACCCATGGCCCACACCAGGCCCAGGGCCCCTCCAGCGGAGGCGCTCACAGTGTCACCGGGTCCAGGTGCTGGGTGGAGGCTTGGTTTAGGGGTGCCACTTTCCTTGGTTCCTTACTGCCCCTGATCCCGGCGTCCTGGCTCTGGTATTCTCAGACCTTGCATATGAAACCCGCGGGTAGGCGGCCAGGCGCGGGGTGGTGGGGACCCCTGAGGGGATCCCCACAGTTGCTGCGCTGGACCAGCCGCGATGCCCGGGCTGCAGAGGGGGAAAGCTCAGACCCCAGGACCTCCTGCTGCTGGGTTCTGCCTTAGTGTCCCTGGGAGGCGCCAGCTGCACCTACCTGATGCAGAGGCCAGACCTCCTGAGGGGGGCAGCACAGGCGGGGCTCCTGCAGGTCTCTGAGCCCATGAGGGGCCCCCCACATTGACTGGGCGTGGTGGGCCACACACCCCAATATCCCACCCCACTCGCTGGGCAACTTTCCTGGGGCCCTGCAGAAAGAGGAGTGGAGCCCGCTGCCCCCAGGCCGGATCTGCGCAACCAGGACTCGCGGTTTCGGGGAGAGACAGGAAGTGTGCCACACCGACCAGACACCAGAGAGACAGCCAAACCCCACTCAGCCTGCCCTGGGGACATCAGTGTACGAACGATGGGGAAACGGGCAACAGGGAGGAGGAGGGCAGTCAGAGGACAGCGAGGCAACGAGAGACAGACAGACACAAAGACAGAAACAGCTGAGACCGCTGGGCAGTGTCTTCTGAGAAGGGAGAAGTCGGGGGCTGGGGGTGCGACAGAGACAGACATGAGGGGGGCTGGGGCAGCTGTTTGGAAGCTCATCTGCCTCTGTCTGTCTGCATCCGGCCACAAGCTGGCCATGGCTTTGCCCCAGGAGGACAGCGGTGGGGGATCCTGGGACGTGAACCAATTTGTCCCAGCCCGGATCATTTCGGCTGCTGTGGGATTACACAGGACTAGTGGGCCAGGGTCTGTCCCGGAGGGTCCGCTGGCAGGGAAGCTGTGGGGTATGTCCGGGAGCAGACAGACCCCCAGACACCACAGAGCTGTCTGCTGCGGGTTGGGGGCCGGGGGTCCTTTCCTGGGTGGCCGCACAGCTAATTGACGTGGCTTCACCGCGCCAGGCATGAGGGGGTGCGGGCAGGACCGGGGTGCCGGTGAGCCCCTCCTCGTGGGTCGGAGGCGGCTCAGGAGGGGTCTGACATGTTCTGGACGCCGGGGCACCAGGTCTGCCTGGTCTCCGCACTCCGGCCTCCAGTTTGGTCCACTCCCTCGCAGGAGCCTTCAGTTCCGCAGAGGTGCCCGCCCCGCCCCAGGGGCCTCCGGAAGGGGGCACGCTCAGCGTGGGTAGTCCGGGGGTCCCGGGATCCGAGGCCGCAGCTGCCCCTGCCCGAGACGTCCTGACCGTGGGGGCGGGGCGCCCCCTGGTGGCCGGTGCGGGGAACTCAGCGCCGGTGCCTCGCGCCCGTGGGCCCTGCTTCCCCTGGGGATGCCCAGTAAGACCCCACGCGCGGGAGCCCTGTCCTGCAGGTGTGGCTCCCCCAGGTGGCCCTCACTGGTCCCCGTGCGCCAGATCGGGCTCCCTCCAGCCCTCCGGTGCCTGTAATTCCCACGCCTCGTGGGGGCTGGTCCAAGAAGGAGGTGCCGAGCTGCCTGGTCCAAGATCCCAACAAACGGGGAGGCCAAGAGGCCGGGCCAGGGTCCAGGGAAGCGTTAGCGGACGTGGTGGACTTCTCACCTCAGGGGCTGTGGGCAGCGCCTCCCCACTCGGTCACGACGCCGGCTGCGATGGTCCAAGTTGGGGCGGGGGATCGGCCCACCTGAGCCTTATTTGCATACGCGCCACCTGGGTTGCATACGCAGCGCTGATTTGCATGCGCTCCGCCAGGTTCATGTTTCTGCCGCCCACGAACCGCGGCTTCCAGCCGGAACCGCCTCCTCTCCGCGCCGGGCTGGTGGGCCCCAGCCCAGCCGTCTCCCACGTACCCCCGCGATCATTTGTGGCTGTCTGAGGTTTGCGCTGATAACACGTGTGGGTGCGATTGCCAATTATTAGTTGTTTGGCCATATTACAGGGTCTCGCCATTAATTAGCACCAATTTGCCCAGGGGCGCTCGCTGCCCTGGGCTCCCTCCCGGCCACAGGGTGAGAGGTGGGGCCTTGCCGTCTCACTGGTGAACAAGGATGGCGGGGCGCCTCGGTGGGCAGTGTTGCTGGTGAACCGATGGGCTGTGCCTGGGCATTTGTCTCTGGAGCTCAGAAGCCTCAAACCGTCTCCCCACCACACCACATCAGAGCCAGGCTCTGGGGTGGACCCAGCTCAGGGGCCAGCGCCAGCAGAGCCACCGTGACCCTCAGGTGGAGCCCAAAGCGGCCTTAGCCTCGGAATGACTTTGAGCCTCAGTGGAGGGGCTGGGCTGGGCTGGGGGCAGGGATCTCCTTTCTGGACCACAGAGGGAAGACCTGACACTCTTGGCAGACAAGGTCCCTGCTTCCTGTTCAGGGATGCTGCTCTGCTCAACGTGTTCTGGCCATTCCACACCGTCCCACTGTCACTCGTGTCCCTGCTGGCACCGCGTTCCTGGGACACGCACTTGGCTGTGAGCCAGAGTGCAGGCTTGGGCAGCACGGCTTCCTATATCCAGGCCACAGACCTCCCCTGGCACATGTGTGTTCCTGCCGTGTGCACAGATGTCCCGTGGCTGTAGGAGCCTGTTGGGCTCTGTGCCCCAGCTGGAGGGAAGCACTGGTCTGACCTAGTTTCTGGCAGTGTCCTCTCCAGCCCACGCCCCACCCCGCAGGACTGAGCCACGTGTCCCTCCCTCCCTCTCCTTGGGAGCCCCAGGATGCTGCCCTCTCTGGTGAGGTTGATCCCCCGAGTGGGCTTGCACTCCTCTCGTGTGCTGTGGAAGGGCCTGGTGTCTGTCCAGCTTGTCACACTGTGTGCCCTCTGCTGACCTGGCATCAGCACTCAGTAGGGAGGGCCCTCTGGGCAATGTGCCCACTGTGCAGGATGTTCTTGGGGTCCCTCATCGCCCCTTCACTGAGACCCTCCCAGCCCTCCCGGCTCTTGTTCAGGGTGCAGAGAGGCTAAGGACCTCTCAGGTCCCCTGCTGAAAAAGCACAGACACATCTCTCATCCCTTGGCCGCAGGTGCCCGAGAAAGGTCTGGGTTGTGTGCTGGTCACAGGTGGGCTGACAGCATGGCTTACTCCTCTCGGACCTCTGCTGAAGGTGGTCCTTGCCTCCCAGATGCCTGAAGCCAGCTGCAGCCTCAGGGGAGGAGATGGGTGCGTGCTGGGGGTGGGACACAGCCAGGCCCCCCAGTCTGGAAGCAGAGGGAAGGGCCTTCTTGGAGACCCAGGGTACGCCCCTGCCAGCATCAGAAGCAGAGCCTCCCACTTCTTTCAGGAGGAGCTGGTGAGGAGAGATGAGCAGGCAGTGGGGGTCCACCACCTGGCAGAAAGGCCATGCCCCAAGGCTAGCAAGCCTGCACTTGGGTGCTCCCGGTAGGATTCTGACACCCACACGTTCCCCCAGGCTCCTTCTTTAACCTCACTGATGCTTCTGCTCTCGTCCCTTCCCTAACCATGGCCCAGGACCTCAGACCCGGCCAAGGGGCGCCCCTCCCCCCAGCCTCGGCGGGTCCTGAGCTCGGCCCACCCGAAGGACAACCAGCCCCACACCCTCGGGGGGTGCAAGGTCCCCCGCCCACCTGACCCCTGCGCTCTCCACTCCCCCGCAGTACGGCATCAAGAAGAAGGAGGAGCGCGAGGCGGAAGCCCAGGCTGCCATGGAAGCCAACTCGGAAGGCAGCCTGACGCGGCCCAAGAAGGCCATCCCGCCGGGCTGCGGGGACGAGCCAGAGGAGGAGGACGAGAGCATCCTGGACACGGTCATCAAGTACCTGCCCGGGCCGCTGCAGGACATGTTCAAGAAGTAACGCCCCCGGCGGTGGACGGCGGCCCGCCGAGCCGGAGCCCCCACCCCCGACCGTCCCCTTCGTCCACCCCCGCACATGCCCTCCGCGGAGGCCCCCGAAGGGATGTCGGGAGCAGAGTGCAGCCCCCCAACGCCAATATAAGCCATAGTCCTAGGTGTGTCCGCCCCACGCCCCTCACGCCTCGGGAGCCTCCGCTCACCTCTCCTCCCCACCCCCTGCACTGCCATCGCCATAGCCACCGGGGAAGGGGCGTCCGACCTCCCCACCAACAGGACCCCTGCGGTCTGTGCTGGAGGCCCCGGGGACTGGTCCACGTGCTCCTCTGGCCGCGGGTGAGTTGGGCCCTCCCCCCGAGCCGTCCTGGGACGCCCCTTGCTCCCACCCTTCGCCGCTCACCCAGCAGCGCCGGAGGCCGGGGCCACGGAAAGGGCCAGCCCCTCGACCACCCTCGGTGCGCCGTCCCTGCGTTGGTGGGCGTTTGTCCGGGCCCAAACTCAGGAGCACAGCCATACTGGGGGGAGGCGCTCGTGCAGGCAGTCATGGGGGCTGAGAGGGGCAAGCAGCTGGTGCCTGGGTCCCCCTGGGGCAGGGGCGGGAAGCCCTCCGGCTTGGGATCAGCCTGGCCCCCCACCACCTCCTCCCCCACCGACACCTGAGTTGCTGGATCTCTGCATTTTCCTGTCCGCGGGTTGCCCACCTCTCTCCATCTGCTCCTCTCATATTCTTCGTCCGTCTGACTGTCTTTTCCTCTCCCTTCTTGGCCCACTCCCCTGGAGGGCTTTGCTTCTTGGGAATGCCCCGGCCCCGATCTCTTCCAACCCAAGAGAAATAAAGCAATAGGCTTAGGAGGAAATGCTCAGACTCCGCCCCCCCCCCCCCCCCCCGCCCCTGTAACTCATGCTCCCCTCTGAGTCTGGGCCCTGCGGCGCCCGGCCCACTCTCCTCCCTGGTTGGCACCTCCAGTCCTCTCCTCCGAGGCTGCTCTGGGGGGATCCCCTGCCCTCTGGCCTCTGACCTTCTGCGGGAGCCGGGGAGGAGACCCGGAGCCCTCGGGGGCGCGACCTGTGCGTCTGGAGAGGCGGGTGGAGACAAAAGGCCCGTCCTTCCCCCCCTCCACCGTCCCCTCCTCGGCAGAGTGCGGCCTCCAGTTGGGGGCCAAGGGGTGTCCCTGGCCCAGCGGGGGCGGCGTTTGCCGGAAACCACCGCGGGCCGACCCACCTGGCCTCCCGGCCCTTCCGTTTTCTCCCTTGTTTATTCTGCATCACAATATGTTGAATCTCAGGTAAATGAGGTCTTCTGCATCTGAGGAGTTTTATCTCGACAGAAAGCCCTTTCTGTCCATATCGAGAAGTCATCGTGTCCACGTGCTGCGGGCCGGGGCGTGGCCCTCCTTGCTCTTAGAGAAGCCATAACACTAGACGGCAATACGCGCCGCGCGCCCCTCCGTCCAGGGACGGAGAGCATGTCCGCCGCCCGCGCTGCGCCCGCGTCCTGCGCCCGCGCCCGCGCCCCTCCCCGTCCGTCTTTTTTAAAAGCCTGTTTTCACACTTTAAAAAGCCAGCTCTGAGCAGGCAGGGCGTTGTGTCGTAGAAACCCCGCATCGCTCCCCGCGCAGGGGGCGCCTGAGCAGCCGAGCTTGGTAGACCGTGGATGTCGTCTGTCCGTCTGTCCCCGCGCTGCGCCCCCTCCTGCATGTCGGAGGCCGCCGCGTGTGTTCCCTCCGGATGGAATCACAGCCAATAAACACCGGTGATTTCACCCTGCGCCGGAGTCCTGATTCCTCTCGGAGGCGACGGCGGCCGGGGGGAGGGCGCAGCACGGGGTCCTGGAGCCGGGGGACCCCCCCCCCCCAGGGATCGGCACCCTCTTGGCCCTGTTGGACCCCCCCCTTGCTCACCCCACATCCTGCCACATAGGAAGCCCCTGCCCCTCTCACTGGGGTGACTGCAGGATTGCCCCACTACCCTGACCAAGATGGTCCCCTCTGACCAGTTCCCTAAGGCAGCCCCAGAGTCATCTCAATCTAAAACGCTGACCAGCCCCTTCGGGGCCCAACCCGTGAGTCTCCCGGAGCTGCACAGACCTTGGCACAGGCCTTTCCTTTCCCATACCTGTGCCAGCCGCTGGGGGCCCGGGGCCCGGTGTGCTGGCCACACCTCAGGCCCACCTGGTGAATTCTGGCACAGCCCGGAGGGTCCTGTCCCCTCCTTGTGCTGAGGAGGCCTCTGACCCCTGCAGCTCTGGGCCCACTCCCCAGGGGACACCTGCCCATCTGGGCTGAGGCCTGATGAGGAGCCCGTGGGACTTGCTGGCTCGCCCAGAGAACAGACCTGCCGTCTCCTCTGGGCACCCCGCCCACATTCTTCCTGTGCCCTAAGCCCACCCCGAGGTGCTGTGGCTGCTTGTGTCCCCAGAAAGGCCTTGTCTGACCCTCCCTTCTGGGGGCCTCTCTCCAGGAAGGCGGCAAGTCTGGGTCACCTGTGGCTTTCCCCACACCGCTGGCTGGGAATGCACACAGAGCTTCCAGTAAGACCTGACCAGCCAGGAGGACAAAGGCCGCAGAACCCTGCCCCAGCCCCTGGGCCCGCCTCATGGAGCTGTGCCCTGACGGCCGCCAGGGAGCCATGGCTCCTTTGCCTCTGCGGCTGGGTGGGTTGGGGAAGGTCTGGGAGGGGGCTGCTCTCCTTGAGCACAGGGCGGTGTCTCCTGTCCCCCTTCTTCCTGCCTCTGGGGGGAGTTTGGCCCCCAGCCCTAAGTCCTGCTGAGCAGCCCAGTGCACCTTCCGCTTGCTGAGGAGGGAGCGGCTGTCCACCCTCCCTCCCTGGATCCAAAACTCAGACACAAGTCTTTGCAGCCAACTCTGTGGCTCTGAGCTCTGCACGCCACCCCCAGCATGGTGCTCTCAGAAGGGCCCAGAAACTGCTTCCCCTCCCCCACCTGACTCAGTCCTGGACAGTGACGCAGATGTGCCAGGTGACCTGGTGCGTCTGGCCCCTGAACCCTGGCCAGACCTTCCTCAGCGATGGTGGGTCAGACCCCTCAGATGACTGGGTCCGAGGACTCGAGGGAGAGGCACTCGCTCACTTGATGTTTCTTGAGCCCCTACGATATGCTAAGCTCGGTTCCAGGCACTGACTGGGATAACGAGGTCCTTTCCTCCTGGAGCCGATTTTTACAATGCCAGGAGACAGAGATAACACAGGAGTCAAGCGGTGATTTCTTCTATGGGGAAATTGAGCAGGATAAGACAGGATGGCGGGGGCGATCCTCTCACCTCGGAGGGGTGTCGTGTGCAGACACCCCAAGGAAGGGGGAGGGAGGCCCGTGGGCCTCCAGTGGGAGAGCATTCCAGGCAGAGGAACAGCCACACCAGGGCCCTGACGCAGGAGATGCCCTGGGCACTTCACAGTGGTGACCATGACTCCCGCTGACCGTGGCCTTTCAGGGTGGTGACCGTGACTCCAGCTGACCATAGCACTTCAGGGTGGTGACCGTGACTCCAGCTGACCATGGCACTTCAGAGTGGTGACCATGACTCCAGCTGACTGTGGGCTTGTGACGCTTGCCTCTTAGCAGTCTCTTTCTTTGCTGTGAATTTAACTCTATGTTGAGAAGCAGAGCACATTTTCATTCTGGGTGCCCTCCAGAGACATCGCCACTCCACAGGCGCAGGTCATCCCGTCTGCTGGCTGTAGGAACTCCTCTCCCTGGCCCTGCACACAGCAGCCCTGGCAGCTGGCAGTGCTCTGCTTCAGTTTCCCGTCTCCTCTCCTCTCAGGCGACCTGCACTTCCTGAGCTGCCTGAGTCACAAGCCACTTAACCATCAAGGCTGTCAGGACAAAATTTTAGAGGTCTGGTTATTAAGCACCAATTTGTCCAGTTCCGCTAATCCGCAGCTAGACATCCTGCTGTCCACAATCAGAGCCAGCGGGACCGAGGCACCCTAGGTCTATGCCACCTGTCCACACAATTCAGAAATGGCTCCATTCTTGTCTTAGCAGCTTCCCGTTAGGTCTGAGAGGAGGGGTCCCGTCGCGGGTGAGGGGCGGTTCCCGTGAAGCCTGGCTCGGGCGGGGTGAGGCGGCTGGACCGGAGGCGGGATTCGGGGCTCAGGCTGGGGGCGGGACTGGGGCAGAATTAGGGGGATCCAGCTGGGGAGGGTTGGGAGTGGAGCTGGGGGTAGGATGGGGGCAGGTTTGGGGGGCAGGGCTGAGGCGGAATTGGGGGGATCCAGCTGGGGGGTTGGGAGTCGAGCTGGGGGCAGGATGGGGGTGGGTTTGGAGGCTCAGGCTGGGAGCTGGGCTGGGGCGGAATTGGGGGGATCCAGCCAGGGGATTGGGAGTCGAGCTACGGGTCCAGGCTCGACCCGTAGGGACTGGGTCGGGCTCAGGCTGCGGCAATCCCAGGCCAGAGTAGGCCACGCACGCGAGGACGGAAGGGCCACACAGCACGCCCTTGCCCAGTGCCGCCAGACTCCGGAGCTGAGGCTCAGCCTGCAGCTGAGCCGGGGCCTGGGATCCCACCGACCCGCCCCGCCAGCCCGAGCCAATCAGCGCTCGCAGATCAGACGCCGTGATTGGCTCCGAGAGCATCATGTGGCAGTGGCCTTGCCAATCAGAACCGGGGAGGTGCCAACGCAGGGTGGGGGGAGCCTCCGAAAGTCCTCCCTTGACCCTGCCCCATGAGCGTCCTCCCCTGTCTGTCCTCCCCAACTGTCCTCCAGAGACAGTCCTCCCCCGAGGCTCCTCCGACTGTCCTCCTTGTGTCCCCACACGAAGCCAGCCCCGCCTCCACGTGGTCCCCCCTCGGGACGAGGCCCGTGGGATGTGAGGCCTGAGTGCTCCCTGGCTGGCGGAGCAGAGGTGCCTGCCGGTCTGAGGACAGAGTGGGGGTGGGCCCTGCCCAGTGGCCCCTCAGGACTCCAGGAGCTGAGGAGGGGGCTGGGGATTGACCAGGCTCAGGGGCTCCACTCTGCAGCCTGAGGCTCATGGAAGACCCACAGCCAGGTGGGCCGGCTCTGCGGTGCCCAGAGTCCTGTGCTGTTCACACTGCCAGTCTGGAGGTGGGGCCTGGCAGCACCTCCCTCCTGCTGGCCTCCAGGACCCCACTCAGGTCTGGGGCCAGCCCCCTGGCCTCAATGGTGCCCGGAGTGATTTCTCTCAGCCCCAGAGAACAAGGCATGGGAATCGAAGTTTAGTTGACTTCTACAAAATAAAACACTGTTTTTTGCACGCTTGAGTGAGTCCACTGAGATTTATACTGTGCAAAGGCAAAGAAGGACTTTGCCAGGAGAGAGGGCGGGGGTCCAGCGTGCCTGGGGAAAGGCCTGGAGGCTGGGATGTGACAGGGCGAGGGCCTGGCAGAAGCTCTGGGGTGCCGCCATCCTGGAGCAGGAGACCCCAGGACTGATGGGCGGAGGAGGACATCTCAGGGGTACAGCTCCTGCCACGGCTCTTCTCGTCTCTCCAGAGTGCCCTGTGCAAAGATGATTCCTTGGAAAGGTACCTGTCAATGTCTTATTAACTAACCTTCCAGGCCTGCCCAAACACTGACCTTTAATTTGCTTTAAGAACAAACCTTTGGTGTGGGTGCTGCTGGCAGCCTCAGAGAGAGCTTGCCCACAAGCAGGGCCCCATGCTCTGTACCCAGGTGGCCAAAAATCCTGATTCTCTCAGAGGAGTCCTAGATTCCAGGGCCCATCAGCCAGAACTCAGCCTCTCTACTCACGTGTCTACCAGGCCCAGGCTGTGACCCTGAAAAGGAGGGGGCACACCCCATCACACCTCCTGGCCCTCCCTCACCACCCAGGACTGGGAACAGGGGTGGGGCCTGGCTGGAACTTCCAGGCTAAGATTGACGATTGACGCTCTCCATGGATTCTCTCTCCTGCAGCCAATTCATCATACAGTGAGCAGAAATAAAGTTAAATGAATAATCAAGTCACCAACCAGGAGAAATTCACCAATGGCTGGGGCAGGAAATATACAAGAAGAACCTAGAGGCAAGGGGATGCCAAATAACAAAGAACACACTATGATGGGGGGTGTGAAAGGGCACCCCGACCCAGCTCCAGTGGCAAAGGTGGAGTAATCTGAATGACAGATAGTGTTGGATTCTAACCCAAGTATCAAATAAATGTCTATGAGTCCTCACTGATATGAATGACTGAATAAACAAATAACTGGGGGAGAGAAACAAATGTCTCATGCAGAAGGATTCCAGCTAACTCACATAGACGCTGCCCTTGAGGGGTGGAGCAAACTCCCCAGCCTGCGTGTGGGCTGCACGTGGTGAAAGAGCACGTATGGGGAGGGGCTAAAAACAGGAGCGTACAGTGCAGAGATGGGACCCACCACCACTGCAGGAGGCCGGGGTCAGCATCCACAGCCACAGGTCACACAACAACGCGTGCCCCTGATAACGGGACGGGATGAGACCTCACCTCTGTGGTCCTCCTCCCCAAACCCATATCCCCAGTCGAACCATGAGAAAAACAGACAGATCCCAGCTGAGGGACGCTCTACAAAAGAAGACAGCCAGCACTCCTTACAACCGTCAAGGTCATCAAAAACAAGGCACGTCTGAGAAACCGCCACAGCCCAGACAAGCCTGGGGACACGTAAGGAATAAGGTAGGGTGGTGTCCTGAGACAGAAAAGGACTTCAGGCAAAGACTAAGAGATCTGCATCAAGAACGGATGTCAGTTAATAAAAATGTACCCGTGTTGGTTCACTCGTGGCGTCAAGTGTGCTGCACTAACGGAAGATGCTAACAACAGGGAAAACTGGGGCAGGGTACGTGGGAACATGCTCCACTGTCTTCACAATTTTTCTGTAAATCTAAAACTCTTTCAAAATTAAAAGTTTACTTAAAAAATTTAACTGGAAAAGGCATGATCCAATTCAATTAATATTACGACCAGCAGCTGATGAAAGACACAGAGGAGAGGGAAGTGCAGGTCGGCCCCTGAACAGCGCACCTGCCCACAGAGCCCCAGAGCCACAAGGGAGAATGGGCCGTCCTGGGTTGCTTCCTGGACATTCTCTTTCCTCCCCTCTGACGGGGCTGCGGGGAGGCAGGTCGGCAGGGGACAGGGAGGAGCAGGCTGGCTCTGGGAATGAGTCAGAGCATCTGCCTCTCCACCCAGCCCTGCTCGCTGGGGTGAACCTGGCCAGGTTGCCTGGCACCATCTCACCAAGCACAGGGCAGGCTGACCGCCCTGGCCCAGATGAACTCTGCCCGGCCCCTGCCAAACTCTCAGGCCACAGAGGCGTGCAGGGTCATCAAAAGCCCAGCAGCGCTCCTGCCCAACACAGAATAAAAAGCAAATTGGGTCAGAAACGGTGGGAAGAGAGTAAAACCTCAGCTCACTCTCTCTAAGCTGGATCCCAACTCCGGACATGAGCAGAAGGGAAAGAACCAGCAAGGTGACTGGCAGACACCTGCAGAGGGGCACGCAAACACGGACAGCAGCCCCATGGAGAAGAACAGCAACTCAAGACACAGCAGGGGAGAGCCGAGCTCCGCAGAGCCCCAAGTCCTGAGGGAAAGAACGCATGACCAGGGGGACGCGGCTCAGGGAGAGGGCGTTTCACACATCTCTTAGTGCTGAGTCGAACGAGCAGCTGAAAATCGGGGAAAGATAAAGAAGATTCGAACAACACAATTGGCTGCCTGAGGTATGAGGAGCTCTGTGCTCAGCTGAGAAATGCACATTCTTGTAAAGTTCACTTGAATTTTTACAAAAAGTGACCGCTGACTGGGCCGTAATACGACTCGCATGAGACAGAACACTGCCTAGTCCCAGGACAGCAGGTGTCGAGACCCACACACAGAGATAATCAGAGACCCCCGTGGATTCGGAAATTAAACTTCCGAATTGCCCAAAGGACAGAGAAGACAGAAATGGACTGCTATCTTTTTAGTATGTCATTATAAATTGCTTTAAAAATTTCAGGGCGACCACGGCAAGAACAGAACATGAACACGTGTATAACTCACACACAGGAAGGAGGGAGAAAACTTACTAATCTAATGGGGGCAGAAATGAGGTGGGAGGAAGCAAGCAGGAAGTACGAAAGAGGCGGCAACACTGGGTCCCCACATTTCCAGTCATGTGGGCAATCGGGCAGCTGCCGGGGACACCCGTCCCTCATTGGCTGCTCTGGAGCCCCAGCTACTCCGTGATGCCTTTTCCCAGAACTGGCTCTGCTGGTGCGGCAGCCAGAAGTGCAGGAGCTAACACCCCGAGGGCTGGCCAGGGGGCTGTGAGACCGCTGCTTCCACCCTGGGTCGGGAAGGGGCACAACTCCCAGGCACGTACTTGCCCCGCATCCCAGAGTCCCACAGGAACAGCCTTCAGTCCCCTGTGAAGCTGGCTCAAGAAACCACATCCAACCCATGGCGCCCTGCAGCTGAGCAGGGTGGGCGTATCGCTGGCGTGGGAGACGGAACACACACCGTGGAAGCTCCGGCGACCCGGTGAGCAGGGCTTCCAGGACGGGTCGGGTCTGGTGTCGGGGGCATGTCGAGGAGGCGGGCTTTGCTCTGGACTGGATGCTGTGGGGAAGCAGGGTCCTTCTGAGACTGGGCGTCTCCACACACCTTCTCCAGAGGGAGAGGCCTGGAGCGAGGCCGTCCGGGGATTCTCTGGGACGGGGGCCAGTGGGTCATTTTTGTGGCTCAAACCATGTTTACATTTTGTTTGTGTTCAGATGCAATTACAAAGTCCTCTTGTTTCTGTCTTGACCTATCAAGGTGCTCTGCCTGGCTGTGTCGTGTGAAATGGTGTCTGTTGATGGGGACCAGCCTGGTGGGGAGGGCCAGGCCTGCTCCTGGAAGTCAGGGTGCTTTTCTCCTCCTCACTGGCTGCCTTCCACCCCCGAATCACATCTCTGCTTCCCGCCTGGTGGTCCAAGCTCCTCCAAGTGAAGGACTTGGATGCCAGCCCGTCTTCGGGGTGACTTCTGGGGGAACACAAATGAAGACAGTTCACACCAAAGTGGCTGAGGAAGCAGGCCCACAGCACGGGATCAGAAAGGATGGCTTGCTCCGGTGGGGCGTGGGGAGGTGACCCCTGGCATGCTGCGGCACCCAGTGGCCACATCTGTCACCTGGCGATATGCCCAGGGCTAAAGCCATAGCAGCCACGGGGCGAGGTTGTGTAGACGGCTGGTCACTATCGGTAGCACCAGTGTCCTGAAGGGTGTAAGTTGATGCCCCAACTCAAGGGGCCTCAGGCAGCCTTTTGAGAGACCCTGATCTTCTGTGGTCGAGGGCGGGGCTGTGGGGAGAGTAGCCCTCGCGGGCCTCCTGGGCGGAGTCAGCCCCTGCTCTGGAGGAAGCGCCCCTGAGATGGGGGGTGGGGTGAGCAGTGCCCAGTGGAGCCCTCGAGAGTCTCGGCTTAGATTCCCATGAAGACCTGAGCTTGAAGAGGTGGTGTCCCTTGCCCTGGATTCATGGGCAGCGGCCCCTCACAAGCTGCCCCCTCTTCTCATGGAGCTAATCCTGCCTCTGCCAGACTGGGGAAAGCAGAGCTGGAGGACCCCATGGGTGCACACTGCGGGGGCCAGGAGAGCGCCAGGAAGGCTCCTGTGGTGCTGGGCGGGTGGCGAGGGCCCAGCGTGCAAGGCGCTCTTCTGTGGCTCCCAGCTTCGAGTCTCAGCAAGGACTCTGGAGCCAGTCCTCAGGTGGGGTGTGGACAAATTGATGCCCCACTGCTGCTGACACTGCCTGCCCAGAACACCGGGAGGGTCCAATGGCTGTGAGGCCAGAGGCCACCAGCTGAGTGAGCCTGCGGAGGCTGGGGCACACGGCCACGCTGAAGCCGCGGGAGAGCTGATGAGGGGCGCATCACACACAAGCTCGCAGCAGGCCTGGTGACGGTGGGAGACACAGCATTGGGACAGCCCTCTGGAGTCAGCAGAGATGATGATATGGTAGAACTCCAGAGCAATAGCGGCCAGGAGACTTGAAGGGAGCGGGTCGAGGTCCCAACCACACCCATGGACTCCACCAAATCCTCACAAAGCCAGCAACCATGCGGCGACAGTGGAAACCATGAGCCTAACCACGTGGTGGCTCCATGTCCAGCTGCGAGGGCAGGTGGGGAGAGGACACAGCTGCCATGCATGGTGTGCAGATGGGAAGCAGCCTGCGCTTGTTGGAGCACGCCAGTGTGCACTCACATGCACGATCATGCTCCTCCTCTGGGCCCCCTGTCCTCTGGGGAGCAGGCATTCTGCGTCCATCATCCAGACATCCTGTGGGGCGTCACCCTGGCCAGCGGCAGGCAGACCTGGGAGGCAGACCTGGGGCGAGGAAGCTGGAGTGAGACACGGACACAGGAGTGCCAGAGGGCGGAGAAAATCCCACAGAAATCCAGGGGCTGCTGACACTAAATCTCATTTTGTGTTCTTTTTTTAAAACTGAGGAAGAATTTACAGAAATATGCACACATCTCAGTGTACAGTTTGGCGATTTTTGACAAACTCCATGTTACCTGCTCCTTTCTCCAGATACAGGACATTTCCATCAACCCCAGAAATTTCCCCAAGGCCACTTCCCTATAAAGCCCCAATTCTCTCCGCCAAAAGCAACTGCTGTTCTGATTTCTGCCGCCAGTTATTGGTTTTGTCTGTTCTTCACCCTCATACACGTGGATTGTGTGTACATCTTCTTTCGTATCTGGCTTTTCCATTCGGCAGGTTTTGCAGACTGGGGCTGTGGCGCATGTGGCCTTGCGTTGCTGAGTGAGGCTGCCTTAGGCGGATGCACAGCCATTCGTCTTTGATCAACACTGGGTCATATCCATTTTAGTCACAAGAATAAGCTGCTACAAAGTCTTTTTATGGACGTCTGCTTCTGCTCCTCTTAGTGGACCCCACAGGCGGCATTGCTGGGTCACGCGTAGGTGTGCGCCTAACTTTAGAAGAAACTGCCAAACTGTTTCCCAAAGTGGCTGCACCAGCATCTGAAGAATAAGTCAACATCCCCATCAACACTTGGTGGTGATGTCTGTCTCAGCCCCTTTGGGCTGCTTTAATAAGAACACCACAGACGGGGCGGCTTAAACGACGGATATTTATTTCTCACGGTTCTGGAGGCTGGACAGTCTGAGATCAGGGTGCCGGCAGAGTCGGTGTCTGGTGAGGGTCCCTTCTCGGTTCATAGGTGGTGTCTTCTCGCTGTGTCCTCACGTGGCACGAGGGGCGAGGGAGCTCTCTGGGGTCTCCTTTGTAAGGGCACTGATCCCATTCACGACCTAAGTGCTTCCCAAAGGCCCCACCTCCTGACGCCACCACTGTTGGGGGTTAGGATTTCAACACATGAACTTTGGGGAGACACGTTCAGTCCATAACAGGCTTTTAAGTTTTAGTCATTCTGGTGAGTTTGCAGTGCTGCCTCACTTTGTTTAATTGGCATTTCCCGGAAGACTAATGGTGAGCACTTTTTCACGTGCTTGTTGGTACTTGCATATCTTCCTTTAAGAAGTCTCTGTTCAAATCTTTTGTCCATTTAGAAAATAGGATTGTCTTTTTTAAAAAAAGTTAATAGATGATTTTTCTGAGCCATTTTAGGTCTACAGAAAAATTGAGCGGCAAGCACAGAGGCGTCCCATAGACCCCAATTCCTCCTCCAACTTCCCTTGTTATTAACATCTCCCATTACTCTGGTACGTTTGTTACAATTGTGAACCAATATTGATACGTTGTTATTAACTACATGAGCGTTCACTCTTGGTGATACATTCTATAGATTTTGACACATGTATAAGGACGTGTATCCACCGTTACAGCATCGTCCAGGATAGTGTTACTGCCCTACAATCCTCTGTGCCTCCCTGTTCATTCCTCCTTCCAGATCCTTCCAACCACTGATCTCTCCCGTCTGCAGAGTTTTGCTTTTTCCAGAACGTCATAGAGTTGGAATCATACAGCGTGTAGCCTTTCAGACTGGCTTCCTTCATTTACCAATATGCATTTAAGGTTCCTCCATGACTTCATGGCTTGATAGCTCATTTCTTTTTAGTGCTGAATATTCTGTCATCTGGGTGGACCACAGTTTATTTATCCATTCACCTACTGAAGGACATCCCGGTTGCTTCTGAGTTTTGGTAACTATGAATAAAGCTGTTATAAACATTCAGAAAAGTTTGTGTGGATGTAAGTTTTCAGCTCCTTTGGGTAAATATCAAGGAGCATGATGGCTGGATTGTATGGTGAGTGTACGTTTGGTTTTGTAAGAAATTGCCACCTCCCCACCCTCTAGAGCCCTGGGGTCCTACAGACGATGGAACAGTAAACACTACAGGTATCAGAAGCACCTCCCAGAACTCTCAGTGAGAACTTATGCCCAATTTGTGATTCCCAAGGTCTCAGTGAAAGAAGCTATTTCCCACCAACAAGAGTATAATCTTAGTCTGAACATTTTTCATACTTGGTTTATTTGTTATAAAGCCCAGACTCTTCTATCTTTGGAAAGATTTTTGACTAAAAGCGTTCTTAAAGAAGCAACTTTGTTTTCATAGAACCGCAATACATTTAAAAAAACCAGTGGAATAAATGTAGTGGCCAAATAATTTATTCTTTTATGTCCAAATAAAACCCAGATGCAATTAAGCTGCAACAAGAGCACTACCGTGGAGAGAACACGTTAGCCTGTGCACGGTTTGGACGCTCACGTCCCTCTCCTCTGGAGCTGGAAGGAGCCTCGCTGCCACATAAATCAGAGCAGAAGGTCGAACTGTAACGAGAGTCTGATGGAGGGAGGGACTTGTGCGTCCTGCAGGAGACAGTTTTTATAAAAGCGAGGTTGTATTTCAGCGTAACTAGGAGAGGGCGATAACTATCATTCTCGGGAGGGGCCATTGCTGTGCAGTCGGCCCCCACCCCCGTGGGTCTGGCCATGGAGGACCCTTAAGAGAGGTTTGTTGCACCCATTGGGGGTTTTATCTTTAAGAACCAAAAATCAAAGGGAGATGTTTATCCTTGTCCGTGTGGCCAGCGTCTGCAGCATGTGTGTGCTCCTGAGATTGAGGCCTTTCCACGCAGGCCATGGCACAGCTGACGCCATTTCTTCTGTACGCACTTGCTCCCTTTTAGGGGACGCACATCGCATCTGTGTGTAACAGCGCTTACAGTTAAAATGGGACTTGCACATTTTCATGCACATGGAATTGCATGGGGAAATGAAACCGCCGAGAGAGCTACAGGGAGCGGCACGCAGCCCTTCAGGGCTGACAGCCTGCGGCGGACGCAGACCCGGCTGCTCGCCTCCTCTTTCCCAGAGTCGCCTCTTACAGGTTGTTGACCTAGTCGTGGCTTTGCAGCATCTGCAGCCCGTGGTCTGTGGGCGGAGCCTGGGGATCTGCCTGGAGCTCTCAGACGCCTGGGGCCCACTGACCTCACCTCATGGGGGCAGAGACTTCACCGTCAGCCACGTGGTCGACCAGCGGACAGGACCTAATTGTGAGGACTCCATGTAGTTTACTCCACGTCTAAATGACTCGAACATTTACATGTGGTTTCAGCCAATATCTTGACATTTGTTGGATGGAGGAAACAACTTACTGAAAGTGACTGAAACAGGTAAAGTCAGTTTCTTAAAACTATACTTATCTCTAAAGTCACTGAAACCCATGAGAGAATATAATTTTGGTCATCATAGTCTCCCTTTTTGAAACTCTAGTTTTCTCAGATTTTCAAAATTGCTGTAAATTACCTAAACTTTAAAAGTTAAAGTTTGGGCATAGTGCATTTTTTCCCCCAAACTGTCTGTGGTGGTTGATTTCATGTGTCAATTTGACTGGGCCCGAGATGCCCAGATTAAAATGACGTGGGTGTTTCCAGATGAGACAAGCATTAGAACGGGTGGACCGAGCCCTCCCCAGGGTGGGTGGGCATCACTCGACCCCGGGGGCCTGAACAGAACAGGGAGAGGAGCAGGAAGACATCCCCCTGCCTGACGCCTGAGCGGGACACGGCCGTCTCGGCCCTGGGACAGCACTCGCCCCAGCCCCCTGGGTCTCCCACTGGCAGATGGCAGGTCAGGGGCTTCTCAGCCTCCACCATCCTGTGAGCAAACTCCTCGCGATGTCTCCTTTTATATCTGCCTCTGCGGAGCGACATACGCGTACGCAACTCCTGCCGGCTCTGTTCCTCTGGAGAACCCCGACCAACACGCTGTCTGATGACAGAAGGAAGGAAGACACTGCCCGTCAGCCCACCCACAGAATTCGCAGGATCTAGTTAACACTACTTTCATCAGCACATGAAGCTCTAAACCAAAGTTCTCTCTCCAAGCAAACAGATGCACAGTGTGGACAGAGTTGCCTCAGACCTCTGGTACCAAACGCTGCACTGATTTAACGGAAGCTCTGCACCCACGATGACATTCAGACACCACGTGGAGCAAAGTGACCACGGTAGCTAAGCTGTGAGCGCTTAGGATGGGCGCGGCGGGCACGGAGCGTGTGGTGTGTGCATGTGCACAC
Organism: Equus asinus; assembly: GCF_041296235.1. Classification (NCBI taxonomy): domain Eukaryota; kingdom Metazoa; phylum Chordata; class Mammalia; order Perissodactyla; family Equidae; genus Equus; species Equus asinus. The sequence goes on from NC_091792.1 coordinate 161,798,197, forward strand.
ACGTGCCTGCAGTCCGCACCAACAGCTGTCGTGTTTGTTACCCCGTCTGATCCTCTACTGTACAAATACTCTCACAAATACTTCAGGTAATAAATTTCCAGGCGGAAAGAATTTGAGTTAAGTTTTTCTTTTGCTTTTATTACAAGCATATAATATTAATTGGCAAAACACTGAATACAAGCTTCACTATCATAAAATCAAAACGTTTAAGCAATATTCCAAAAAAGATTTTAGACAAAAACTAGCCACCGAGTACAAAAATTACACACCAACACAAAGCATAAAAAATGTAAACTTTCAAATTAAACAGTCAAAAATATGTATCTGCATTGTCATCTTCATAAACTGCGACAGCTTCCACGTTGCCACGCATGGCGGGGCGGCTCAGCACCACCTCACCCTGAACCCACATCCTTTGGGAAAATGGTTTTCTTACACCCAATTATGTTGCTGGATAGACATTTACACTAATGCTACACACGCTGGGGGCACCCACACTGCAGTCCATCCTCAGATGTGCTCGCGGACGTGGTGAGTTACACACGACGCCCTGGCCCGGGCTGGCCATGCACTGCCCGTCCGGCAGGGATGGGATCTTTGTAAAGACTACGCTGTAGTTTGATATTTACTGAGTGTGTTTAAATACCAAGGCAGAGAAACACACTGGTTTATCAGGCTAAGGTCACGTGTGATGCGGTGGAGTGTAAATGATTTCCTGAGGAAACAGAGAAACTGGGTTTTTTGTGATTTTGCTATCGGCACTAAATTTATTTTCAATATTTGGAGAGCACATTGAATATTCACGCACAACGTAGACATCAGCTGGCTCATTCCTATCCAATGACACATTTCAAATCACTGTAAAACACTATCCTGTGCGCTTTGAGAAAAGAACCAAACGAATTTCTAAGACTTGGAATGCCACGAGGAGGCATCGGAGGCCGAGCCTGGAGGCTCAGGAGCCCCGGGGAAGTAGCACCGTCACGTGTGGGGTCCTACGGGGGTGGTGCATCCAGGGCCGTGAGCAGGCGGGTCGAGGGCACAAACCCCGGGCAGCCATGAGGCTGGCCTACGATGGCGCCACACATCACTTCACGGCTGCCTGCCCCGTCACTTATATTTAAATATTGCTGACAGGTATTCTTGCACAGGCACACGCACAATCCTGATGATAACTGTGTTCTTATAATAGCAACAATGAAAAAGGAAAAACCAAATAGCTGAATGTATATATTTTGAAGTTCCACCTACATTCCCTTTCAATTTAGCAGAATAGATGCTACATTGCAATTTAAACATCTAATAAACGCATATTGGAACCTATTGCACAAAAGCATAAACAATGCTCTTCATCCATATAAAACAAAAACATACAAATTAAAAGCTACTCAAAGTAAAAAGAAGAAGCTTGCAAAACATCTCACAATTTCATTTTATATGCCTGTAAATAAAGCTGGACCACTGAAACCAAACGATTGGATGGGAAAATACGATAGAAGGCTTAAAATAGAATAAATAATTTTATAAAGTTTTTTTTAACCCCCCAAATCTTAAATTTAATATTATATATTCTATCTGAATTTTCTATTTCCATGAAAACGGTGTCTAGCGAGGGTCCCACCGGTGCTGACAGCGATGTGGGGCGGGAGCTGAACAGCACGAGTCTCCCCAGCACAGCAGCTGTGAAACTCCTCCACAGCAACTCCACTGCTAAAACCTTCAGAGGGTCCAATCAGTAACTGATCCTGGCTTTCATGCTGGAAAAAATAAAATTCAGGCTTTTGATGTTAAATGAAAGCATGACAAAATGAAGGAGACCCCTGAAGCTTCCCGACGGCAGGGTTCACCAGGCTGCAGTCTTCATAAGGCCGCGTCAGACCAAAGCGGCCGGAGGCCACCAGGGATCGCCCTGTAGTGAAGGCGGTCTGCAGGAGGACATCTTAGAAAAATAGGTACTTTTGCTGCTGAGGTTTCATCAGGTTAACACGATTACAAAAGCGGGTCACACAAGAGCGGTCAGCAACCAGCTGGAGATGTTAATACTGGCTCTGACTTATCTCCACCTCTCTGTATATTTAAATATATCAACTTAGCACCATAGCAAATTCAAGTGATTTCAAAGATAGCTACAAAGTTACAAATATATAATATGAGATTATTACAGCGATATTAAGTTTAATCTGAACTGTGAATTAATTTTATTTGAATTTGGATGCTCATACTGTTTAATCCTTCCTTACTTTCACCACACAGGAAAATACCTAAATTCTAATGTTACACTTAAAACTGCATTGTGATAACGTGGTTTTACAGAATGCTTCAGCAGTAAGGTATCTTTTGAGGTAGACAGGTAATATTTACTCACACACATCTACTCATTAAACTGTGTAGAATAACTCTAAATGTGATTTGGATGAACAGCAAGCTTAGGTAATTGAAAAATTCAAACACCACTGGCAGTTAATGGGCTTAAATAAAAAGGCAAATTTTGATCAATTCCTAACAAAGAAGTTGTTTTTATGTTTTTAAAAGACCTTACATTAAAATCACTTGGACTGAATTAATTTGAATGTTTTTCTCATCCTTTAGACTAGGTCTCAGTAGCTGCTTCTGACATTCATGTATGTAAAACAGGAAGCAGAAGAAAACAAACAAAATTGAATGTTGATGAGCGCAACTTTAACTTTCAAAGCAAATTCAAGAAAAGATTCTAGTCACTAAGATGAAATACTTCCTGGAAAACCCAGCCCTCGGGGCCACCATCAGAGACCTGTCCACTGACAAGGGCGGTGGGTGAGCCACTCCCACCAGAAAAGGAGGAGGACCTGAAGCTCACTGGGAAGTCAGAGGACACACGGACGGAGGTGACAAGGAAGCTCCAGGACGACTGTGACGGCTCCAGAGGACTGGTCCTGTCTCCTCATTCTTGCCTTTACACCATTTTAAAGTAACAGATATCTATGTGCTGGCAGTTTATTCTCTAAATCCACAAACATATTAACATTTGGGAGGAGGAGGGGGTAACCGAGTGTGTGCTGCCTGTGACCGGCGTTATAGGTCATCAAGTCACTGGACAAGCAGCTGCTGCCGCACGGCGCACTCCCCCGGGCACTCCGCTACCCCCCTGCTCCTGTGCTTGGCCCATTAGCAGCCACGAAGTGTGCGAGCTCTTTCCATGAGCAGAGAGGAGGGGAGGGTGGACGTGGTGGGAACCAGGCGTCTGCACACCTGGAGCTGCCGGAGCAGACGCCCTCGCAGGGCGGCACCGCTCGTCTGATGGAAAAGTCCCTCCACAAATGCCACCACCTCTCTTCAGCAGAATGAAAATGGGAAAGAATGAGTAGGAGATTAAACGATGGCACGGAACAATCTGTGCCCTGTTCAATAAAAGCCGTTTTTCACAACAGTTGTTCAACAGACCAGCAGTAAGCTGGACAAACGACCTCTGGTCTACCAGCTGGGCGTGCCAGGGACGGTGAGCACCAAGTCTCAGCCGTGTCCATTTCGGGGGGCAGCGGGACAGAGTCTCTCCCGCCACAGGGCTGCCTGGCCCCCAGCGTGTCGGTGGAGCTATGGGGGCTGAGGACACCACACCGCACGAGGCGAGTCAGGGGAGCTCTTGGCCTCGTTATGTTTTGAACTGTGGAAAAGTAAATACCATGGTTGACTCATAATATTAATGGAAACCTCTTTTGGTATGCTTTTAAATTAAATTTTTATATATCTTCGCAGTCTTCAGGAAGCTAAAGGCAACATAAATATCATTCACCATGAAAAGATATTTTTTCAATAACTTAGGAAGTATTCAATAAACATACAAGTATTTTTGAGGCTTATCGTGAAACTTAATTTATAAACTAAACTGAAATGACCAAGATTTTCAAGACCTGGGAAGCGAGCAAAGGTCCTGCGTGTCAGGACAGAATGTGCCTTACTGCACCGCCCTCCAGCCGTGAGCCGAAGCTACAGCAGCGCGGCCGAGCTGCGCGAGACGGTGGAGCGCTTCATCACCTGCGACGTGGTGCTGGTAGTGTCTGGCTGAGTGGGAATTCTCTCATACAAAAGTTATAAATATTCTCTATTCAGAAGTCTGGTCCACACGACACCCGGAGGCAACATTCCACAGCGCGGTCGTGGTCCTGCCCCCGCGCTCACTGGCCCCGGGTGCGAGGCTGCCTCCTGCCGTGCTGCCGGCGCTCACAGCAAGTCCATCTTGGGTCTGTAGTGCAGCAGGAGCGGCGCCTTCTGTAAGACAAGCCAGCAGAGTCGCTCTTAGCGGGGGCACGAGAAGACACAGGCCACGACGCCACCCAAACATGCTAGGGACACACTCGCCTCGGCTGTGACGCGCAGTCAGGCGCAGCGGAGGCCGAGAGGAACAAGCCCCTTGCTCTGTGGCCAAGGGAACCCGGCACTCCTCCACTGATGCTGCCCCTTCTCTCTGGACCTCCTGCTTCCTTGGACCCTCAGCCCAGGCTCGAGGTCAGCCCTGGCTCGCCCCCTGCTTCCAAAGGCTCGAGGGGTACCCTCTGACTGCAGCGGCCACTCCCTCCCCAGATCGTCACAGGACACTGGTCACCTCGCCCAGGAGGGCTGGAGTGAGTCGGAGCCTGGGCCGGGCGCTGCCAGGCTTGCCTGGGAACTGCACCTTCCTTGGGCCATGCTGACTCTGGGGCTGATGGTTTCAGAGTGACTGCATTTGACGACAGTCCTGTGACTGAATTGTCATTTCTAGGCTCTTAGATAAAAATATGCTCAGAAAAGTAGTTGCCATTCATAGCGGATTCTGAAAATCAAACAAAACATCATTACAAGGAGACAACTCTCACCTTGAATCTCCACCTTGTGACAACCACAAACTTGAGTGTGTGGTCCTTGCCCAGGATTTCCTCGTTGCATAAAATGTCCAGCTGGCGGGAGAAGAAGGCTTCGGTCAGGGGGCTGAGGGCTTGGCACTTGGGACACAGGCCACTGGTCTGTACCAATTCTTCCAGGCCCCCCACAGATGTTTCTGTCAGCTATGGAGCCACATGCCTGTCTCTGGGCAGCACAGGTGGGAGGGCGGACTCGGAAGGCCCTTCTGATCCCACCTGGGAGCACACAGAGCACTGGGGACGTCTTGTCCACACCTGCCCACCAGGGGCCTCTAAGCCACACCCGCCCACGGGGGGGAACCTCTGTTCATACCCATCAACTGAGGAGCCTCTGTCCACACCTGCCCACTGGGGGGAACCTCTGTCCCCACCCACCAATTGGGGGGGCCTCAGTTCACACCTGCCAACAAGAGGAGGGGCCTCTGTCCACACCCACCAACTGGGGGGCCTCTGTTCACACCTGCCAACTGGGAGCTTTGGTCCACATCCGCCATGACATCCCCCTGCCACGGGCTGCAGCCCCTAGGCTGCTCCCCCACAAAGAGGACCCTGTCCTTCTACTCTCCCCACCTCAGTCCACCTCTTGGCCAAGTTTGTCCCTCTCACCTCAGTGGAAAAAGGTAATATGCTCCCCAGATGGTCTTTTTCCTTTCTTTTTTAAAAAAGACTATTTTAGAGCAGTTTTAGGTTCACAGCAAAACTGAACAGAGGGTACAGAGTTCCCACTTACCCCATCCTCACACATGACCCCTCACTGTCAACATGGCCCACCAGAGAGCATATCTGTTACAGTCGGCAAACCCAGGTGGACAGGCCGGCATCACCCCAAGTCCAGAGCTCTCAGGAGCCTCGTTCTTGGGGTGGTGCCTCCTCTGGGTCCAGACAGTGTATAATGACGTGTGTCCACCACACAGTGCCTATTTGCTCTCCCTCCCCACACCCTGACACCCACTCATCTTTCACTGTCTCTATAGTTTTGGCCTTTCCAGAATGTCATAGAGTTGGAACCATACAGTGTGTAGCCTTTTCAGACTGGATTCTTTCACTTAGTAACATGCATATTTAAGGTTCCTCCATGTCTTTTCATGGCTTGATAGCTCACTTATTTTTACCACTGAATAATATTCCATTGTCCGGATGGAGCACAGTTTACTGATCTACCCACCTACTGAAGGGCATCTTGGTTGCTTCCAAGTTTTGGCAGTTATGAATGAAGCTGCTATACACATCTGTGTGCAGGTGTTGTGTGGACATGAGTTTTCAACTCCCTTGGGCAAATACCAAGGAGCGTGACTGCTGGATCGCATGGTGAGAGCATTTCTGCATTCCCAGCAGCAGCGAGTGAGAGTCCCTGTTGCTCCACATCCTCGTCACCATTTGGTGTTGTCAGCGTTGTGTGTATGTGGGTGTGTGTGTGTCAATAGTTCATTCCTTCTGATTGTTTTCTAAAAAAATTGTGCTAAAATGCACATAAAATTTACCGTCTTAACCATTTTTCAGTGCACCGTTCAGTGGTATTAAGCACATTCACATTGTGCAGCCATCACCACCATGCATCTCCAGAACTTTTTCATCTTGTGAAACTGAAACTCTCCTCATTGAACACTGACTCCCCATCTCCCCACCCACCCCAGCCCAGTCCCTGCCAACCACCATACTCTCTGTCTCTGTGGATCTGACTATTCTAGGATCTCATAGAAGTGGAATACTACAATGTTTGTCTTTTTGTGACTGGCTTATTTCACTGAGTACAATGTCCTCAAGGTCCATCCATGTTGTAGCATATTGCAGGATTTCCTTCCATTTTAAGGCTGAATAGTGTTCCACTGCATGGATGGACCATATTTGTTTATCCATTCACCTGCTGATGGACACTTGGGCTGCTTCCAAGCTTTCGTTACTGTGAATAACGCTGATGTAAACATGAGTGTACAAACACCTCTTTGAGACCGTTTCAATTCTTTCAGGTTTATACCCAGAAGTGGAATTGCTGGATCATACGGTAATTCTGTGTTTAATTTTTTGAGGAACCTCCATACTGTTTTCCACAGTGGCTGTACCATTTTACACTCCTCACAACAGTGCACAGGGTTCCAGTTTCCCCATATCCTTGACAACACATTATTTATTTATTCTACAGCAACCATCCTATGGGTGTGAGATGGTATTTCACTGTACTTTGGATTTGCATTTCCTTAATGATTCGTGATGTTGAGCATCATTTCATGTGCTTATTGCCCAATCGCATATCTTCTTTGGAGAAACGTCTATTCAAGTCCTTTGCCCACTTTTGAATCAGGTTTTTTTTTTTTGTGTTGAGTTTTAGGAATTCTCTGTATATTCTAGATGGTAATCCCTTAACAGATACATGACTTGCAAATAGTTTCTCCTACTTTGTACCAAATTTTTTAATTTTCAGGATGTACAATTTGTCTCTTTTTCCTCTTGTTGTCTATGCATTTGGTGTCACATCCAAGAAGTCACTGCCAAAACCAATGTCACGAAGCTTTCTCCTATGTTTTCTTTTAAGGTTTTATTGTTTTAGGTCTTATGTTTAGGTCCTTGATGCATTTTGAGTTAATTTTCATACAAGGTGTGAGGTAAGGGTCCAAGTTCATTCTTTTGCATGTGGATATCCAGTTTTCTCAGTGCTATTTGTTGAAAAGACTGTTTTTTCCCTATTGAATGGTCTTGGCACCCTTGTCAAAAATCATCTGACCGTATATGTGAGGGTTTATTTCTGGGCTCTTTACTCTACTCCTTTGGTCTATATGTCTGTCCTTACGCCAGTACCACACTGTTCTAATTATCATAGCTTTGTGGTAGGTTTTGAAATCAGGAAGTGTGAGTCCTCCAGTTTTGTTCTTTTTCAAGGTTATTTTGGCTATTTGTGTCCCTTGAGATTTTGCATGAAGTTTAGATGGTTTTTGAATTTCTTCAAACCCTCACTGGGATTTTGATAGGAGTCGCACTGAATCCATGCGTCACTTTGGTGCTACAGGCATTTCCACAACATTATGTCCAGGCCATGAACTTGGGATGTGTTTTCACTTATTTCTGTCTTCTTCAATTTCTTTCAGCAATGTTTTGTGGTTTTCACTGTATGAGTCTTTCATCTCCTTGCTTAAGATAATTCCTAAGTATTTCATTCTTGGTGATGTTCTTGTGAAGGGAACTGTTCTGTCATTTCCTTTTCAGATTGTTCACTGCTTGTGCACAGAAATGCAACTGATTTCTGTGTGGATTTTGTATCTTGCTACCTTGCTGAATTCATTTACTAGTTCTAATGGTTTGTGTGTGTGTGTGATCTTTAGGATTTTCTTCATATAAGATCATATCTGCAAACAGAGAAATTTTAATTCTTCCTTTCTGATTTGGATGTGTTTTCTTTCTTTTCCTTGCCTAACTGAAGGGGTGAAAGTGGGCACCCTTGCCTTGTTCCTGGTCATGGAGAAAAAGCTTTCAGTCTCTCACCACTCAGCATGATGCTTGTAGTGGGTTTCTACACAGGGCTTTTATTTTATTTTACTTTCATCTATGGCTTCTCTTCCTAGTTGAGCGCTTTTATCTTGAAAGGGTGTTGAATATTGTCAAATGCTTTTTCTGCATCAATTGAAATGATTACATGGTTTTTCCTTCACTCTGTTAATGTGGTGTATTACACCTACCGATTTCATATGTTGAGCCATCCTTGCATTCCAGGAATAGATCCCATTTGGTCATGGTGTATAATCCTTTTAATATGCTGCTGAATTCCGTTTGCTAGTATTTTGTTGAGGATTTTTGCATCAATGTTCATACAGGATATTGGTCTGCAGTTTTCTTTTCTTGTGGTGTCTTTATTGGGCTTTGGTATCGGGTGATGCTGGCCTCATAGAATGAATTAGGAAGGGTTCCCTCCTGTTCAATTTTCTGGAAAAGTTTGAGAAGGATTGGTGCTAGTTCTTCTTTACTTGTTTGGTAGAATTTACCAGTGAAGCCACTGGGTCCAGGGCTTTTCTTGTTGGGAGACTTTAGATTACTGATTCAATCTCCTTACTAGTTACAGGACTCAGATTCTCTATTTCTTCGTGATTCAGTTGTCTTGGTTCTGTGTTTCTAGGAATTTGTCAGTTTCACCTAGGCTATCCAATTTGTTGGTGTACAACTGCCCACAGCACTCTATTATAACCTTTTTTATTTCTGTAGAATCAGTAGTAATGTCCCTCCTTTCATTTCAGATTTTAGTAATTTGAGCCTTCTCTTTTTTTTCTTAGTCCAGCTAGCTAAAAGTTTGTCATTTTGTTGATCTTTCTGAAGAACCACTGATTTTTCTCTATTGTTTTTCTATTCTCTATGTTGCTTATCTCTGCTATAATATTTATTATTTGGGTTTAGTTTGTTCTTTTTCTAGTTTTTTTTTAATTCCAGAAGAAGGAGATGTTGTTATTGTTTAGGTTTTTGTTTTTGTTTTGGTAAGGAAGATTTGCCCTGAACTAACATCCATTGCCAATCTTCCTGTTTTTTTAATTGAGGAAGATTAGCCCTGAGCTAACATCTGTGCCAATCTTCCTCCATTTTGTATGTGGGATGCCACCACAACATGGCTGATGAGTGGAGTAGGTCCACATCTGGGATCCGAACCCTCAAACTCGGGCTGCCAAAGTGGAGTGTGTGGAACTTTAACCACTTGGCCATGGGGCTGGCTCCCTTCTTCCTAGTTTCTTATGCTGTGAATTTAGGTTGTTAATTTGAGATCTTTCTTGTTTTTAATGCAAGCATTTATAGCTATAATATATTTCTCTCTTAGCACTGCTTTCACTGTCTCATACATTTTGGTTTTACTGTGTTTTGTTTTCATTTGTCTCTAAGTATTTTCTAACATCTCTTTCATTTCTTCTTTGATCTACCGGTTGTTTAAAAATGAGTTGGCTAATTTCTACAATTTTGTAAATTTTCCAGTTTTCCTTTTGTTACTCACTTCTAACTTTATGCCATTGTGGTCAGAGAAGATACTTGGTATGATATTTATCTTTTAAAATCTATTGAGACAATTTGTGTCTGCCTTTCTCTTATAAGGACCCTTGTCATTGGCTTTAGGGCCCACCCAGATAATCCAGGATGATCTCTTCATCTCAAGATTCTTAACATATTTGTAAAGACCTTTTTTCAAATAAAGTCACATTCACATGTTTTGGGGTTAGGAAATGGACGTATCTTTTAATGGAGCCACCATTCAACGGACTACAGTCTGCCTCTGGCCTCTCAAAATCGACATCCATCCCACATGCAAAATACATTCACCCCATCCCAACATCCCCAGGAATCTCAACCCATTCCAGCATCAACTCCAAATTCCAAAATCTCGTCTAGATATCATCAGCTCAAAAGTCCCTGGTCTTATCTTCTAAATCATATGAATCAGGTCTGGGTGAGACTCTGGGTATGATCCATCCTGGGGCAAAATTCCTCTCTAGCTGTGGACCTGCAAACTAGAAAACACGTTATCTGCTCCCAAATAAATGGTGGGACAGGCACAGGATAGATATTCCTATTGCAAAAGGGACATATGTTAGGCATAAAGGGGTCACTGGTCTCAAGCAAGTTTGAAATCTGGCAGGGAAAAATCCATGAAGTTTCAAGATCTGAGAACACACCACTGTGGGCGGAGTTTCTGCCCTCTGGGCCCACGATGGCCTCACCCTCTGGGCCCAAGGCTCTGCCCTTGGAGTCACTGTTCCCTTTTCTTGAAGGGTAGTTCATATTTGCAGCCAAGTGGCTCTATCAGTCTATTTCCTGCATGCAGAATTTTGGAAATTTGATAAGTCTTCTCTCATTTCTTCCTGTCTCTGACCCCTTCAGTCCAAGCTGGGGACATTTCTGCTGATACAACATTCTCAACAACTTTGTGGGTCTCCATGTACAACACGAATCCAGGCCAATAGATGTGAAGATTCTCCACAGATCTTTCCTGGATAACTCTTCTCCACTCCCAGGTTCTGTGAGATGGTTGAGCCACTATGAGTCACAGAACTAATCTCTTCAGAAGGTTGTGCTGCCATACCCTTGGCCTTTTCTCCAGAGCATGCTTCCCTAACAGCGGAACTTCTAATATCACCATCTTTTGCAATCTGAACAGGCTGTGAATCTTCCAAATCATCAGGTGGTGGTTCTTTTTTGCTTAGCAGTTCCTGCCTGAATTCATCTTTCTCCTCTCATATTTTATTACAAGCAACAAGAGGACACTAGACCACACCTTCCACACTTTGCTTGGAAATTTCAGCTAAATCTCCAAGCTCATCACTTCCAAGCTCTACTTTCCACACAACTGGAGAACATAATTCGGCCATGCTTTCTCCCATCACGTGACAAGGATCACTTTTCTTCCTGTTTCCAACACTATGCTCCTCTTTTCCATATCAGTTCTCATCAGAAGTGTCTTTACTCTTCCTATTTCTACCAACATTCTGTTTGTGGCGATATGTCCCTTCTAAGATGACAGAAGCTTTCTCTACCACATTCCTCACTTCCTTCTGGGCTATCATCAGAATCATCTTTAATGACCCAGTTTCCAGCAACAGTCTCTCCAAGGCAATCTAGGCTTTTTTTATTGTGTTTCTCAGAATCTTTCCAGCCTCTGCCTATTATCCACTTCCAAAGTCATTTCCACATTTTCAGGTGTTTGTTACAGCAGCACTCTGCTTCCTGGTACCAAAATCTGTTCTGGTTTCCTGTGGCAGCTGAGACCAAGGACCACGAACTTGATGGCTTAAAACGCAGGAATCTACTTTCTCTCAGACGTGGAGGCCAGCAGTCTGAGACCAGGGGTGGGTCCTCCCTCCGAGGCGCTGGGGAAGCTCCTTCCTGCCTCTTCCAGCTTCGGGTGGCTTCGGGTGGCTCCAGGCGTCCCTTGGCTCGTGGTCCCCGCACTCTAATCTCTGTCTCTGTCCTCACATCACCTTCTCCTCTGTGCGGCTCAAATTTCCCTCTGCCACACTCTCGTAAGGACACTTGTCATTGGATTTACGGTCCACCCAGACAATCCAGGATTATTCCATCATGAGATTCCTAACTTAATTATATCTGAAAATATCTTTTTTCAAGAAAAGGTTATATTTACAGGTTCTGGAAGTTAGGATGTGGACACATCTTTTTGGGGGCAACTGTTCAGCCCATTACTCTCTCTGGAACACATCTGCAGTCCATCTATCTGTCTCCATCCTCACTGTGCTCCCCTGGTCCCTCCCTCCTGGGACTCCTGCCATAGGCCCCCCACCCCCGATTGGCCTCTCCTGCTTCCATTTCTGCATATCAACAATTCATTTTCCTCACAGCCTGAGGACCACTTTAAAACTATACCTCAAATGATGTATTCCCTGTTGAAGGCCCCCGCCGCCTTCTCTTGACATTGATTTATGCACAGCTGGCTCCCGCTGACAATTCACGTCTTAGCTAAGTGTCGCCACCTCCCCAGGGCCCACAACGACGCCTAAGCTAAGTGCTCACCCAACCCCACTGTGTACCACTGGCCACCAGTTTATCTTATTCTCAGCCTTGATCACAACCTGAAAGTATTTATCTATCTACCCATCTATCTATTCATCCCCCATCTACCCATCCATCCATCCGTTTGTGAAGCTAAAGAACAGAATTTCTCTTTGTGGTGAAAACCTTTAACATGTTTTAAACAATCTCATCACCCTCCTCCCCTTGGCGTTCTCTCTCCCATTAGCAGCAGTCCCACGGTCATGGTCTCTGGGCCTTCCACGGCCCTCACTGCTATTCCTATCAAGCTATCGGGGATAGGCAAGACAAATAGAGATTTTTTTCCTGATTTAAAATCTTCAGCACAACCAGAAGGATCTACAACTAGAATATACAACTATGTATGGAGAGCTTTGGGGAGAAGAAGAAGAAAAAACAAAAAGAAGACTGGCAACGGATGTCAGACCAGGTGCCAATCTTTAAAGAAAAAAAAAACTTCAAAAAAAGTTGTTGGAAAAAAAACAACCGGGGCTGGCCCCGTGGCCGAGTGGTTAAGTTCGTGGGCTCTGCTGCGGCGGCCGAGGGTTTCGCTGGTTTGGATCCTGGGCGCGGACATGGCACCGCTTGTCAGGCCACGTTGAGGCGGCATCCGCATGCCACAACTAGAAGGACCCACAACTAAAAAAAATATACAACTACATACTGGGGGGATTTGGAGAGAAAAAGCAGAAAGAAAAAAAAATAGATAGGCAACAGTTGTTAGCTCAGGTGCCAATTTTTAAGAAAAACAAAAAACGCCCCCCAAAAACCAAAACAATCAAAAGAACTTTAGAAGTATCACTATTACAAATAGGAAATGACTTGTTACAGTTTCTATTCACGGTGCAGCTACTACCTCGTTGAAAGACGAAAGGTTAAGTTTTTTGGCGATGAACTTCTTTAGATGTAGGACTGTGGCTTGGGCCGAGCAGCGGATCCACTTCCGTTTCAAGCCGCGCAGTTTGCTGCTGTTGCACTCCAGGCAGATGCTCACCTTAAAGAGAAGGACACAGCTGGGCAGGCCTCGCCGCGAGGAGCGCCATGGGCTGCTCTCCGGAGGCTTCCTCAGATATCTACTGACTCCACCAAACCTAAGAAAGCTCACTTTTGGATATCAGAAATCTGTTTTACCCTCAACAGTGCAGAAAAAGAATTTCACTTCAATCATTTTACACACATTATCTTAAAATCTGTTTACTGTTTGTCATTTTGTGAGATATAATCTAACACTGTTAACTCTGTCTTATTAACATAGTACTTTAAAGTAAACTCGAGAATTATTTATTCACTGTAGGCACTGTGCTGGTCTCTGAGTGAAAGTGACAAGGACTGGAGTCCTGTTCTGAAAGCTTCTGGCCAGTGGACACATGCGCATCCCCACAGGCTGTGCTGAGGGCTCTGCCAGCAAGATGAGGAAAGACACACAGCAAACACCGTGGCAGGGCCACTGATCTGCCCGAACGCGTCGAGGAAGGATTTATGAAGGACATAGCATCGCGCTTGGCCTTGACAGGACAGAGCAAACTCACTAGAGAGGCAGAGTCCCCTGCATGGAGGAAAGCCATGAGCAAAGGCACAAAGTTCGAAAGGTCATGGCTGCTTCTTGAAGGCTCAACAGTTCAGTGGGTTCAAGGGCACGGTGTGCGACAAGGAGCCGCAAGATAACAAACCAAGTGAAAGCGATTCTAGGATCGAGGGTGCCTGGTACACACAAACGTGAACCTGCCCAGGATGCACAACCCCAGGCCACGCAGGAGAGAGCTCCACGAGCAAGAGATTCCCCAGGAGCAGCCACAAGAAAGGGCACAGTCAGACCCCAAAATTCAGACATAGGAATTAAGATAGGAATTAATGAAATATGTATGTCTAAAATTACTACATACAAAAGAAGGAATTAAAGATGTAACACACCATGAAGAAAGAACAGGCAGGTATAAGAGAGAACCAAATATAACTTCTGAAAATAAAAAACATCCTCACTGAAATTAAAACTCAATGGCTGGCTGAACCACAGATTAGTCTCAGCTGAAGACAGATCAATTTTCTGAAAGATCAATTTGAGGAAATTACCCCAAAGAAGTATAGAGACAAAGATATCAATTAAAATAACAACTCGAAGGAAGGTAAGAGACAGACCAAAGAGCCTAAGAGCCGTGTCACAGGAGGTCCAGGGGAAAAAGGAGGCCCAAGGAAGGCAAAGCCTCAGTCAGAAGCAAAAGAGAGTCAAGGACACCTGCACTTGGACAGGGTGGCCGCACCTCGGAGCACGGTGGGCGGCTGAGGGCAGCAAGGGCAGGTCTCCACGCTGGTCGTTAGCGGGGAGGGGCTTGCCCAGGTGGGGACGGGAAATAAGTAGCTAAAGTATCATGCAAGAGTGAGAATGAAATAAAGCTATTTGCAAATGAAAACAGGAAATAACTGGGGGGAGCTGTAGTTTAGGAAGAGAACCTGGACCGGGAGGAAGACGACGCGGGAGGAGCGGGAGCCGGGAGGCGGGTCCGGAGCCAGGGGCAGCGGTCTGCGTCTGAAGATGAGGAGGACCGAGTGACCCACTCCAAGCAGGAGGGCGGCACCAGGCCGTGCGAGCATGGCCCTGGTGTCACTCGGCAGAGAGAAAGAGACTCAGACAAACCGTGGAATTTTTAAAAACGTAAATATTCATTTTAGAATTTCATAACCACTAAAATAATAAAAGCAGTTCATACAACTTGCCAATTCGTTGCCAAGTACAGGCAAAAAAGAGATTAAAGAACACTTACTAATTCAATAAAAGGCAAGAAGGGGGAGCATAAAAATATAAATGGAAAGCACAAAGACAGCAGAAATAAACTCAAACTCACCAGAGATCACTGTGAATGTAAAATAAGTTGTGAGCTAAAGGCATCTTCTGATTTGATTTTCTTAAAAAACCCAGTCTATGCTGTAAAAATCGTTGCACTTAAGAAAGATATTTACAAAACTGGAATACCAGGCAAATATTAATCAAAAGAAAGCTGACAAAGCTGTACTAATATTAGGTAAGACTTTAAGAAAGAAAGCTTAATAGGAAAAAACTCCCTAGGGATGGGAAACTTTCCAAACTTGAAAGCACCTAGTTACAGACTTAAATGGACAGAATGATGAGAAATGGTGAGGTCCAGCCCATGGGGGCGACGCTACGTGAGAGAGCTGCCTGCCTTCTCAGGCACACGCACACTCATGCGTCCGTGTCTGTGTCCAGGCCTGAGCACCATCAGACCCATCTTTCTGACCACAGTCAGTCAAATCAGAAATTATCAGCCAAAGGAAATACTAAACCTGGCCCCATTGGGGTATCGTGTGTGCAGGGCTGGCACAGCAGCACTGGCTGGAGGTGGTCCTCATGCCCACCAAGAGGCTGCTAACCCACAAAAGGCACAGACACCCCAACACAGGGGCGCTGAGGCCTGTGTTCTAAGGTGGAAAACTGCAGGATGAAGGCGACCACCAGAGAATGAGGGAGATTAAACACGAGAGGTGGAGGGTGGATCAGGAGTTCCAGAAGGTGACACCCAGAGACAAGGAAGTTTCCTTGAGCAGAAGGAAGTCCAGGGTCCTCAGGACGGAAGGTGGAACCCAAATGACAACAAGAATAATGGAAGAGATGAATTCCCGGAAATCTCTGAACTCCCAGGATAAAGAGAAATCCTACAAAACTCCAAAACGGGGAAAGCACGACTCAGCTCCAGAGGAAAGGGATGGGCCTGTACCGGGAGCGACTTGAAACGGGGGAGCGCAGACCTGGTCAGCATGGCTGGCTGAGAGCTTCTCCGAGACAGTGGCTGATCACGGCGGCATCTCTCAGCAGCTTACTGAGCTTGTCTCCCTCGGGAGAAAGCGGGCTTGAGCCCAGTCGTCCTGGGAAGCCTGCTCCTCGGGCGAGTCTCGGGGCGAGGGCCAAGCCCACCAGGCAGCGCTGGGGAGCAGGGTCAGGGGAGCACACGGGCCACTCAGATGGATGAGAGCAGAGGTGGTCAGACGCACAACCTGCTTAGTCAGCTGCTGTTCTGAGATGCAGCCCCTCTGAACTCCCTGTTGAACAAAAACTGGGGGCTGCAGCCCAGTCTGGTTCCCAGGAGCATCGAGCGTCAGCATCCAGACATAAGAGGGCGTCCAGTCGGGAAAGGGTGTGCAGACGGGAGAGGGCATGCAGATAGGGGAGGGCATCCAGTCAGGGGAGGGTGTGCAGACAGGGGAGGGCATCCAGTCAGGAGAGAGCATGCAGACAGGGGACAGTGTGCAGACAGGGGAGGGCATCCAGTCAGGAGAGGGCATGCAGACAGGGGAGGGCATCCAGTCAGGAGAGAGCATGCAGACAGGGGACAGTGTGCAGACAGGGGAGGGCATCCAGTCAGGGGAGAGTATGCAGACAAGGGAAAGGCATGCAGACAGGAGACGGCATCCAGTCAGGGTAGAGCATGCAGACAGTGGAAGGCTTGCAGACAGGGGAGGGCATGCAGTCAGGGGAGGGCGTGCAGACAGGGGAGAGTGTGCAGACAGGGGAGGGCATGCAGACAAGAGAGGGCATGCAGACGGGGGGGGGGGGGGGGCATCCAGTCAGGTTAGGGCGTGCAGTCAGGGGAGGGAGTCCAGTCAGGGGAGGGTGCGCAGACAGGGGAGGGTGTGCAGACAAGACAGGGCATGCAGACGGGGGGGGGGGGGGGGGGGGCATCCAGTCAGGGAAGGGCGTGCAGTCAGGGGAGGGAGTCCAGTCAGGGAAGGGCGTGCAGTCAGGGGAGGGCATGCAGACAGGGGAGGGCATGCAGACAAGAGAGGGCATGCAGACGGGGGGGGGGGGGGGGGGCATCCAGTCAGGGAAGGGCGTGCAGTCAGGGGAGGGAGTCCTGTCAGGGGAGGGCGTGCAGACAGGGGGGGGAGTCCTGTCAGGGAAGGGCGTGCAGACAGGAGCATTCAGGCCAGGAGCAGTCTCGGGGCTTGGGTGGCTTATACTTCTCTCATTTGTTTTTCTTTTTCCTTTCTAACGCTTACTGTTAAAAGAGCACAATTTTATCAGTTCACCTGAGTGACTGAGGCTTATCTTTCTTTTTTTTTCCCCAAAGCCCCCCTGTGCGTAGCTGTATATTCTAGTTGTGAGTGCCTCTAGTTGTAGCATGTGGAACGCTGGCTCAGCATGGCCTGATGAGGGCACCATGTCTGCACCCAGGATCTGAACCAGTGGACCCTGGGCCACCAAAGCAGAAGGCGCAAACTTCACCACTTGGCCCTGGGGCCGGCCCCCAAGGAAAGCTTATCTTAAAAGTTATGAGGAAAAGTTACTTGAATTTAGAATTCTGTACCCAGCCAAATTACCATTCGAGTGTAGGGAAACGAAGACCAGGCTGATGTGCAGAACTCGGAGGGCGTAGCACGTGCACCCCTCCCCGTGGCCACGGAGGGTGGCCACAGAAGCACGTGGGCTCCAGGGGGAGGAGGACTGGATAAGGCAACCGTGTGTGCAGAGGCCCACACAGCACACATTTTTGTCAAATCTAAACAATCGTCAACATTGTGTGAAAACTCTAGGAAAAACATCAGGCAATAATTCTTAGAATAAAAGTCGTGTAAAATAAAATTAAAAATGACCAGCAGTGATTGGGAACAAACTTTACATGACTTGAACGAATTCTGGAAGGTGGCAGGTAGTGATTGGCGGAGGGGAGTCAGAAAACAACAGAATAAAGCCTTGCCTTGTTCTGAGACATCAGGGATACTGATTAATCCCACACACTGACACGAAATGCAGATCTAGACACGTCTGAAAACTCAGGAGCAGCTACTAGAGGAACACAGAGAGACATTTCCAAACCTCTAGAGGAGAAAAAGTCGAGGAAGAGCCAACCCTGACAGGAGGGTCTGAAGAGGGGAGGATGCGCACCACAGCCGTCGGGTCCAGCCCCGGAAACCAGCGCCGCGGCTGGCGGAGCCTCCTGAGCAGCCGAGGGGCCGGAAACATGGCCCTAAATGCATCCGACCAAACGGACTAAGGCCTACGTGAAGGGCCAGGAAAAAGCTTTCAGAAAGCAACACTTGATCCGTTAAAACCGAAAATTGGCTCTTTTGGAAGCAACCAAAGAGACAAACCTCAGGCATGTTTGGGATAAAAAACAAAAGGCAAAAATTAGTCACGATAAACACTGGAAACTCAAAACCCAACGAGAGACTGAGCCATAGAAGGATGCGGTGTATACCTTCATTCGATGCTCGTGCCTGTGCCTGGAGGGGTGGCCAGCTGTGCCAACCCCGAATCCACGTCCCGAGTGGACCCCGGTCCTCCCAGGTGGAGGACTGCTGTGATCACTCAGAAGAGGTGGCGGGAGGACTCCGCACTCACCAGGTCAGAGCCCAGGGCAGGGAGAAACGTGGCCCAGAGGGCGCCCTCGCCCACTCTGCACCCTCCTCTCAGTGACCTGGCCCGCCTCAGGTCCCAGCCTGGACATCAGCACAGATGCCTCACGGGAATGTGTTTAACAGGAGAGAAGGATATAAGCCGGAAAATGAAGACTCTCTTACTGTGTTCTTGTACCCACACCACACTATTTTAATTACATCTTTAATAAATATATGTACACGTGAATATGAAGGTATGTCTGTGTACATTTTACTAAATAGATGTGTGCATCTCAGAATATATATAAATACATATGAGTGCGTACATTACATATTTATTATATATATTCTGATACAGCTGATACCCCTCGTTTTCATGGCTAGTCTTAAACTTTTCGTCTCCCAGATGAACTTCAGAAGCAGCTGGTTAAATTCCACAATAAACGGTTAAAATCACAGCCACTGAGGTTAATTTGGGGAGAACTGACATCTTAATGTCAATCTTTCCCTCCAGGAACATCCAATTATTGAGATTTTTCTCTTACGTTCTGCCATAAGGTTTTTGTGTCTTCACCGAGGCCTCAGACCTTTCTTGTTAGGCTATGTTAAGGTTTTTATGTTACGTGAATAAGGTCTCCCCCTTACCTACTGACTACTATATATTGCTCCTATCACCTTAACAAGCACAGGAAGTCCTAACAGCCTTCCAGTGGGTTGTCTTAGGCTTATGCCAGACGGCGGTGCGATCTGAGAACAGTGCATTCCTGTCCCACACGCATCTTGTTTCCTCCATCTCCCACTGCATGGGCCAGGACCTCCGAGGTGACGCTGAGTCCCAGCTGACTATGGCATCTCTTGTTTCTGGTGTCACGAGACAATGACTGTTTCATTACAAAGTATGACGATAAGCTAAGATAGTATAGTAAAAAGTTTGTAGACATTGATGTGGGATTTTACAAATTCTTTTACAACATCTCGAGTGTTTGGTCTTTCTCTTTCAATCTGATAATGGAGTAAACGACGTAGGAATAGATTCCTCGATGTGAGGTTTTCACTGTTCTTTTAACACACAACTGGACTCCACTCTCTTCTACACAACATGGGCCTGTGCACAGAAAGTGCCTGCACCAAACCAGGCAGTGACACCGGGGGCAGCTGAGCCACCTAGGTGTGTGCAGGGGGAGCTCTCATTTTCTTACATTTAAAATATTTTATAGTCAGTACATATTACTTTAGCAATTAAAAAAAGGAGAAAAGAAAGTAAGGAGCTGGGAGGAAACAGGAGAAAGTGTGTTGACATTTCAAGGTCTCTACTCTCTCGGTCTTTTACTTTTTTAAAGGAGAAAACATCACACGGGGAGGTCTCCAGTGCATTTGCTTTAGTTACGGTTTTAGGAAACATACTGCAGCACGCAAGCACGGAGGCAAACAATTTTCTAAACTTCACAGAATGAAATATCGTCTACCTGCTCATCACTTCTGTGATAGTCATTGTCCTCTTCCTGCTTCTCTTCTGTAGTTTCTTTGTTCGAACTGTCATCTGCTTTGGTTTCACCTTTTTGCAAAAACAGATAATAACGTATTATGAAATCCAAAATGTTAAACCATTATTTATTTAACTCTACAGTATACTATATATACTGTATAGAAAAGAAATATATATATTACATGTAAAATGCTATAAAAATTGAGTGTAATAAGAGAGTTTTCACCATAAAGAGCATGTGAGTCAGAGGAGAGCTCGTCTACAGAGCGTCGGTTGGAATGCATGATCCTCAAAGTGAGGGAGCCCCAGGAGGCTGAGGCCGGCTGCACGTGGGCCGGCTACACGTGATCGGGGCACAGAGCAGCTCCCCCAGCATCACTCAAGGCTGATGCCTCACCGACCCCACTCAGCAATGCGTGACTCCTACAACTGCCACTGTCCCAACACCACTTCTAAAATTAAGACTCCACCTTAGGGAAAATGGCTGGGACAGGACTCCTGGATTCCCAAAATGTGTTCCCAGCCACCTCCGGGCCTGCCTTCCCAGGGCCGTGGCGCCAGCGGAGTCTGCAGTGCTCTACCCTTCCCAGCGACAGCCAGAGCTCGTCTGATCCTCAGACTGTCAGAAATGCACAGGGTGCCTAAAATTTCCTAGGAATTGTGTGTTCCAGTAGAAGAATACCATGGCATCAAAGATTTGAGTAATTTGTTACAATATGCACAGATTTTAAAATATCATTAATTTTACAGCAAAGACAAATTATTTTGCCATTCTACAATAAAACAACCAAAACTGAAGTGAAGAGTCTTAGGAAGCCCACCTTTCACATTTCCTGTCATCCCTCCACACCCCACCTCCAGGTACTTTCTGGGACCCCCTCGCACACCACGTTGCTTCAACCCCCAGTGTATGACCCCTGTCCGTGACCCCATTTCTCAGTGCCATCCAATGTTCCCATCAGCACCAGCGGTGACAGAATCCTCACGTTCTAACAACCCCCCAACTCCCATGACAAAATTTTGTTATTCTTGACATAAACTGCGTTGGCGGGGCGGCGGGTGACAAGACCAGGGAGCTCTTCAGGAAAAGGCCTGAAAAGTAAAATCCCCTGAATTTCTCAATAACCACACATACGCTTACTCACCGTTGCGATGGGAATCTAAGTGCTGTTTTGCAGAGCATGTCTCCCCCTTGATGTCTCCAGGCACTTCCATGCCTAATTTGTGGTAGAATTCCCTCTGTTTTCTCATTTCCGCTATTAAAAATTAACATACAATCTTTAATCTCAGGTAGGCAATGAATTATATTAAAACTCTACTCACAAATATCATGTGAAGAAATCAATGGACCGGGGTTACAAAGTGCTGAAGGCTGCTGTGAATGGAAGGGGCCATCGGACTGTAACTCCTGGAGTCCCGGAGCACTGCCAGCTCCCCGCAGGGGGAAGCGCCCTGGTGTGGGAGCTGCGCGGTTCTCCGGTCTCACTGTGCCCAGCAGGGCCGGCGCAGGCTGTGCAGATGGGGGGAGGCCGTCCAGCAGGAGGGAAGGACGCCTCCCTGGACCTGACCAATGCCCCCCGCCCACGCGTCTGAAACTGAGCTATCACGTGGCATCAGGCGAACCTTCAGGGAGACTCATTGTGGCACATCCAACGTCACCCGCTGATGCCAGGGCAGCTACTCCGAAGACTCAGGACACCTCCCACCACAGCTGAGCTTCCTGACCCAGGTGCTCCTGGCTCTCCTAACGTCCTGTCACAGCCACAGTGGACACCCCCTGCCAGGAGATGCCGCCAGGGGATCCCGAAGGAGCTCTCACTCGCCTAAGGGAAGGACGACAACTGAGGCAGCCTGCGTCCCGGAGCTCACCTCGTCCTCACACCTGTGGGGGGCTCCTCACAGCTGTGGACAGCCGCCCAGCGTGCCTGGCGGTGGGTACAAGTGCCCCCTGGTGTCCGTGGCTGGCTGTCACAACTCGCCCAAATCCTGGGGAGGAAACGGAGACGCCCACCACAGGGGAAGGTTCCCCTCTGAGCTGTGCCTGGTCTCCTTCTCAGGGCTCACGTCTGTTGGATCCCTAACCTGGGTGGTCAGCACACCAGCCACCGAGTGGGCGCTGGGCCCAGGTGGTGAGAGGACAGGACGAGGCTGGACCCCTGCACGTTCCGGGGAACGGCCGATTCCGTGACAAGGCAGCTACCTACTGCCTTTCAGTAGAAGTCCCACCCATGTGACTCAAGGGCTCACCTCCAGATGAGGAAGCAACTAGTCAGCTCAGGGCCACACAGCAGGCAGCACAGGAAATCTAGACCTAAGCTGCCGAAACCAACGACCCATAACCACTGTGTGAACAGGATGGATCCCTGAGCAGCTTACCCAGGGACGCGCCCTGTCTCCATGAGCTCGGAGGGAGCAGGAACACCCCATCCCTTCCAGGACCTACACAGACACTGTGAGAGGCCCGACTGTGCAGGAACGAACCAACGCATGTGGCAACGGCCTCAGATGGAAACGAGGGCCACCTCTCAGTGCTGAAGAGCTGCGGGCTGGCCCCGGGTGACATCAGAGACTGGAACCAAAGATTAGCCTGGAAAATTTGGGATCACCTTGAAATAATACTTTACATAATCACATAAAAGCCAGCTCAGGAGCCCAGGCCTGAAACGCACTGACTGGCAGTGCGAGGCCGTTCCTATGGTTCTCCAGAAAGGG
This sequence comes from Equus asinus, assembly GCF_041296235.1. Lineage (NCBI taxonomy): Eukaryota > Metazoa > Chordata > Mammalia > Perissodactyla > Equidae > Equus > Equus asinus. The sequence continues at coordinate 161,821,117 of NC_091792.1, forward strand.
TGGTGATGTTTAACCTAACAGCCTCACAGATCCACGCAAAAGAAGGACTTCACATCCAACGGGGAAATGGTGCAGCTTCAAACACCTTGTTTTAATTCTCATTTCTTTAATTTTCACCTATCAGAATGAAAAAGCATTGAAAATAACAATACTCAAGGTCAGGTGTAGAAATGATAATTGGGGTACCTTTTCAGAAAGGTAATTTGGCCATATATATGAAAAACATTTAAAAACTTAACTGCTGACCCAAAAGTTCTGCTAGTAATCTATCCTAAGGAAATAAACAGGCAAGTCCCTAAGGAGATATGAATCCAGATGTTGATGCAGCCTTATGGAGAACACTGAACTACCAGAAACAATTTAAAAGCCAAATGTCCAACAGGGCCTGGGCCAATCAGCAGAGCTGACCTCCCGGCTGACCACGTGCCAGCTTCAAACTGCCCCAGCAGACACTTCCAGATGAGGCCAACAGAGCCTCAGAATCCTTCTCAACACTCCACTTGAGATGCCACTACCATCCACTACTGACAGAGTCAACAGGCAAGATGAATCTTATTGGCTACCTGGGAGAGCAGTGTGAGCCATTTATTCAGTGGAATCCTTTGCAGCCATTAAAGAAGATGATATGGATCATATCTATCGACATGGAGCAAGCACTACAACATATTGCTTTGATAAAGACAGATTACATAGCATTATAGAAAAAATGTGATCTCATTTTTTGTAAAAATTAAATGTTACAATAGTGGTTTGACTAAGATGTTATGGGAATTCAGGGGAGGGAGAAAAGGCTTATAAAAAGTAACAGTGCGCTGGGCACTGAATCCATCCACGTCATCCACTGTCCTGACAAACTGAAAAGAGAGACCACACGATCATCGCCACGGATGCAGAAGCAGCGTTTGACAGAATCCAGCATCCACTCCTGACGCGCTGAGCACCTCCTGCTAATGGAGGCACGCACAGGAGCCCTCAGCTAGCCTCACACGCAGCGGTGGGAGACCGGTCGCTTCCCCCCAGGGTCGGGAACCAGACAGGATGTCCACTCGCACCACTGGGATCCAACATCACACTGAGAGCTCTAGCCCGGGGGTCCCAACATTTTCTGTCATGAAACAGGGAATCAGGATTTGTAAGCTAAAGGGCAAAACTGAGATACTACATAGGCATTTACGTAACAAGAAATAAAACTAATTTTCTAATTGATGAAATTGAAATACATGTACATAAAATGCCCATAAGCACATCTATGGGATGCACTGTTGCCATTATTACTTTGAACACTGTTATCTGTAATATCAATTAAGAAGAAACATAAAAGTTCATTTCACTTACACATAAGCGTATGTGTCTGTCTGTGCATGTAATATGTACATAAGCATCATATCAGATGCATTGTTGCCATTATTACTTTGAACACTGTTATCTGTAATATTAAGAAGAAAAATAAAAGTTTTAAATTGACCTTCTCCTATTCCTTCGCTGACGCTCTTCCATTTTTTATGTAGATCCAGGTTTCCCATCTGTATCATTTTCCTTCTCTCTGAAGAACTTTTAACATTTCTTGAAGGCAGGTCTACTGGCTACAAATTTTGTCTGAGAAAGTCTTCATTTCTCCTTCACTTCTGGAGAGAATTTTGCAGGGTACAGAATTCCAGGCTGGTGGTCTTTCTCTCAACACTTTACGTATCTCACTGCACTCTCTCTTGCCTGCACGGTTTCTGAGAAGTCGCATGCAATTCTTACCTTTGCTCCTCTGTGGGTAAGGTGTTTTTCCCTCTGGCTTCTTTCAGGATTTTTTATCTTTGATTTTGTGTGGTTTGAGAGTGCTACGCCTGGGTGTAGCTTTTTTTGGCATTTATCCTGCTTGGTGTTCTCGGAGCTTCCTGGCTCTGTGGTTTGGTGACTGACATTAATTTGGGGAAATTCAGTCATTATGGTTTCAAATGTTTCTTCTCTTTCTCCTGTTCCACAACCTTTTGTGGTCATCCACAGTCCTTGGGTACTCTGTTCTGGTTCTTTCCAGTCTGTTCTCCTGGCTTTTTAGTTGTGGGGTTTCTCTCGAGATGTCCTCAAGCTCAGAGGTCCTTTGCTCAGCCGTGTCCAGTCTGACGAGTCCATCGGAGGCACTCTTCATTTCTGTTGCAGTTTTTCATCTCTAGCATTTCTTTTCGGTTCATTCTTAGGATTTCCACTCTCTGCTCACATTGCTCCTGTGCTCTGGCATGCCGTCTGCTTCTTCCATCAGAGCCCTTAGCATAGTAATCACAAGTGTCTTAAGTTCCTGGTCTGACGATTCCAGCACCCCTGCCATGCCTGGTTCTGATGCTTGCTCTGTCTCTTCAAACTGCATTTCCTCACTTTTGTGTGCCTTATGATGTTTTCTTGGCAGCCAGGTAAAAGGAACTGCTGTAAAGAGGCCTTTATTAATCTAGTGAGGTGTGGGGGTGAGAACGCATCCCGTGGCCCTGGATTAGTGCCCATCGTTCCCACGTGGACTGCACAGCCTGTACCTCTGACGGTGCACTGCCTCAGTGCTTCTCAGCTATTGCTCCTGAGGTGGGACAGGATGTCTAGAGCCGACGGGAGTTGGGTCTTTCCTTCCAAGGCAGTCAGGCTCTGAGAATAGCCAGCAGGTTAGGTTCTGGTTAAGCAGTTTCCTCGGAGGACAGGCCTTGTTCAGAACAGCGTGCTCTGGACTACTTCAGAATGGCTCCTCTCCCCTCCCATGCAAGAAGCAGGAGGGGCTTTTTCTCTGATATTTTCTGTGAGAACCTAGCCATGCTCCTGGAGGTAAATCTCACAATACTGTGGGGAACCCCACGACTGACTCCCCCTGCAGGTTTTAACTCTCAGTTGTCCACACAGAGCCCCCAGCAGTTCCTCTACTGCAGGTCAGGTTTTCCTGCCCAGGCTCTGGTTCCCGTGGAGGTTCCTGCCCAAGCCTCTGCTCTGGGAAGCCAGGACTCCCTGTATCCGCTGTCAGTCTCTCTGGTCTCGGGGGTAGTGGTTTGCCCTGAGTCCACCCTCTTCAGTCTAAGAAGAGTTGTTGAATTTTCAGTCTGTTCGGCTCTTTACCTGTTGTTAAGGCACAGTGGCAACTTGCAAGCGCCTTACATAAGGAGCCAGAAACAGGAAGCCATGAAATTCAAAACATAGTAATAATAATTGAGCACGATTTTTTGTAATATAGGATACTAATGAGAAGGATGGACTCCTTTTGGGGGGATAACATTTGTTAAAATGGGGTTAAAGGTTGGTGTTCCTTATCACCAAAACTGACTGCATGAATTTCATCTTTGAAACGCCCCTCACACGGTGATATCGGCCTCAGTGCACGAGCACAGGGTTTCATTGAGCACGAATGTCACTCAGAAGGCACTCGTGGAATTCCACTCAGTCCTTCTCTTGGTATTTGTCTTTGATCCTGCGTTCCAGGCCACGTCGGTCACTTCCCACTGAGGGGGAGACGGAAGCCCCTCGGCTGCACAGGTGAATGAGCTGGAAGCATGGAAACTGCCTCTGAACTTGCATGGAGGTCCAAACCCTGCTGGGCTTGTAGCCAGAGCTCAGAAAGTCAGTCAGCTGAGTCTGTGTGGGGCTGGGGGCCTCGCCTCGCCTTTTAACTCAGACAGCACGGGGTGTCTGTAAGGCAGTCTGACAGTACTTGTAACTCCAGCAATACCAGCTCTTGTTGAAATGACTTTATTACAGTATAAGTTGTGCAATAAGTATTGTTTTACCTTATGATATTAGGCTGAATTAATTAAGAAACATTATCAGGTCTTTAGCAAAAGCTAATTTCCAAAACCATTCAGTGTTTGATGTAGTACTTAAAAGTGCTTTTTTTTTGCCGAGGAAGATTCGCCCTGAGCTCACATTGGTGCTGGTCTTTCTCTATTTTGTATGTGGGTCGCCACCACAGCATGGCTGCTGATGAACCTGGGCCACTGAAGTGGAGCACACCAAACTTAACCACTAGGTCACAGGGCCAGCCCTGAAAGGTGCTTCTTTCCATTCAGAAAAACTTCAATCTGCCCTTAGCTCAGAAAAAAAAAGCACAAAAAAACAACCATCGTGAAGGCATCGAAAAACAACCATGCTGTGTGGCAGGGCGAGTCAGGGTATTCAGCAGTCTTTTGTCCTGACGAAGCTCGTATAGCTGATGACGGTACATCCACACAGGTGGAGAAGGCTACCATTGGCACTACTGACTCAATAACATATGAAAATTCAAGTGTTTTCTGCAAAGCACCTGCTGATGAACAATACAACGAGCTTTATAAACACCTTACATTTTCACAAGCTTGGTTAATTTGTCCAACTAAGCCTTTTCCTGATCCACACAAATTTTTACCACTGTTGGTTGTAACACGCCTTAGCAGATTCCACTTCAGGTTGTATTTCAACTCCTTTGAAAATACTTTCGCCTGTAGCTGCTCCATGTAGACAGCCCACAGAGGCTACGTCGGCAGTTGCTTCAAACTCACCGAGGACACAACTGAGCAGCATCGGAGACCTCAAGAGCCAAGGGAAACCACTCAGATCATCTGCCTTGTTGTTCAACTGACTATTGATGTTGCTTCTAACAGACTCAGCCCCCAAGCAACTGTCCTCACTGAGGCTAATGGTCTCAGACAAGCTCATTTTCTCTGAACGTATTTCTTTAGTTGCTGCAATCAGACTTATCAATAGTAAAGGATTGTCCTAGTTTGGCAAACAAATAAGCCAATCAGAAACTTACTTTATTGCAGGCTTATATTCGTTTTTTACTTTTGTGAAGAAATTCTACTGTGATGAAATATTCAATTACAAATTTTCTTTTTTTTTTTTAAAGATTTTAGTTTTTCCTTTTTCTCCCCAAAGTCCCCCAGTACATAGTTGCATATTCTTAGTTGTGGGTCTTTCTGGTTGTGGCATGTGGGACGCTGCCTCAGTGTGGTCTGATGAGCAATGCCGTGTCCGCGCCCAGGATTCAAACCGACAAAACACTGGGCCGCCTGCAGCAGAGCGCACAAACTTAACCACTCGGCCACGGGGCCAGCCCCGTCAATTACAAATTTTCAATTCTTTCTAAATGCTGCTTCCCTTTAAGTTGGGAATATTGTGTGTTCGGTCTGGTAATGCCAACACATACTATATCCTTTTATTTTAGCACAGCAGTGGTGTCACTGCAAGATAAACACGATGCTTTGCCGGCTAACAATGACCATTCAATAAGAGAGCTATCCATACTTCTCTGTGGCTTAAAAGTGCAACATCTGAAGCCCACACTTCTCTATTTTCCTTGTTTTGACAGGATGGGTGTGTAATGGTAATAAAAAAAAGCCTTGAAACAGTAATATGCACAGCTCTTGAAATGCTGTCAAGCTATAGCTGTCACCGACATTTGTGGCGTGCTGAACAGCAGTGTGAAGCAACGAGAGTACCCATGTGGTCTGTTGCAAATGCTCAATTCTGCCATTGTCGTGTGAAAACAAACAGTACGTCAATGAATGAGCATGGCTCATTCTAACAAAACTAATTATGGATGACAAAATTTCAATTCATATAATTTTCACATGTCACAAAGTACTATTTTTTCTTTGAATTTTTTCAACTACTTAAAAATGTAAAAAAATTCTTGGCTCATGAGCCACATAAAGATAGGCAGTGGGCCAGAGCTGGTCTGTGGCCTGTCGTTGTCAGCTCCTGTTCTAGCCAATGCGAAGAGGCAAGAGAAAGAAAGAAAAATGCAGATGCCTTGGCCAAGTGATTCTACTTTCAGAAAAAAGACAAGAGATGTATTCATCCACATCCACAGAAGCACGCAGAAGGATATCCCCTGCACACTCCTGCCTTTTGTTAAAGCAAAGAAGAGAAGCACCTTAAGTATCCGTCAGGAGAGGGCCAGGAAACGAGCAGAATGGAGCCTATGCAGCTGTGACCAGGGCGAGAGCAGAGCACCTCCACATCACGCTGGTGAGAGAGGCAAGCAGCGAAAGTGTGAAGGGAAAAAAGGGAGGTGGTGGTGTAATATTAAAAAAGAGATAATTTGATACATTTTATTGATAAAGATGTCTCTGGGCAGATAGCTTTTTTAAAACTATAAAAACAAAAGGAAACAACAAACAACCGAAAAACTAATTTTTCACCAAAAAGGTCTCATCTACAAGGGAAGAGAAAAGCAGAGTCAGCCAGCAGCCTGCTGGATTCAGAGAGACGCTGATTTTTATTTTCCAGGGTCCTTGAGAGCAGAGTGGGATCAGGAAGGAGGGGTTATGGTCATCCTCCAGGAGACACGCCTGCACCCCCAGCTCGCTGCTGTCTCACGATCGCACAACATGGTGGACGTGCTCTGGGTTATTTGGAGAACCAGGAAGAGGCCCCCATGCTGAGCAATCAGCATTACAATGTTGGCACAACAAGGAAAACCAAGGAAACTGCGGACAGCCTGCATCACGAACACAGTCATGAGGGGGTGGCACAGTGGCATAGTTGGTAAGTCCACGTGCTCTGCTTCAGTGGCCCAGGGTTCATGGGTTCAGACCCCTGGCACAGACCTACATACTGCTCATCAAGCCATGCTGTGGCAGAAACCTACATATAAAATAGAGGAAGATGGGCACAGATGTTAGCTCAGCAACAATCTTCCTCAAGCAAAAAGAAGATTGGAAAGAGATGTTAGTCAGGGCCAATCTTCCTCACCAAAAACAAAAAGCAAAAACCACAGTCATGCTGTTAAAGATTTCAAAGTTACAATAACCTTTTAAAGAGCAACAAACGACTGAAAGTCTGAGAAATAGAGAAATGAAGTGTTTGTCTCTGCAGAAAAGACACTGGCCTGCAGGCAGCGCTTGGCAACCTTCAGGTCAGTGTGCACTTGGAGAACTCCCCATTTCTTCATGTTACGGTAGAGCTGACGGCCACCACGCTGGACAGTTATCAAGGTGAACCAACAGCGTGTGTGCTCCTGCTGCACAGGAACAAATGACTTGTCCAGGAAGTCAGGAGGCTCTTTACGCTGGCCCCAGCTTCTTCCTAAGCAAAGCTCCATTAAAGATTGTCCCGAGCACCTGCACACTGACTGCTGGCCTTGAGACACCACTGTGCACCGAGGGACACCTGGGCTCTGTGGGGAAGTGGCTGCACAGAGGCAGGGTTGACAAGACGAGCCTAGACCCTGCCTGAACTGGAAAGCAAGGCCACCCTGACTGCCTGGGTTATGTCAGAGGGACCCAGGAGCCCATGTGACAAGTGCCCGCTGGCCACAGATGGGAGGACTTGAGCTTCAGAAAGGACAGTAACTGCAATAAACTGAGATCATGTAAATGTTTAAACCCACCTAAGTGACTGAGGCTGGCGCGGCTAGTAAACCAAACTTGTTATTTTGTAAACAGAAAGGAAACACTCAAGCATTTGTTCTGCTTTTTGTACAAACTGGACCTCAGGGAGACCAAGCAATGAAGTGTGTCTGTGGAGGTACTCCCTCCAACAAAGGAGCAGGACCGAGAGAACGGGGCAGCAGCTCTGCTGCCTGTAGTTATGGATTTAAGCTCTGGGGGTGTATGACTGCTGGGACGACACAAGAGACGGGGTGACAGCATCTGTGCAGGTGGAAGAACCACCTAGAAGTGGGCTTGCTGGAAACACCGACCAGAACCCAATCAGGCCTCCCGACCCATGTCTGGCAGGAACGGGAAGTCCTCCCAAGTCCAGACTTGCAGACCCGAGGGGCCAAGAGGGCACAGAGCAGCCAGCCCGAGGGCAGACCTGATGTGGTCCTAACTGAAAACAACTAAACCAACAAAACCCCAAAGATGCGGCGTTCACGGGATGGCTCAACCTCTCGGCGCTGACTGGATATTTGATGCTAGGGAGATACCACTATTTTCTTAGATTTATAAAGGTGTTTGGTCGTGTCTTTTAAGAAGAATCCCTATCTCTGAGGATACAAATGGCAACATTTACAGATGAAATAACAGGTATGGGGTGGGGGGCGCAGACAAAGGAGGATTCACCACGAGCTGACACCTGCTGGAGCTGGGAATAAACACACGGGCTCTCTACTCGATTCTGCCAACTTATGCAGTTTAAATATTCTACAGTAATTTTTTTAAGGTATCAGTATTTTATTTTGATACATTGTCTTTTCCCAAGACCAAAAAACTTTCAAGATATCAAAAGATGATTGATTCTATTTACATTTACTCAGGAAATTTTAAATTCTTCTTGTATGAATAAATTCTGTGAACAGTGAGAGAAGATAACAATATTATTCCTTCAGATATGTATTAAAGGCTAGATATAATATCTACTTATCTAAAGCAGTGAGCTGTATTTTAAATTATAACCCCCTTCGGAAACATAACAATGAGATGCAGCCCAAATGAACTCTTAACGTATCTTATCTTTGAAAGAAAGTGTGCCTACGTGGCACGCACTGCCACACCAGTCCACCCTGACACCGAATGGAACTCTGAGACCGATGTCCCTCTGTCCCTCTCTCCTCCCCTTATCACCACCCCCACAAAGGAGGGCTGTGACAGTCTCAGTGTTCAGAACTGGGGAAGTTTTAAAAAGAGTGGCTGTTTCCACTTTCAGGATATTTGCAGCACATAATACTCCTTTTTAATTCTCAATGAGATCTGACCTAAATACAGGTACACTTCATAGACACACTGGTTAGTGGCTTCCCCTCTGTGTGAGCATGAGGGGGAGGCCGCCCTTGCCCCTGCTGTGCCCCCACCATCCAAACAACGGCTGGCATGCACAACACAGGCGCCAGTGCCTCCTGAAGGAAGGAGCAGATGAGTGGAGGACACGGGAGGGACCACAAATGAGATGCCAGTGTATTCAAGCAGGGACAGCAAGATGGGGCTGCTGCCAAAGAGACCTCTCATCGGGGCCACCCGAGAGACGCGCTGAGGCCGCGTGGCAGACTTAGGGATCCAAGCAGATATCTGATACTTACCTTCTTGGAGGCCTGGAACCAACTTGTAAACAATATCCTGCATGGTTCTGTCATGCCTGGCAAAAAGAACAGAACAGGTGGGGTTAGCTGGAAATGTCAATTCTATAATGCTCACACATTTCCATTTAACAACGTCAAACTCCACAATCACTAATTTGGAGTTCTCATTGCATTTTGCTTCTAGTTTGCACTAAAAAAAATGTGCTATCAAAAGTTACATATGATCTAAATTAATGCATCGTTTAACTTAGGTTCTAGCTGCTTGTGAATATTTCAAATGATGATGACACAGACAACACCCTCATGGAGACCCGCAACCTCTCCTTGCTGGACTTTCAAGTTCCAATGACGTTAGGCTTTGAAAGTTTCCAGTGACGAGTGTGCCCGAGGTGCGCCAGACCTCAGACTTCCCTGACCATGATCCACACTAAGAAATGCACTTCACGTCATAACACTCACATTTACCTGGACATACAGATAACGCACATGCACACAGAAGCATTATAAAACACGGCTGACCTTCAGCGCACAGGACACCCTCAGCAGTTCCCACTGTTACTTCTGCTGGCTTTTTGTAAAGCTTGTTTGACCCCCAGGAGAGGCCGCTGGGCTGAACCACTCTTACAGAACTCAACATCTGGGTCCCACAAGCGACCATGCCAGGCCCCACCCACCTGGCCAAGGACCCAGGGGCTCAGAGTGGAGGGTGTGGGGAGCTCTCCTTAGGGAGGGTGTGAGCGGGCAGAACAGAACAGTGCATGCATGTCTCCTGATGTCCAGCCACCCCCAGGCTTGCGGGTGGCAGCCCTTTGAAACAGAGGCCACTTCTTCGCAGCTTTCACGTTTACACTCCAAGCTGCAGGCCACAGACCCTCTCACTTCTTTCCCTGTTCCATGTTCTCCACCAGGCCCACATGGGAAAAGCCCTAGGCTATAAGACGAGGCCTGGGAAGTGCAGAGCTGCCTCACCGATCTACCAGATCCTGCAGGCTCGGTCTGGCATCCGTATGCGGCCAGTCCTGCTCGGCACCATCCCACCTCCTGAGTCCTGAACCAGGCCCCACTGCTCTGCCCCGCCTGATGGCCCTCTCACTCTGTCCCAGCCCAAAGCTGGAGGCCGGTCCCCTGAGGCAACCAATGGGAGGCCGTGGCAGGTATGGCTGTGTCAGGAACAAGGCTCTGAGTCAACCTCAGAGTTGGTGCCAGGATGGGTAAAAGGACCACCCTGGCCAGTGCAGTTCCAGGCAGAGCCTGAAAGCAAGGAGTAAGGGACAGGATCACTGGGAAAGAGCCGCCCTGGAGGCCTGGGGCCCAGAGCAGGCCTCAGGGCTAAGCATCTCCACCCAGCTCTGGTGCCTCTGCCTCTCTGGCCCTGGTCACTGCACAAGGAAAAGGCGGGGCCCGCCCCTCCTGACCCAAGCTGCAGACTGCTGAGGCCCGTGCACCTGGCGGCTCCACTCCGCAGGCCTTCTTTCTCTCTGTGCTAGCAAGCTAGGCCAGGCCTGTGCTGACAGCGTCTCACACGGCTCAAAGGGATTCAGCGCTCCAGACAGCCCTGCCTGTCCCAGAGCCAGCGCAGGGAGAGAAGGGAAGCAGCCTCCACAGCTTCCCCCACCAGCATGACGCCCCTTACCACCACCTGCCCTTAGTGGTTCACACCGGGAAAGCCCCCCAGCTCTGGCCAACAATTAGTACCCAGAATACGTAAAGTATTTCTTCAGAGCAGAATAAAACAAAGAACTCAGTAGAAAAATGACGTAACATGTGAACAGCCACCTCCCAGAAGCCTGAATGGCTGGGTAACATTTGGGAAGAGGCCTGGGCTCAATGATAACCAGGGTGACAGGACAAGACACCCTCCAGGGCCACCACGGGGCAAAAGCTAACACCTGGCCATTCAAGTCCAGGTGAGAATGCAGTGCAAGGGCCCCCCGGCCATGAGGGTGGGAGAACACACTGTCCCTACCCCAGGAGGGCTCAGGAATGCACGTGTCTCCACCCTGACACTCCGCTTCCGGCAAAGGCCGAGGGGAGAAGCCCGTGCAGGGGAGCCCACACTGGACAGCCCCTAACATTCACCTGCAACACAGCATGATGGACAGTGGGCCTCCTCCCGGGGACGCTGTGGGCCGCGGCTCCACACTCACAGAGACTTGTCCAGACAACTGGCCGAGTCACGGGCAAGGCACCCAGGAACCCAGCTGGCAGAACCCACTGTAGAAAGCGGAGAATGGGGAGGCCCAGCCGTGTCATCTGGGCCAGAGGGCTGCAAACGCAGAGAAGACTGCCCTGAGGGGAGGGGCTCCTGGGCCTGGTGGTTTCCACTTCCTGACCAGAGCTGTTTCTCTTTGAGGTGCTTTAAGCTGCTCATGCATTTTTTTTAAAGTTAATTTTTATTGAGGTAATGATAGGTTACAATCTTGTGAAATTTCAGCTGTACATTATTGTTTGTCAGTCGTGTTGTAGGTGCACTCCTTTACCCTTTGTAACTACCCCCCATCCCCCCTTTCCCCTGGTAGCCACTAATCTGTTCTCTTTGTCTGCATTTTTAAATTCCTCATATGAGTGAAGTCATAGAGATTGTCCTTCTCTACCTGGCTTATTTCACTTAACATAATTCCCTTAAGGTCCATCCATGTTGTTGTAAATGGGACGATTTTATTCTTTTTTATGGCTGAGTAGTATTCCATTGTACATATATACCACATCTTCTTTATCCAATCATCTGTTGATGGGCACTAAGGTTGCTTTCATGTCTTGGCTATTGTAAATAATGCTGCAATGAACATTGGGGTATATGAGTCTCTCTAAATTGCTGACGTCAAGTTCTCTGGATAGATACTCAGTAGTGGAATAGCTGGATCATATGGTAGTTCTATTTTTAATTTTTTGAGGAATCTCCATACTGTTTTCCATAGTGGCTGCACTAGTTTGCATTCCCACCAGCAGTGTATGAGGGTTCCTTTTTCTCCACAGCCTCTCCAACATTTGTTACTTTTTGTTTTGGTTATTTTTGCCATTCTAATGGGTGTAAGGTGATATCTTAGTGTAGTTTTGATTTGCATTTGCATTTCCCTGCTGATCAGTGATTATGAACATCTTTTCATGTGCCTATTGGCCATCTGTATATCTTCTTTGGAGAAATGTCTGTTCATGTCTCTTGCCCATTTTTTGATCGGGTTGCTTGATTTTTTTGTTGTTGAGTTGTGTGAGTTCTTTATATATTATGGAGATTAACCTTTTGTTGGATAAATGACTTGCAAGTATTTTTTCCTAATTACTGGGTTGTTTTTTTGTTTCAATCCTGTTTTCCCTTGCCTTGAAGAAGCTCTTTAGTCTGATGAAGTCCCATTTGTTTATTCTTTCTATTGTGTCTCTTGTCCGAGAAGACATGGTGTCCAAAAAGATCCTTTTAATAGTGATGTCAAAGAGTGTACTGCCTACATTTTCCTCTAGAAGCCTTACAGTTTCAGGTCTTACCTTTAGGTCTTTGATCCATTTAGAGTTTATTTTTGTGAATGGTGAAAAAGAATGGTCAATTTTCATTCTTTTACATGTGGCTCTCCAGTTTTCCTAGCACCATCTGTTGAAAAGACTTTCTTTTCTCCATTGTATGCCCTCAGCTCCTTTGTCAAAGATTAGCTGTCCACAGATGCGTGGTTTTATTTCTGGGCTTTCAATTCTGTTCCATTGATCTGTGCATCTGTTTTTGTACCAGTACCATGCTGTTTTGATTACTGTGGCTTTGTAGCATGTTTTGAAGTCAGGGACTGTGATGCCTCCAGCTTTGTTCTTTTTTCTCAGGATTGCTTTAGCAATTCAGGGTCTTTTGTTGCCCCATATGAATTTTAGGATTCTTTGTTCTAAGAATGTCATTGGGATTCTGATTGGGATTGCATTGAATCTGTAGATTGCTTTAGGTAGTATGGACATTGTAACTATATTCTTCCAATCCATGTGCATGGAATGTCTTTCCATCTCTTTATGTCGTCATCCATTTCTTTCAGGAAAGCCTAGTAGTTTTCATTGTATAAGTCTTTCACTTCCTTAGTTAAATTCACCCCAAGGTATTTTATTCTATTTGTTGTGATTGTGATGGTATTGTGTTCTTGAGTTCTCTTTCTGTTAGTTCATTATTAGAGTATAGAAATGCTACTGATTTATGTAAGTTGATTTTATACCTGCAACTTTGCTGTAGTTGTTGATTATTTCTAAAAGTTTTCTGATGGATTCTTTGGGATTTTCTACATATAAGATCATGTCGTCTGCAAACAGCAAGAGTTTCACTTCTTCCCTCCCTATTTGGATTCCTTCTATTCCTTTCTCTTGCCTAATTGCTCTGGCCAAAACCTCCAGTACTATGCTAAATAAGAGTGGTGATAGAGGGCATCCTTGTCTCATTCCTGTTCTCAGGGGGACGGCACTCAGTTTTTGCCCACTGAGTATGATGTTGGCTGTGGGTTTGTCATATATGGCCTTTATTATGTTAAGATAATTTCCTTCTATCCCCATTTGTTCAGAGTTTTTATCATAAATGGCTGTTGGATCTTGTCAAGGGCTTTCTCTGCATCTATTGAGATGATCATGTGGTTTTTATTCCTCAGTTTGTTGATGTGGTGTATCACGTTGATTGATTTGTGGATGTTGAACTATCCCTCTGTCCCTGATATGAATCCCACTTGATCACGATGTATGGTCCTTTTGATGAATTGCTGAATTTGGCTTGCCAAAATTTTGTTGAGAATTTTTGCATCTATGTTCATCAGTGATATTGGCCTGTAGTTCCCCTTTTTTGTGCTGTCCTTGTCAGGCTTTGGCATTAGTGTGATGTTGGCCTTGTGGAATGGGTTAGGAAGTGTTCCATCCTCCCTAATTTTTTGGAATAGCTTGAAAAGGATAGGTAGTAAATCCTCTCTCAAAGTTTGGTAGAATTCCCCAGGAAAGCCATCTGGTCCTGGGGTTTTATTCTTTGGGATGCTTTTGATTGCTGTTTCAATCTCTTTCCTTGTGATTGGTCTGTTCAAATTGTCTGCTTCTTGACTAAGCTTTGGGAGATTGTAGGAGTCCAAGAATTTATCCATTTCCTCTAGGTTATCCATTTTGTTTGCATACAGTTTTTCATAGTATTCTCTTATAATCCGTTGTATTTCTGTGGAGTCTGTTTTTATTTATCCTCTTTCATTTCTGATTTTGTTTATTTGAGCATTCTCTCTTCTTTTCTTTGTAAGCCTGGCTAGGGGTTTGTCAATTTTATTTATCTTCTCAAAGAACCAGCTCTTTGTTTCATTGATCCTTTCTATTGCCTTTTTTGTTTCAATAGCATTTATTTCTACTCTGATTTTTATTATTTCTCTCCTGCTGACTTTGGCTTTGTTTTTCTTCTTTCTCTAATTCAGTTAGGGGTAATTTGAGATTGCTTATTTGGGATTTTTCTTGTTTGTTAAGGTGTGCCTGTATTGCAACGAATTTCCTTCTTAATTCAGCTTTTGCTGTATCCCATAATGTTCACATATTTTTAAACTCTTCTGTGTGCACAATGTATTTCACACTTTAAGGAGTGAACACACAAATATGCCTCTCTTCCTTCAAAACTTGTCTGCGGACCCACTCTGCTCCTCTCATGTGATGTGGGGAGCACTTCACTTCCTTTAGAATGGCCCCAAATCTGGAAGTCACATAAATCGGCCTAAGAGCCGCATGCCAGCACCTCCTGCCTTCCTTGGCCTGACCCCCAGGTCAGGGCTGTGTCAATTCCTCCTGACCCTCCCTCAGAAATGGCACAGCCTTGGAGGGGGTCCAGTCTCCATGAGACCCAAGCAGGCAGCACAGGGCAGGAGAGCCCTGGCCACAGGGAGCAAGATTCATGCCACAGGCAAGGAGCAACAGTGCCCCGGCCCATTCATTCCTGGGCAGAAAGGCAGCTCCAGGGGCTGCCTTCAGAGGAAACTGTAGTCACTTCAGTGTAAAACTAGTGAAATCCAGCTGGGTCCTGAGGTTTCTCAAGCGGTTCAATGTGAGCAAATACTGCTGGAACAGGCAGGAACAGCCTGGCACTCCTGTCTGATGTGGGGGGCAGGGCCACTGCGTGTGGTCACGGGGGCCCTCAGCCCAGACAAGCCACTGACAAAGTCGAGGACCACAGATATGACGCTGGGGACTGGTGTGGACGCACTTACCCGATGTACTGCAGCGGGTGGCTCTGGTGGATGACAATCCTACATGTGGGGCAGGTGTTATTCTCCTCCAGATACTTGACCAGGCAACTCCGACAGACTGTTGGCAAAGCACATTCATGTCAGAAAACCACCCCAGAATCAAGGTGCTGACATCCCGTCAGGCTCGGCACACATCCAGGCCGCAGCAGACACCCACCCTGTGGGTGCTCAAGAAAACAACAGACAACTGCTCAGGCAACTGCCTCACTGATCACCTTGAGGCTCAGGAATAAGGGAAGAGAAACCCAAGCAAGGAGAAGCTGTCTGGAGGTCAAGAGCTGAGAAATCAGCAGGACACACTTTCAGTGTCTCGTCCAAATGTCACCACAGGAGCCAAGAGTTAAAATTTTTATAAGTTAGCCTAAAGGATCACAAAATTTTCTTTGTGCAACAAAATCAAATAAAATTCAATGAAAATAACATAAAAGTATGTCCGCTGAAATCTAAAAATACAATTAACTTTAAAACAAAAGTTCTATCAAAATTGGCAAATATTTTATTTTCTAAAGTGAAAAATAGAGATAAAAAATCATTTGTGTTAGAGGTCGGCCCAGTGGTGCAGCAGTTAAGTGCGCACATTCTGCTTCGGCGGCCTGGGGTTCACCGGTTCAGATCCCGGGTGTGGACATGGCACTGCTTGGCAAGCCATGCTATGGTAGGCATCCCACATATAAAGTAGAGGAAGATGGGCACGGTTGCTAGCTCAGGGCCAGCCTTGCTCAGCAAAATGAGGGGGATTGTCAGCAGATGTTAGCTCAGAGCTAATCTTCCTCAAAAAAAAAAAAAAAAATCATTTGTTAGAGGTAATCATTTTACTTTAAAGATCCCATCTAAAGAATGTGCTCCTCAGCAATCAACAGGCACACTTCTCACTGGCATTCTCCACCATCCTCACACGATAACTAAGTGCCAAGGCAAACAATGCTATCTCCCTGTAGATTGAGGTGGTGCTTAAAAAAGAAAAAAGTTCAACTCTAGCCTTCTAGAAATCAAAACACAGGCTTATCAGCCTTGAGGAGCAGACCACCAGATTCCTGTCTAAAAAGTGTAAGAAATTCATTCAGAAATTTTAAAAAGAAGCATTTTTGCCAAGTAGAAATGAATATTCTGTCATACCACAGTCACCAGTTTAGCTCTTATATAGAAATAACTAAGTTTTTCCTGTATTCAGCTTTCTTAAATGATATCTCTACTGAAGTTACCCACAGTATTTTTAACTTGAAATGATCTTTCCGATTTATCTTCAAGATGATCTTTATTCCTGTTCCTGTGTCCTGCTCTGTGCTTCAGCTAACAGTTTTTGGCAAAAGAGCACATGATCAAAAACTGTCAGAGGTCACGTTCGGAATATCCTGAACGTAAACGTATGCACACTCGGTCACCACACAGACACACACAGAGCTGTCAAAGGCCACGTTCTAGAACATCCTGAACGTAAACGTATGCAGACACTCGGTCACCACACACACAGAGCTGTCAGAGGTCACGTTCTAGAACATCCTGAACGTAAACGTATGCAGACACTCGGTCACCACACACACAGAGCTGTCAGAGGTCACGTTCTAGAACATCCTGCACATACACGCATGCACACTCGGTCACCACATACACACACACAGCTGTCAAAGGCCACATTCTAGAACATCCCACACGTACACGTGTGCAGACACTCGGTCACTGTGGTTGCGTCGATGAGATATCCACTGCACAGGCGGCAGGTGATGTGGGCATTTATGTCCCAGAGTTTAATCTTTCTGGTCAACATCTTTGGCTTCTACAAGAGAAAAACACACATTAATTAACATTTGAAATACTCTGATGTGTTTCATCAAAGGTTCAGATTCAGCAAAAATCAGTTATAGTATATCCCTGCCACAGGAGAGCTCACCATGAGGGTGGAGGCTGGCACCACACCCAGGCCAGGTCCAAGTCATGTATTCTGTGAGCTCGACATGCTGCTGCTGCCCCTTAACCACCCACGGCACTGTCCCCGTTCTGAGCCACCCGACCCTCTCCTCCTGCTCAGGACTGAGCAGAGGCGAGCTGGTGAGGGAGGTGTGTAAAGCTGGAGGAGGAGAGGCCAGGGGGAGAAGGCAGGCCTGGAATGCAGACCTGGCAGCAGGGGTGATGGCCGCGCTGGGTCTGGGGCAGGAAGCTAAGGGGTCTGCTGGAGTTTCTGGCTCCTCCATGAAGCTGCCGAGAGGAGTGCCCACAGGTGAGCAGGTGAGGTCCACTGGCTCCCTGAAGGCCCCAGTGGCCCCAGGCGAACCTGAACCAGGAACAAAGTCCCTGACGAAGCCTCAACAAGGAGAAATGGATGGCTGATAAGATACATAATGGTGCTCAACCCACGGATACGCCAAGACTCGCAGACCAAAGCAGGCGTCGTTCTGACATCGGAAAAGATGGGGAAGTCCAGCTCCAGTACCAACAAGGCCTGAGGAAGTGGGCAGCCAGGGGGCTGCCAGCCACCATGTGCCACACTGAACACAAGCAGTTCCATTTCTAGAAATTTATCTTAACAACCAGGCAAGTTCAAAAGATGTTCACTGAAATTGTTTAAAATGGCAAAACACAGAAAACCACCACCAAGCACTGGTGAAGAGATATCATTATTCAACCGGCAGAGGCTCCAGACCCTCCTCCCCTCCCCTCTGCCCTGTTCAAGGGAAATCCAAGCAGCCCCCCAGGACCCTGCCCACCCCGAGCCTCAGTAGCCTCTTGGCCCAGCAAAGCTCAGGCCAGAACTGGAGGCACACAGAGCTCCTGGCTCCGATGGGGAGGCATGGGAGCACCAAGGCCTCCATTACCCTCTCTCTTATCCTATGGGACGCTGGTGAGCACACAGCACGGCACTGTCAAAGTCCAAACGTCTGCACCAGGATGCCACACACTGTCTCCGCCTCTGGGCGGGGCTGCCTGCTCCTGCTCTGTCTCTTTCAGAACTGATGCAGCTTTAACTGCCTCTCCTACTAGAACCCAGGCTCCACAAGCTCAGGGTTTTGTCGTCGCATCTCCTGAGCCTAATACAATGCTGTGCCCAGAGGAAAGACAGCTCCTGAAGACGTCCACAGCCGACCTCAAAACCTGTGTCACCTCACATGGCAAAAGGTCCCTGAGATAGGAGATGGTCCCGGAGTACCCGGATTACCCTGTCATCATCGGGTCTCTATAAGGGGCAGGCAGGAGGGTCAGAGCCAGCGAGAGATGGGAGATGCACTGCTGGCCTGAAGGTGAGGTCACGAGCCAAGGATGTGGGCGCCCCTAGAAGATGGAAAAGACCATGTCCAGTAGTTTTGCTGCAAGCATTCTGCTGCATAAATAACTGGTAGTAAGCCTGTTTTGCCATAAAAGAGAAAATCACGAAAAACAAAAGAGGGACATTAACTAAAAAGTACAGACTGAAACATGAAAAATGAGGCACAAAAAAAGACTCAGTAGCAAAATACAAAATACTGGGATACATTTAAAACGTGGATATGCAGACCCACGGCAACACTGTACAAGGAACTGATTTTATTTGTACGCGTGGATTGTACCTAGTAGCACTTGTCTCTGTTCTACAGAAAACGTGGGTTCAACTCTGCACCCTCAAAGAGGAGGCCCTGGGCCCGCTTTCTCCAATGGAGTGTGCTTCAAACCAGAAACCAAGTCTTGGGGCAGATCCTCGTCATCTGGCAGCCGGACAAAGTCATCAATGACGTCGCTGACTGGAAGAAATGTACCAATTTCAGACCACCAGCACCGCCATATCCACTTGTCACCACACAGACCACTGTGAGGGCCAAGATTCACATCATATTAAGATGGGAGTAACTGCGAGAACTTCATCAATGGAGAAATGAAACGACAATGACAAAACCCTCAATCAGTTATTTCATCTTTTGTGGCAAAACTGCATGCAGCCAATTAGTTACACAGTGAAAATGTGGCAAAGATGCTTCTGGCGAAACTGCCTCAAACCAGAAAAGAGAAGTGATGGCTCCTACCCTAACCCTCCAGAAGGAGCCGGCCCTGCCAACACCTCAACTTCAGCCCTGTGAGGCCCATTTTGGAGTCTGACCCTCAGAACGTCTGATAACGCATTTATGTGGCTTTAGCCATGAAGTCCGTGGTCATCGGTTGCAGGAGCAGCAGGAAACCAGCACACACGCCACAGAAACCAGGCCTCCCATGAACACCCACCAGGTGAAGGCTCTCAAAGCAGGCCTTCCGACAGAAGTGGCACCGAGACCGGAAACAGACTCTCCAGGACGCCAGAGTCCAAGGCAGAAAGGGGCCGACGGCGTCACCCAAGGTGGCTGGCCGCACAGCAAGTGTGGGCAGAGATGGCCAGCCAGATAGTGGCCACAGTGAATACGGCTCACAGGTGGCGGGCAAGGACACTCACTATTCAGGGCTACTGAAACAAGGGAAAGCAACCCACTCGGAGGACTTCAGCACTTCCATCTGGAAGAGGTACGAGGGCAAGAACGCCAGCCGTGCCTGCCACCGCAGCATGGGGTTGGGGCCGGCCAGGGCTTCACGGCAGACGAGGAAGCGCAGAACCTGGAGGGGAGGGGCAATCAGGAGACCAAATCGTCACCCACACTGAAACCCATCAGAATCAAGGAACTATCAGAGCGAACTAATGCATTCGTCAAGACCACCAGACTAAACTCATGTGCAAAAGCGAAGTGCACCTCCAAACCAGCAAAACACTCCCAAGTTCTCGTAGGAAGTAAGATATGAAGCAGACACTGCTGGCTGCTCACCCAAATCTCTCCTCCTCCCCTTAACAGCAGGCGTGAGCTGCCACATGGTCCCCGTCAGAGATGACCCCTCCCACCTCCCTCGCAGCGAGGTGTGTCTATGCGGGGGCGGGGGGTCACTGCTGTCACTAGTATTTTAGGAAAGATGAAATGGAACTCGGTGGAACATTCTAACAGGCTCCTTAGGCCAAAGGGGCCAGCTAGCTAACTCCACAGGGAACAATCTCAGGTGACAAAGCCGCACAAGCCCTGAGCCCACGTGGGTCTGCACATCTTCACAAAGTGCTTGCGCTGAGGTGCCCAGCCAGGTAACTCTGACCTTCTGGGATCTATCTCAGCAAAGAAGGGCCCAGCACCGCCTTATGGAGCAGGAAATTAAAGGAGATAACCTAAGAGAAGAGAAACCCTAGAATCATTCCCAAGCAGAGCAGAGCAGAAAACCTGAGAGCAGCAACTTGGAAACATCCTCCTGTGAGCTGCTGAAGCCCAGGGTGTGATGTCCACTCCCTGGCCCTCACCAAGGGCTGCAGCTGTGTCCTCAGTCCTCTACTGAGCAGCTGTTTACACACTGGCCACTAAGAATTTGAGGATGTGCTCAGCAACGTGCAAGTATGCTTATCACATAGTAAGACACTCAGCAATAAAACGTCTTCCCAACCACGAAATAACTGAATCACCAAACCAAAACTACAGCCAAAACAAACTCTAAAAGCTCACTGGCACAGACAGGCATCTGGCCCCTCAGCGGGAATCAGGGCCCGCGTCTCCTCTGCGGGAATCAGGGCCCACGTCTCCTCTGTGGGAATCAGGGTCTGCGTCTCCTCTGCGGCAATCAGGGCCTGCGTCTCCCCTGTGGGAATCAGAGCCCGCGTCTCCTCTGCGGCAATCAGGGTCTGCGTCTCCCTTGTGAGAATCAGGGCCTGCGTCTCCTCTGTGGGAATCAGGGCCTGCGTCTCCCCTGTGGGAATCAGGGCCCGCGTCTCCTCTGTGGGAATCAGGGCCCGCGTCTCCTCTATGGGAATCAGGGCCCGCGTCTCCTCTGTGGGAATCAGGGTCTGCGTCTCCTCTGTGGGAATCAGGGCCCACGTCTCCTCTATGGGAATCAGGGTCTGCGTCTCCTCTGCAGGAATCAGGGCCTGCGTCTCCCCTGTGGGAATCAGGGTCTGCGTCTCCTCTGTGGGAATCAGGGTCTGCGTCTCATGTGTGGGAATCAGGGTCTGCGTCTCCCTTGTGAGAATCAGGGTCTGCGTCTCATGTGTGGGAATCAGGGTCTGCGTCTCCCTTGTGAGAATCAGGGTCTGCATCTCATGTGTGGGAATCAGGGTCTGCGTCTCCTCTGCGGGAATCAAGGCCTGCATCTCCTTAGTGGGAATCAGGGACTGTGTCTCCTGTGTGGGGTCTGTGTCTCCCTTGTGTGAATCAGGGTCTGCGTCTCCTTTGCAGGAATCAGCATCTGCGTCTCCTTCCTCATGAGCAGGGTCTGAGTCTCCTTTGCTGGCATCAGTGTCAGTGTGAAGTCATGTTTAGTGGGTAGGTGGGTCTATAGACATAGA
Source organism: Equus asinus (assembly GCF_041296235.1). Classification (NCBI taxonomy): domain Eukaryota; kingdom Metazoa; phylum Chordata; class Mammalia; order Perissodactyla; family Equidae; genus Equus; species Equus asinus. Next base: position 161,842,589 of record NC_091792.1, read on the forward strand.
TGTGTATGTGCATGTGAGTGTGGACTGACACCCTTTTCTCAGCTCTGTCTGCTGGGAGCGCCTGCTCCCTGGTAGCCCCAGGATCTGGTGTACACACCACTGTCCATGAGCAAGCAGGGGTGCCTGGAAAAGGGGCTGACCCAGGGCTGGGCAAGAAACAGAACCTGGAGGGCCCACTGTGCTCAGAAGCTCCACTGGCCCCACCACGGACAAGTAGAGCATCATGATACTTAGTGACTGTCATCAGGCTAATAGATGGAATCATATTATAATCAGCAGAATAACACCAAAGCCCACGAGACCACACCAAGACAGACAGACAAACAAGAAACACTCTTCCTTACAGAAGAACGTGAGCTGACAAACGTGGCAGGAACGCTCCAGGTAGAAAACCATTATCCACGACAAGACCTGCAGGGAGACTTACTCAGAATCATCAACGGATGCTAAAGAGCACTGAGACTCAGCTGAGGAAGAGAAGATTCATAAAGTCTCAGAGTGTCCCCCAACCAGACACGTCTCAGCCACAAAGGGAGAGTGGACCTCAGGGTAGAGAAACCTCTCAGACATCACTTACTGAGCGACCAGGTGACACCCAGGCAGGGACCAGAAGGACAACATGTATGCCTCCTGGCATCACACTGCAAAGGACTCCCGCCAAAAGGGCACACCCAGTCTCACTCCCAGGAAACACCAGACAAGCCCTGTGAGGCAGGTCACTTTTCAACACCATTAGGGTCATAAAAGACAAGGAAAGACGGAGAGACAGGCTGCCGGAGCACAGCGCCTGGCTGTGGGCTGGCCCAGACCCGCCTAGAAAAGGGGGCCTCAGTCCATTGACCACTCATATTTGGAGACAAGACTGGCCTGTCCCCCTGGCCCAGACTGCCAGTTCTGCCCATGCTAGGAACTCAACACTGGACCCCCATGGCCAGCCACCCTCCTGTCCTCAGGCACATGAGGAGGGGTACGCAGGAAGAACAAGTGCCCACTGTCACCAACACTGTGGCAGAGTCGTATCCCTGGGGCTCCTGTGCTCAGTAGCCCTGCACAGCACTGGACATTGGCACTGGACACCGGACAGGCTTTCTGTCCTGAGCCCTCTGCAAACTGCAACTGCCAGCAAAGCCCGAGGCGCCCTCCTCCCCAGTCTGTCTCACAGACGCTTCATAGGAAGCAGACAGAGGACCAGAAGCACCAGGAACCTTCGGAGGTGACAGTGAACACAGCCGTGCAAACCCTGTGACCCCCCACGTCGTGGCTACCGAGACGCCCCGGTCACTCACCTCCTCTTGGTGTCTTCTGCTCCCCCTTCAGCCTTTGCATCAGCGCTTCAAGCTACTGTGTGGAGGCTCTTCTCTGGGTTGGTGGCTTCACTCCGCACGCTGGCCTTGCACTTTTGCGCCTCCCTTCTGCCCCTGCTCTCTGTCCATCTTCTAGCACAGAAACGGCACCAGTTATTCCACTTCACGTCATTTATGCGTGATGCACACAGTCCTGTAATTAGGTCTTACTAGAATTTTTAGATGAGTCCCATGTAGTGAACAGCAGAGTCAATTAGAAATAATCAAGAGAAAACCTAAATATATATAAATAATTGTGCCCTAATCTGCTCCAGAGCCGTCAGAGACTGCATTTCAAAGGAGTTATAAGGAATTGACTTCTTCTATAGCTACAATATATTCACAAAGCATAATTCAAAGTAAATTTAACCAATTCACATGCACTGAAAAAAGAAAAAAACCTTTACACTGCATTTACCTGTACATGGCGGCGTGGAAACCTCAGCTACATTTTGAAACCTGTGGAGACACAAGACAGGGGAGGTGTCACCCACACGTGCCATCCACATGGCGCCACAGAGGAAACAAGAACACGGAGCTCTGGTGGGAGATAGATGACCACACAAGCACAGTATTTATGTTGGGGACTAGGGAGGTGGCCTGTGTGAGGCTCATGTGGGGCCTCAGGGCCTTACTAGGCAGGAGCCAGGTGCGCACAGGTGAAGGGCAAGGGGCTAGCACAGGTGAGGGGTGAGCAGAGATGAGGAGCATGTGTGAGCACAGGTAAGGGGTGAGCGCACTGAGGAGTGTGCGCAGGTAAGGGGTGAGGGCAAGTGAGGGTGGGGTGAGCACAGGCGAGGGGTGAGGGCAAGTGAGGGGTGCGGTGAGCACAAATGAAGGGTGAATGCAGGTGAAGGGCAAGGGGCTAGCACAGGTGAGGGGTGAGCAGAGATGAGGAGTACGTGTGAGCACAGGTAAGGGGTGAGCGTGCTGAGGGGTGAGCGCAGGTGAGGGGTGAGGTGGGAGCATAGGTGAGGGGCTAGGTGGGAGTGCAGGTGAGGGGTGGTGGTGAGCGTGGGTGAGGGGTGAGGGGAGAAGGAGAGCAGAAGGCTAGCCATGGGGCAGCAGACAGGACAGGAATCGGGGAGGCACAGAGGCCTCTGCGAGACTCAGGCTTCTGCTCTGGGAGAGGAGTCACTCAGAGCTCCAAGGTGGCCAGCAGTGGGTCTGTTTCCCAGCCTACGGGTCTCAGGGTGGTAGGGCTAGTGACCCCCGTGCCACGTGCAAGACTCAGCCTGAGTCTGCTCAGGACCTTGATTGGCCTCCCTGCTTGCCTGTCCCTGCTTGAAGCCCTCCTCTCCCGCCCTTCAGGTGGGAACGGGCAGGCCGAGCTTGCTAGCCTGCTCCCTCCTGGAGGGGGATGCGAAGCTGCAGCCAAACTGGGGAGAGTGCCAGGGCCCCAAGCGCCACGTGAACACCTTGGGGCAGCAACAGTGGTTAAACACCTCCGGGAACAACGGGCCTGTAAGTACTTCCTGAGGCGCACATCATATCCAATTATGTCATGTCTGCTCATCAAGCTTTTCCAAAACTGCAGTTTTTATTAACTACTCTTTGAAGCTCAATTAACTTTTACAGAAAAAGGAAAAAGGGAAGGGAGGGAGGGAGTGAGTTATTTAGGAAGAATAACAAGTGTGTCTGAGGCACTTACAAGAGAACAAAGAGGAAGAGAATGAAGCAGGGCTCTAGTCCAGAACCTTCCGTGATGAAGCAGACAGTCCACAGGTGGCCGCTGAGCCCTTGGCGCAATCTGGCAAGTGTGACTCGGGAATCCTTCAGGGTCTTTAATTTCACTTAGTGTAGACTGTGGCTAGTTACACGGCTACAGACTCCTAACGTGAGTTCTTAGACGTCAGTAAACAACGAGACCCAAACCCTGAGAGCAGCGTTCTAACGACAAATGGAGAGCAACCACCATAAACGCGGCACACGGGCCAGCCGTCTAGCGTGTGAGGAGGGGACAAGGGCAGGGCCGGCGGGGAAAACAGGTTGTCAGTGAATATTTCATTGAGAAGATGACGTGAGCAGTGATAGACATTATGAACAACTTTATGGCATTAAAGTTGAATATTTATATAAAATTGATAAATTCCCAGAAAAATAACTCACCAGAAATGAGGCAAGTACAAAGAGAAAACCCAGAAAGTTCTCTAACACTAAGAACCGACTCAGTCATCCAAGCAAACCACAGGCCCGGAATCTCGAGATGGTCCTACCAAAGCTCAAGGGCCACCCCACCTCACACGAGCCCACTCCGGGTCCCTGGTTCCAGGAAGCACACAGAACACACACACCAGGCCAGAGCTGGGGGGACATCACAGACCACGCTCACCAGTGGACACGAGTGCAACAACGTGAACACAGGAGTCACCACACCCAGCAGGTCATGAAAAGAAGAAGGGTTGGGGCCGGCCCCATAGCCGAGTAGTCAAGTTGGCACTCTGCTGCGGCAGCCCAGGGTTTCACCAGTTCGAGTCCTGGGCGTGGACATGGCACCACTCATCAGGTCACGCTAAGGCGGCATTCCACATGCCACAACTAGAAGGACCCACAACTAAAAATACACAACTAGGTACCAGGGGGCTTTGGGAGAAAAGGGAAAAACAAAATCTTTAACAAAAAAAAAAAGGAGAAGGGTGGTGGACAAACCAGGTTTATTCCTGGAATATAAGAGGGCTTAACGTAAGGAATAAATGTGACATATGACAAAAGGTAAAAGGAGAAGAATGATCAGATCTTCCTGAAGATGCACAGAAATCATTGGACAAAATTCATTATCCATTCACGATTGGAAAGAAAACCCTTAGCCAACTAAGAATAGAAGGAAATGTCTTTAACCTACTGAAAGTTCTCTACTTAAAAGAGACACTGATGCAAACACCCCCTCAGAGGTCGACGCCTGAATGCTTACTCCTAACACCCACAGTGGAAGCAGCACCCACCAACAGGTGCCAGGAGACGGAGGGGGCCCGTCCACGCAGTGGGTGCTTCTCAGCGACTGAAGCAGACAGACGGAGTTCTGTGCTGCGAGGACAGAAGCAGACAGAGACTGTGCAGAGAGTGTCTCCTGACACAGTTCTAGAAGGGGCAGCTCAGGGTGCCCACAGGCTGGGCCAGCGGCAGGGACTGGCCATGAGGTGCCCGAGGGAAGTCTGAGGGGACAGGAGGGCTCTGGGTCAGGACTGGGGCATGGTCACATGACTAGACAGACTCGCCAAGACACCAACTGTACCATAAAACTGGCAAACTTCAGCGTGTGTGGACTGCACTTCCACAGAAAGTGTCCTTTAAAAGCAAAACCCTACAATGAACATCACTGCTAGCGGTGAAACTGTGGGGAAAAAAAAAAAAACCAAACTCCTACCTTGTACCAGGCATCTCCCCTATCTTCACCCCAAATAATCAGTTCCAGGTGGATGGAGACCAAAAGTGAAAGGCACAACTTTAGCCCTTGAGAAGATGCCAGGGAGACAGTGTCATGACCTCAGTGAGGAAAAGATAAGACACAGCAAGAAGCATCAGCCACACATGGGGGGACCCACAAGATCCACTTCCTTAAGGACCACTCAGCGTGCTGGATTATCGCGAGACAAGAGGTGGACAGCCAGGGTGGGAGACAACACCCAGCCCGAGACTCTGGTCCAGACGGGGCACGGCCAGCCCACTCTGTGAGCTGTTTGAGTGGGCCAGGCAGCTGCTCACCTGTGTCGACTGTGACTGCTTTGGAAGTGAGGCGTTTTGACACCATGTGGCCCACAAAGCTAAGTTATTTGCTGTCTGGTCCTTTACAGAAAAAGTCTGCCAACCCCTGCTCCAGATGATAAAAATAACAGGTACTTCACCAAAGAGAAAACTCAAATAAGCATATTTTAAAACGTTCAACTTCTTTAGTAACCTGGGAAATGCAAATGAAGGCCCCTTGTACTGGCAAAAATTAAGCCCAGCCACACAGAGTAGGGGTGCGAGGGGAGTCCAACCTCCTCAGCAAGCAGTTTGGCATCACCTGGCGACTGCTGGATGTACCGTCCACTGTGCAATTCCATGCCCAGGTGCACGCCCTACAGAAATTCTTGCACACACAGGTGAGTGTTTCTAGCATGCTGCTTCAAACAGCCCCAAACAGGACACACCCCACGTATCCACTGACAGGAGTGAGTGACACGTTCACATGGAGAAACGCTTGTGAGGAGCAGGCAAATGCAGCTCCACCCTGACCTCGTGCTGAGGGAAGAGCGCCCGGTCACTGATGACCCCGGCAGTCGCAGCACCCCCAACCCTTGTCCTCCTGTCTGGGCACAGACGCGGGTGGACAGGCATGCTGGCCAGTCAGAGTGGAGGTTCCACCTTCGACGCAGCCTCGGGGAGGGGACTCTCTTCCCGACCTGACATTTACGCTCCCAAGGTGCACTGACACCTTCTCACCAAGTCTTAATTTATCATAATTTCCTAATTTGCAGAAATTTAAGTGAAATTTTAAAATTGGAAAATAAATGTACCATAAATGGAACTTGGTCCTGCACCGATGACAACGAAGGCCTTGCTCAGTCCTACATCTGATGCAGCCTCAAAGCTGAAAGCAACTGAAGCTGAATTTGATAAGATGCTGTCCTTACTAAAATAAACTGCAAAGATATACTCTTACGCGGCCTACAATAGTGGAAGCTTTCTGGTGGTCACCTGGTAGCCACAATGAAAATTACCGCCTGTGTCAGATCCGTGTCTGTCCTGACACAGCCAATCAAGTTTCAAAGCTAACCAAAGTGACTCAGCACCACAGAACGGCTGCCAAACTGTCCAGGGTGATTTTTCACTGTACGTAACTATGTACATGTATAAACAAAAATTTCGGTTTTATCAACACTGAAAGAATAATTTCTAATAAAGAATATAAAACTAAAAAATAATGGAACATTTTAGACAGTTCCAGACCTTGCACAGCTTAGCAGTCCATTCCCCAAGTCAGACCAGAGGCACGGGGGCTCCACTCTCTGGCCCCATCACCCTAGACACCAGCCATCCCTCCATGCAGCCCAGCATGGCGGCCAGTGTGGCCGAAGGACTGAATCCCCCTCCTGCCTGGCCAACAACTGAGATTCGTCCTGCAAGAGGCCAGCAAGGTTGGCCCTCAGCTGGTGCGTGGGAACCTGGCTGGGGATAGTTCCCTGCATCAAATGCTGAGAGCGGCCCGCTGGGCCCAAACATGTGCCAACAACGTACAGCATGGTTATGTGGGAGGCTGCTTTCCTTCTGGAATCTGGAGCGCGACAAGCAGGGGAGCCACCGTGACCAGCCCCTGACAAACCCTGGGTGCTGGGAGCGTCCCGTCCCTGCTGACGAGCTGAGGTTGGGAATCAAAAGAATTGCGGAAGCTGTGCCCAGTTCCTAGACCTCGTTGCACGTCTTGTCCTCTACTGAGTCTGCTGGGTCCTTTTGCTGAAATACACTGTAGTGGTGAGCATGAGAGTGCTTCCAGCCGTCTCCACCACACATGCTCCACACCTGGGATGTTAGGCTCTAAACCGCACCCTGACCAAATCCCTCTCCTCACCCCTTGCCCCGTGCTCTCCTGGCATTGCTCTCAGATCCTGGAGCCTGCCACACACCCACTTCCCGCTGGCCCCTGGGGTCTCCGCTCTGTGGATCTTCTGTGCAGCCTGCCCAACCCTTCACCTCGTGAAGAGTGACCGGGGCACTGCCGGTGCCCATGTTTCCCAGGGGCCCTGCACTCACACAGCACCCACTTTCCAGGGGGCCCTGTGCCCTCTTCCCTGGGAGCTTACACACCCCGATTCTCTGTGTGCCTGGGCTGATGAGCCCCGCTCTGGACCCCACTCCTCACAGGGCTCTGGCCTTTCCAGCAAGCTGTTCTTGCTTGAGAGCCTCCTTCCTCTCACTGAAGATGAACCACCACTAGCTGGCCAGACAGGACCCCCATGACCCTTCCATGCTCCTCCGCCCATCCTCCATCCCCCACTCTACAAGACAGCTCCCGACAAGACCCCAGCGACGAGGACGTTGCCAACATCACCAATCTCCAAGGTCCCCCGCGGTCCCTCAGATCTGGCCCTGCATCTCCCCCCTGTGGCCCCCGCAGGGATGAGATGCAGCCCTCCATAGAGACCGGCCCCAGCAACTGCTCTGCATGCACGCCAGAGTCTTCCGGAAGGGCATGGGTGAGTGTCACTCCACCACACCTTGCAGGCACAGCTGAGACCCCAGGGGCCCTCGCACCTGTGTGAAGAGGCCCTGCTTTCCTGCCCACTCACCTCCACAACAGCCACAAACAGACCAGCCACAAACAGCCTCCTTGGCCACCAACAGTTCTCCTGGGCCAAAGTTCTACACAGGCCACTCCACCATGCACTCACCGCCTGGAGTGCTCCCCACTCTGGCTCCCGCAAGCTCTGTTCAGTGGGTACTTCCCTACCCCTCCACCCCGTGTTACACCTACATCATCCATTACTGTCCTTTACACAAGTACAGTGGGTTTGTTTTGCAGTGTGAGAGTAATACACACATTTATTAAACACAATTTGGAAAGTAAAGAATGATATTAAGGAAAAACTTCTACAATCCTGATCACCCAAAGCTAACTGCTGTTCTTAGCGTGATGGTGTGCTCCCTCTGTGGGAAGACCCTTAAATGCTTCCAACACACACACACACCCCCTCGTTTTTACTAAGACACCGTCCTCGGATCACACATGCTGCTCTGCAACACGGTTCTCGTAACTAATGAACCACCCTGGCATCTTCCCACATCGACACACACGGCAACTGGGCTCCATGTTCCGGGTCTCAGATTCCAGCCACAGCTGTCTGTGTCACCACGGCGTGGCGTGCGTCCTTCCCCAGAGACAAGCGCACAGAGCTGGCTCTGTGACCTGCGGGCCCTCCTAGAAGTGCCCTCCTGAGGCTGGGCCCCACTCTCCTGCTCGGCTCCCTGCAGCCTGAACCCTCCTCAGTCCGCCTGCCTCAGGTGCGGGCGCCGCTGCCCAGGAACCCCCCCCCAGGAGAAAGAACTTGTACCTGCCCCACCAGGCAAGCCCCTGGGAGTCCTGCTTTCTTTTGTCAACCATATCTTACAAGCATCTTAGTTTCCTACTTATTTCAGAATTAGTTTTGCTAAGTTGTGTTTTTCTAGAAAATGGTCATCAAATTTACTGGCACAAAATTGTTCATAACATCCTGTAGCCTTTATTAAACTGCTTTACTGAGGACATTTGACAAATAATAAACTGCACATATTTTAAAGGGACAACTTGGTAAGCTCTGACATTCACCCTGGGACGACTACCACCATCGAGAAAGGACCTCTGCCCCCCCTCATCTGGCCCGGCTGACTGCACTGAATTCGTGTTTTCTGGATGTTGTGTATATGGGATCACACAGTATGTGCTCCTGGCACTCATGTAACTGTTTTGAGATTTGCCCATGTTGTTAGATGTACGACTAGCTCATTCTTTTTATTCTGAGCAGTGTCCACTGTAACTTTGCTGGCCACTCACCAGTAGATGGACATCTGGGTTGTTTCCTTTGGGGCTGTTAGCAATACGGCTGCTGTGACATCTGTGGCCATGTCTTTGCGTGGGCAGATGCTCTGGAGTAAACGCCCACAATGGTTATATGACAACTTTTTAAGAAAATGCCCACCTGCTTCCCACCCCTGGCCAAGTCCAAGCTCCAGCTGCCCCACAGGGGCACTCCTCCCTCCCTTCTTCCTCCTCCAAGCCACGTCCTCCGTCGGCCTTCCGTGTGCATGGCTAGTCCCTGGACAATGCCATGTCTCCTGTCTGGACAGCGGATCCATCCAGGACAGGCCTCCCCATGCCCACTCTCGCCACTGATTCTCCACGGTCAAGTCTGAGCAACACACAGAGAAGCAAATCAGACCTGTCCCTCCTAAGTGAGATCTCTGAAGCGGCCCTGACGCCCAGGGAGCCATGCCCCTCTCCATGCTCCAGCCCTGTCCACACTGGTGTCCATCTGGTCTGGGCTCATCCCCATCAGCACCTCTCCACGTCAGGGCTCGTCCACATCAGTGCTTGCCCACATCGTCTCCACTGCCCTTGGCACTGCCCACCTCTCAGCTCTGTGTGTGCCGTTCCCCACCAGCCTGGCTCTCTATCCTCAGGGTGGGGGTCCGGCTCCTGGGCAGCCATCAAAAAGACCCTGAGCCTCCTGGACAGGCCACCCCAACCCATGGCCTGAAGCCGGCTGCGGTCCTGTCCTCCGTGCCGTCATTATCTTCAGTGTGTTGTGCCCAGCCTACCCCCAGCAGGGTGGAGGCTGAGTCCTCATCACTGGAGACCCTGTCCAGCAGAGCACCCACCTCAGGCCCAGTGCTCAGCAAGTAAACCCTGTTGAATCCACCACAGACACTTCTGCCTTCATGCAATACACTGAAACACCTGTTCTCATTTATTTTCACACAGAAGTCACCAAACTGCTGAACTCTGCCCCTTGCCCAGTGCACTCTTGTCACAAACCAGTCTGCTGCGATCTTGGACATGTATGTTCCCGAGCACTCCTCCTTGAATCAGGCCGGGGGAAGCCGCCTCCACATCCCGTGTGCCCACCTCTCTGCCCATCTGATTGGCTTCTCCTTCTCTCCCGCTGACTGACTGGAGGAGCTGGGTCACTTCTGAGTCCCTGGCACCCACTGCAAGAAGAGCCCTGCTTTTCTGTCTGGTCCACTGTGGTCTTTCCTCTACGGCCCAGCTGACCACACAGCCCTGCCCCCAGCCCCCGGCTCCTCCCTGTGGCACCCAGCACCTGCCAACTCACTCTCAGACCTGCTGACCACTGTCTGGGCCCGCTCACCAGGGAAGGCCAGCACCTACAGTGGCGCCCGGCACATGGTGGGGTTCGGAGAGCTGCTGAGCAAATGCACTCTGCCAGTATCGCCACATCTGTGAGCGAGCCTGGAGGAAAGACAGACCCGCCAGGGCTCTGCTCACGGCCAAATGCCAAGGACTGGTCGCAACCTTGTCAAGATAAACAGAACCATATCACAAACGCTCCTGCTGGGATACTGAAATCAGGTCAAGACTATAAGAGAAAAGGAAACTTTAAGTGTATTTCTATACGGCTGTATATCTCCATGAAAGCTCTAAAAATAAGTAATAATAATGATGAAATAGCATAACATGCTTTGACTTTAGATTCTCAAAAGGGTTCAGGACTCACAAGGCAGTGAGGATCCCTGCACTACCTCCTCCCCTGACTGGGCCCTGATGCCCCCAGCAACCCACTCCTGCCTGCTCTGGCCCATGGGCTGGGCTTCATCTCCCCTACCCACCCCCAGGTCACACTGGTCTTAGCTCCATGGAGGGCCATGGGGTGCTCCCTGCTCACTGCCCAGCTATGTAGAGCGCAGTGCTCAGAGGCCCTCCTGCCTCGTCCTCACCTCCCCACCTCTGCTCAGGGTCTCACCCCAACCCAGGGACACCACAGCCCACTGTCTAGCTCAGTTGCTGACCATGTGGCCCTACACCCAGAGCCATTCCTCCTCCATCATCGGGTGTCCGAGGAGCACACAATGTGATGTTAGTACTTGTTGAATGAGCAAAGAAACACCCACTCACTGATATGGCAAAGACCGATGGCCATCTCCATGGTTGAGCTGATTCCCAATTTTCATTTCCTAAATTATGTATTTGTACAAATATTTGGGTGTAACTTAGAGACCTGAGACACAGTCACCATGGTGGGACCCCAGGCACTTCTCGCGCAGCATCATGGTCCACATCAGTGACATCTACCACAACCAGACCGCTCGCAGGCAAAGTCCACATGGCCCAGAGCATGCCAACACTCACTTCCAGTCTCATCTCAGCAGCTGCCCACCTCCACGTGTACATTCGTATTCCTCCAGCTCAACATGCCCTGAACCCAAAACGAGACGCCAACTACCCACACTCCACCTGGATGGCCAGGCATTTCCACAGCTCCAAGTTTAATCTGAGCTTCCCACCCACACTGGCTCTTTCCTCACCTCAGTGACCAGCAGCCCAAGTGCCTGGTGTCATCCCTGCTTCTCGCTCACCGCTCACCCATGTGTACACAGTCGGGTCGACTATACCCCTCCCACCTACACCCCTCTACTGTGCTGGCCAAGCAGCACCACTCGTTCCCACCACACCGGGCCCTGCTTACCTGCAACGGGGCTCCCGCCACACCGGGCCCCCGCTTACCCGCAACAGGGCTCCCGCCACACCGGGCCCCGCTTACCCGCAATGGGGCTCCCGCCACACCGGGCCCTGCTTACCTGCAATGGGGCTCCTGCTACACTGGGCCCCACTTACCTCTAACACAGCTCCCAGGAATCCCGTGAAAACACGAGCCTGAGCAGATGGCTCCGTGGTGCAACATCCTCCGAAGGCTCGGGGAAAGCCAAAGTATTCCAGTGGCCCAGGAGGCCCCAAGCCATCTCCCTCGCTCCATTACGGGCACGGCGGACAACCTGCTAGTTCTAGAACATCTTAGGTGCACTTCTGCCCGTGGCTCTTCCACTTACTGTACTTTTGGCTGGAACATTCTCTCTTAGAAGGCCACATGGCTCCTCCCTCACCTCCATCAAGCTTTTTCTCAAATGTCGCCTCCTCAGCCTTCAGAGACCACCTTGTTTAAAATTACGTGCACACATATGCACGCATGCACACATGTACACACATACACACACACCAGGACTAAAAGCCATCACCCTGGGACTTATCATTTACTTACGATTTTGTTACCACCCATCTCCCTACACTACAGTGTCAGCCATGTGACTGGCAGTATTAAAAATTCAATGGAAGGGCCATATGATAAAGTTGAGAAAATCTTCCTAAAGAGTAGAAAAACACAGGAAATATGAGAGAAAAGATCTGACAGCCAACTAACAGGTGCTTCAGAAAAAACAGAAAACAGAGAAGGAGCTTTCAAGTATACTTTACTATTTCATTTCTTGCCTGGTACAAGGTGCTCGTTGTATCAATCTCTATGCTCGTTTGTGGGCAATATTTCATTTTTTGGAAAAAAATAATTCGAGTATTTCCCCAGCTGGAAGAATCATCAGACTGGAAGGGCCCCAGTGCCGAGCACAGTGAGTGAAAATGACCCACATTTGACCATGGATCGGAATCTCCAGACACCAAGGGTACAAGAGAGGACCCTAAGGGTTCCGGGGCAGGAGACCCCACAACAGAGTGGGGACCCGGGGCACCAGACCTTTCATCAGAAACACTGGACTCTACAAGTCAAAGGAGCAATTCTTTCAAAGCTCTGAGGAAAAATGACTTGAACGTAGAATTCTATATCCAGCCAAACTATAACCAAGTATGAACAGAAGCCACAGCATCTCCAGGTCTCAGGAAGCGTGCCCACTTCACAAATGCCTGCAGTGCACCTTTGTGTGCCAGCAAGTGTGCTCACATGTTACCAGAGGTCGTCACGTGCCCATGGGGCTCCCGTTCCCACTGGTGATGAAGGACAAACTCATCAGCAAAGACTGACGAATGCATTGAAGAAAGCAGATCAAGAAGAGGACGAGTTGGGGCCGGCCCGGTGGTGCAGCGGTTAAGTGGACACGTTCCACTTCTGTGGCCTGGGGTTCGCTGGTTCGGATCCCAGGTGCCGACACGGCACCGCTCATCCAGCCATGCTGTGGTGGGCGTCCCACATATAAAGTAGAGGAAGATGAGCATGGATGTTAGCTCAGGGCCAGTCTTCCTCAGCAAAAAGAGGAGGATTGGCAGCAGTTAGCTCAGGGCTAATCTTCCTCAAAAAAAAAAAAAAAGAAGAGGACGAGTGGAGGGGCTTCTGACAGTGACCAGGGAAAGCCGGTTCCAACAGCTGTCTGGACTGTGACCTAGAGGGGGAGGTGGCCCAGCAGAGGGAGGGGCAGGAGCAGCAGGCACCCAACAGATGGGGAGAGGGAGCCAGTAAGCCCAGCACGACCACTGTGCAGCCGGCCAGCCCGGAGAACGAGGCAACCAGATGAGACAGGGGGACGAGGACGGAGGGCCCAGGAGAGCACGGGGTTCAGACTTGACCCTTGGGAATTCACAACAGGAGACAGTATGGTCAGGCAATGTATGGAAAAGAGAAGGCAAGATTCAAACTCAGCTGTATAAGAGATTCTATTCACATCATCACATCGGCTGTCAACGCAGGTTCAGCCTTGGAGAAGCATGAAGCACCTGCAGTGAAGGGGGCTGTTGGACCCCAAGTTCTACCAGAAGGGGGCCAGCTAATGAAGCTGCTCGGCCAGAGACACACACCCCCATTCATGAAAAAGGCGGACTCAAGGTGGAACCAACAGCCCAGAGGGCAAAGCTGACAGCCAGTGTGTCACCCCGAGCTTGACACCCCCTCCAAGACGTGGCTGGGGAATCCCCTAATGCAGGTGAACTGCACTGACCCAGGCCTGTTACCTCCCCTGCCCCTTGTGAACCAGAACAGCTACACCTGCTGTCCTTCATCTGTCCTGCAGCCCTGGGGTGCTGGGAGAGCAACCAGTCTCCCCAGGTTCACAGGTGCCCAGGAGCTGCAGTGAGTGGATCACACCCATCAGAGGACCCAGGGACAAAACTCAGGACTCTGAGCTGATGCTACGACGGATGAGGGTCTGGGGAGACCTGGAAGGGAGGAACAAGTGTGTTTGCATTTGCGGGGAATATAAATTTTGGGAGGCCAGAGGGCAGACTATGGTAGGCAGAATTCTGAGATGGCGCCAAGATTCTGGGCTCCACCTCTAGCCTTACTACCCTAGGTACTGGCTGCAAAGGGGTTTTTGAAGATGTAATTAAAGTCCCAAATCGGCTGATTCGGCCCTTAAAATAGGGAGAGTATCCAGTGCCTTGCCCAAATCGCATGGCCATTGAAAGCAGAGTTTTCTCCAGCTGGTGACAAGAGTAGGTCAGTGGGATGTGTCCTGCTGGCCTGGCAGAAAGCAACATGCTACGTCAACTGCCCACAGCCCCGGGGAAAAGCAGGGCCTCCAGGAGCTGAGGGCAATCCCCAGCAAGTGGATCCTACTAACAGCCAGTGAGCTTGGAAGAAGACCTGAGACCCAGTCGAGCTGCAGCCTGGCCCACACGTTGATTTCAGCCTCTGAGGTGCTGAGTAGAGAGCCAGCCACACTGTGCCAGACTTCTGACCCGTGGAACTGTGACTAAGTGGGTGTCCTTTGAAGCCACTAAGTTTGTGGTAATTTGTTATGCAGCAATGGAAAATGAATGAAACAGTATTTAGAGAAATGGAAGTTACTAGCAGAAGAAAGGGGCAGCTTCCCAAGCCTGTAAAACAGAGTGGCCACCAACTCTGGAAACATTTTCATTAGGCAACTACTTCCCAATTCGAGGGATTAAATACGGTTAAAAAACAAGTGGCAGAAGTTGGAGCCCCTTGGTATGTACTACATTGTGCCCCCAAAATTCATGTGTCGAAGCCCTGATGCCCATCTCTAAATATGGGGCCTTCAGATTCATGAGGCTGGAGCCCCACGACAGGATTAGTGCCCTCAAAGCAGACAGCTTCCTCTCAAGGTCCACCACGTGAGCACACAGTGAGACGGTGGCCCTTGAAGGCCAGGAAGTGGCACCTGCTCAGGAAACAAATCGACCGGCACCTTCATCTTGGATTTCAGCCTCCAGGACGGACTGTGTCGTTAAACCACCCCGTCTTGACATTTTGTTACAGCAGCCGAGCTGACTAAGACATGCCTCTTCTGATTTCTGATGTCAGTCTTCTTCACCAGCTGCCTTTAACGCAAGGTCGGGGAAAATGAACTGTCTCTAGCCATTCCCATCTCTACGGTGAGAAACGCAGCAACTCTATGGAAAGGAAATGTTATCTGACAGCAAAAGTCATATTTCCATGAACAATTTAAAACTTTCTACCCACTAAATCTATACAGTCTGCTAAGAGCATCAAAGCTGACTCTGATAGGACTCGCGCCTGTGTGCCTGTGAGAAACGATGAAAGGGCCCAAGGCCCCCCTCCAGGCCAGACACAGAACAGAGGGGCCCGATGGATTGCCCTCTCATGGGAGAGGCTGAAACGCCAGGACAGAGCCATGCGGACCCTGGGCTCCTGTGCTGGGACTCCAGGCCTCTCCTGATGCTCTGCAGGCCCTGGCAGACTCGGCCCAGCACGCAGGCCCTGGGACCGGCACAAGAGGGCGGCAGCAGCACCAACCCGAGGAGTGCCACAATGTGATGGCAAGTCCCGGATGCCGCAGCACAAAGCAATCTCCCAAATGTAAGCCTGACCAGCCCCTCTCACACTCCCTTTAGTCTCCTGAGGATGCAGGGAACAGACAAGGTGGACGACACCATAGTAAAGAATCAGAAAAGTCGAGATGTGGCAGATGGCTGAGAAAAGTCGATGCTGTGGGGGGAAAGTGGGGAGCCTGAAATGAAAAGATACTAAGAAGGCGTGACCCGCAGTGCCATGCTGGGAACTGCTGGGTCTGTTTCAGGAGGGACATGACCTCCAGTGCCACGCCAGGAACCTGTCAGGTCTGGTTCAAGAGGGAATGACCCCCAGTGCCATGCTGGGCACCCACAAGGTCTGGTTCAGGAGGGAATGACCCCCAGTGCCACGCTGGGCACCTACCAGGTCTGGTTCAGGAGGGAGATGACCCCCGGTGCCACATCAGGCACCCACCAGTTGTTTCAGGAGGGAATGGCCCCTAGTGCCACACCAGGAACCTGCTGGGTCTGTTTCAGGAGGGAATAACCCCCAGTGCCACACCGAGCACCCACTGGGTCTGGTTCAGGAGAGATATGACCCCTAGTGCCATTCCAGGATCTGGTTAAGGGAAAACGCCATTCTTGGGACAACTGGGAGATCTGAAAATGGACAGGAAGTGAGCTGGCGTGTGAACCAGTGCCCACTTGTCAGGTGTGATGGGGATACTGCCGGTGCGTGCAGGCCATCCTACCCTCAGACCTGCATGCTCTGAATTACGGAGGAACGGGGCAGGCTATGTGCAGCTACTCTCAAGTGATTCAGTGACAATAAATATGTACTTAGAAAAAGAGATAAAGCAAATATGGCAACGCATAAATAACTGCTGAATTGGGAGAAGGGGATAAGGTGTTCAGTGTATAATTCCTTCAGCTTCTCCCAAATAGAAACTTGGGTAAAAAAGTAAAACGAAATCACTTGAAATAAAAAACGAGGAAGGGGTGGCCCTTCCCCTCCTCGCTGCTAGCTGCGCCTGCCCTGGCCGCGCTTCCTTGGTGGGCAGGCGGGGCGACCTGAGAGGTCCTGGGGGCTTTAAGAATCGATGAGCTGACGCGCTTTCAGAACAGGGCACGAAAAGCGTCATGAAGACTGGCTCTTAGCTCCTCCTTCTTGAGCACCTCGGAAAGCCAGGCCCTGCAGAGAACTGGGAGATGTGGCAGCTGAGGAGACCCCACACCACCCACAAGTTAGCAGGGGCTTCAAGGAGGCCTGTGGACAGCTTTCTACTGTTTGCATATTTCCTGCTAAACATCTGGAATTTGCTGTTAACACAAAGTCTAGCAAATACTGATACATTTGCAAAAAAAATCCATTTAACTTCCACCCTCTAAATTCACCTAAATATTAGAAGTTCTCTTCAAAAGAAGCAAAATCAACCTAACAATCAGCTCTTAAGGACTATATTTTCTTTCTCTTTTTTTTTTTTTTTAAAGATTGCCACCTGGGCTAACAACTGTTGCCAATCTTTTTTTTTTTTTTCCTGCTTTATCTCCCCAAACCCTGCCCCCCAACCCCGTACACAGTTGTATATCTTAGTTGCAGGTCCTTCTAGTTGTGGGATGTCGGACGCCACCTCAACGTGGCCTGACGAGTGGTGCCATGTCCACACCCAGGATCTGAACCCTGGGCTGCCTAAGCGGAGGGCACGAACTTAACCACTCGGCCATGGAGCCAGCCCCCAAGGACTATATTTTCTAGCTAATTTTAGTTCTTATCAATGAACGTTCTACTTAATTCAATGGACAATTCTGAAAATGCACCAGAGCAGTGTTCACACCTTAACCCTCTCATCACATGTTAAGTGTTTATCACTGTTTTTTGTCATTTTGGCTTTCCTATAGTTCACTTCTGTAGGAGAAACACGGCAGATCAGAAAAGACGGTCTTGTTATTTTTGAAGGCCTCACTTTTTAAAATTTAATGATAAACTATCGATTTGTAGAACTGAAGAATAATAGTTCCATATTTTGAAGCACAATGAATTCTGCAGCATTTTTGCAATATCAGCAAATATCGGAAGGGTAACAAGGAACTGTCCCCAAACTTAACATAGTTCAAAAATAGTAAAAGAAAATTACATCTTCAAATTTGTTTCTGACCATTAACCAAATAAAGCTTCAAATGAAGTAACAAATCCTGCCATTTAATAAATTAGAGAGTAACAGTATAGACCAAAATAAACCTTGCTTTATAATCCAAATCAAACAACCCAAATAAATAATTCCAATCACTGGCAAAGGGCCCTGCCTCACACTAGCAGGGTAGAACCTCGGCAGGTCCAGAAACAGCAGGGCGGCAGGAGGGGACCCTCCCTCCAGTGGGGCTCCTAGGATGAGTCCCCCAGGGAGGCTCCCATGTGGGCCCCGGATGGGTGCCCTTCACAGCCCTGTGCTACAGCCTCAGCCCAGAGCGACAGAAAGAGGCACGGAACCAGAGTCCAGGCAGTCCAGGGTGGAAGCCGCAGGCCTGTGCACACAGGCTCCTGGAGCATCACTTTCTTACACAGGTCAAGTATCCAAAATGTTCTGGGATCTCACATCTTAAAAACTTGCAAGGGCCAGCCTGCTGGCGCAGTGGTTAAGTTGGCACGTTCTGCTTCTCGGCAGCCCGGGGTTCGCTGGTTCAGATCCCGGGTGCAGACACGGCACTGCTTGGCAAAAGCCATGCTATGGTAGGTGTCCCACGTATAAAGCAGAGGAAGATGGGCATGGATGTTAGCTCAGGGCCAGTCTTCCTCCACAAAAAGAGGAAGATTGGCAGTAGTTAGCTCAGGGCTAATCTTTCTCAAAAAAAAAAAAAAGAAAAACTTATAAATGTCAGCTTATAACTTCTGGAGCAAAATCACTGTCAGGAATAAAATGATGCTCTGGAAACAACACAAATCATTGCACATGAAGCTATCAAAGAATTCTACATCACTGACACACACACTTACAATTTAATTTGCGGGAGGAGTCCTTATGGTTTGCTACAGGTGTTCTATAAGTTAATTCCTAAAAATCTTTCCTCTTTGTAATTTATCTTCCCCCATGTGTAAGCTCCAAGCTTCATACTGATTTCAGTCATTATGGTGACGTCACAGGAATCTATACAACTAAAGAGACAACTGAACTGTTGCAACCTCATATTTAACACACTTCTCTATATACAATTCCATTAATTTACTTATGGGGTACTTCCCAGGCCGTATATTAACTGAAAACTGATAAATGCCAGGCTTTAAGATGGCCCCAGTGACCCCCACTCCTTCCCAGACACACACCCTGGAGGAGTTCCAACCCCTCAAGTGTGGGCTGGGCCTCGTGACTAGGTTCTAACAGAGAATACGGCAAAACAGATGGGATGTCACTGTCAAGATGAGGTCATGGGTCTGTGGCCTCTTCGTCGCTCTCCTGTTCTGTTGCTGGCTCCTCTGAGCTGCCCTATGGAGAGCCCCAGTGGAAAGGAACTGATGTCTCCAGCCAACAGCCACATGAGTGAGCCTGGAAGCAGACCCCCCGGAGAGCCCTCAGAGGAGGCCCCAGCCCCAGCTGGCACCCTGACCACGGCCATCTGAGACCCTGAGCCAGAGGACCCAAGTAGGCCACTCCCAGATTCCCGACCCACAGACACTGGGAGACAATAACCAACGTTATTTTAAGGCACTAAGTTTTGGGGTAACTTGTCAGACAGCAATACGTAAATAATACAACTACCCAGCACTATCACACTTTTAGAAGTCCAAAAATAGGAAAATAAAGATCCTAACCAAACCTGAAGGCCCAGTTTTGCAAGTCTTTTTCAAAACTTCACAAACCAAGTTTTAAAAAGAGTGAAATAGATGTACAAAAAAATCAGAAGAAGTAAGCATTGAATAACAAGGTCCCAAGCATAGTTACATTTGGCAAATAAAAGTTTCTAAACTGGACTGCTCAGGGATTCCATTCAGTTAAGATTCGGTCCTATGAAATGTTACACTGAAAATCTAAAGTGGTTTTCTCCTAAGCAACCAAGAAGTGAAGTTGTGGCACAAAATTAAATACTCAACTGACCGGTTCAAGGGCCTCTCTTGGGCATCCACATAGCTCAGAGTTTCAGATTTATACCTCATCCTGCTGCTCAGCTTATGGAAAGTTTGCAAGCCTAACGCAAGTCAATCTTTCTAAGAGTACTCCTGCCTTTCATTCATTCGCTCATGCACTCACTCATTCATTCAAGCAGTGTGTCTGCACGCTGACCTCACGCCAGGTGGCCAGTCCTGGCAGCTGAGCTGGGCAAGGCCCTGCCCTCCTGGGTCTCTTTCATTCTCTCAAACTCTCCAACGTTATCTTACTGGACACACTCTGGAGCCTCTCCCCAGGCAGAGAGCAGCACATACCACACCCTACTTTTTCATCACCCAAATTAAAGGAAAACACAACATGGGCAAGTTCTAGATGAAAGTCTGACTCAAAGGTTTCAGAGAAGCAAAGGCCCCCTCCCTTTAATCCTCTCCTTTCCTGGAGTGGAGAAGGTGCCTGATTCACTCACCTCACCTGCACCCTCGCCTGCTCCGACCTTCCTGCACTGGCCCACTGCCTCCACAGCACTTCCTACAGCCCACACTCCCGGCTTGGACTCCACCCCTCTTGGAACTTCCTGGACACTGAAAACACCTCCAGACTCAGCACGGAGGGTGCACCCACACAACCTTGAGAATGGATCTCGTTTGGTGACACCACCAGAGGGAGAGGAAGGCAGGAGTAGCTCAAGGTGCTGGACACTGACCACCTGGCCAAGGCAAGGAAAGGATAACAACTCTAGAACAGGGGCTGGGACAACAGGGTAGGGGACAACTTTCTGAGTCTGGGGAGTGGGCACAGTGCCAGCCTTGGGCATGGAGCCAGTGTGGACTAGAAGCTCCCCTGGGGGGCCGGCCCCGTGGCCGAGTGATTAGGTTCGTGCGCTCTGCTGCAGGTGGCCCAGTGTTTCGTCAGTTCGAATCCTGGGCACGGACATGGCACTGTTCATCAAGCCATGCTGAGGCGGCATCCCACATGCCACAACTAGAAGGACCCACAACTAAGAACATACAACTATGTACCAGGAGGCTTTGAGGAGAAAAAGGAAAAAAATAAAATCTTTAAAAAAAAAAAAAAAAAGAAGCAGCAGCTCCCCTGGAATCCCCAGAGCTGGGAGATTGGGCCCCAATTCTGCCCCACGTCTGCCCCCAGATCCCAGCCAGGTGGCATCTGCTGAAGACCAGAAGGTCTGTGGGGCTGGCCCACGGGCTCATGATGTCAGGGTGTTCAAGGGCCTCCCAGAAAGGGGAGGTTTGCACCTGTGGGGCTCAGGTGACCAGGATCCCTGATGACCCAAGGCCTTCATAGCAGGCAGGTCCAGTTGAGTGGGCTGGGTAGCTTCAGGGCACCTCTGGATACTGCCCCAGGGGCCCAACCCCCTGGAGGCCTAGCTTGGGGTCCTAGCACTTCCCACAGTCTACGCTTGGGTGCTTCTTAGTCACTTATTCAGGAGCCCCAGCCTCCCTCAGGACTTGTCTCCAAGTTCCAGCTCTTGTCAGGGTCCTGGCCTTCCCTGACAGCCTCACCTTCCTTCTTCATAGTCCTGCTCCAGCATCCCGACCCTCCTAAGTGACCTATCTGGAGCTCCAGTCATTCCCAGAGCTGTTATATGGCAGGAGCCCTCCTCGAGGCACAGTCCCAGGGTCCCACCCTCCCAGGAAGGAGGAGCTGTCTCAGGGTCCCAGAAGCGCTCACAGGACTCTTCCAGGATCTTGGTCCTCTTTGGGGCCAGTCTTGGGGTCCCAGTGTTCCCTAGTGGGTTTATCCTGGAGTCCTGACCTTTCCATGGGCCTGTCCCAGGGTCCAGACCTCCCCAGTGACCAATCCCAGGGTCTTGGCCCTACTCAGTGACCTGTCTCGGGGTTGGACCTTCCTCAGGGACCCGTCCCAGTGTCCCAGCCCTCCCTGGGTCCTGCCCAAGTCCTAGGGCCTTGCCCTCATCAGTGACCTGTCTTAGAGTCCAGCCTCCTCTGATTTCTGTCCACTCTTAGGGTCCCAGCCTTCCGTAGTGACCCTTATTGGGGTTGGACTCTCCTCGGTGACCCATCTCAGGGTCCAGTGCTTCCTGGTCCCTGTGTGGTGGGTCCTAGGGTTGGGCCCTCCCCCGGTGGCCCATCTTGGACTCTGGTCCTCCCTGGTCCCTCCCCAATGACCCGTCCTGGGGTAGGGTCCCTCCTAGTCCCTCCCCAGTGATCCGCCCCAGGGTCTGGCCCTCCCTGGGGACCCATTCCGGGGTCCAGTGGCCCGTCTCAGGGTCTGGTCTTCCCCACTGACCCGTCCTGGGGGCCAGTCTTCCCAGGTGACCCGTCCCGGGGTCCAGCCCTCCCTGACCCCTCGCCGGTGACTCCTCCTGGGGTCCAGTCTTCCCCAGTGACCCGTCCCGGGTCCAGCCCTCCTTGGTCCCTCTCTGGTGACTAGTCTCGGAGGCAGGTCTTCCCCAGTGACCTGTTCCGGGGTCTGGTCCCTCTCGGTGACCCGTCTCGGGGTCCGGCCCTCCCTGGTCCCTCGCCGGTGACTCATCCCTGGGTCCAGTCTTCCCCAGTGACCCGTCCCGGGTCCGGCCCTACCTGGTCCCTTGCCGGTGACCCCATCCCGGGGTCTGGCCCTCCCTGGTGACCCGTCCTGGTGGCTTGTCCCCCCATGGGCCTGGCCCGCGCCTACGGCCTGCCGAGCGGTTCGGGGCGCAGCAGCCGAGCCGCCTGGGGCGCAGGGGCGCGGGCCAGGGTTCGGAGCCTTCCGGGCCCGGACACGGGCCGAGGCCGCGGCCTGAGGAGCGGTCGCCGCGGGCCCGGCCGGGCGGGGCGCAGACTCACTGACCTGCCGTCTTGGCTGCAGGCGAGCGGGACGCACGCGGGGTCCGCGCCGGGCGGGGGAGGGGGCGCCGCTCCCTCCGGGTCCCCCCAGGAGCAGGAGAAAAAAACCCGTCCGGAG
The DNA here is from genome assembly GCF_041296235.1 of Equus asinus. Lineage (NCBI taxonomy): Eukaryota > Metazoa > Chordata > Mammalia > Perissodactyla > Equidae > Equus > Equus asinus. Next base: position 161,865,139 of record NC_091792.1, read on the forward strand.
TTTAAAACAAAGAGGCGGAAATGCCCGAGCGGAGCCGAGCGCCGAGTCGGGGGCGCCGCACTTGGAGCATGCGCGTTGCGCGACCCGGCTCCCACCCCACAGCCGGGGCGGAGGCGGAGCCTGGCGGGGGCGGGGACCAAGGGGCGGGGAGGAGGCGTGGTCAGGGGACTCAGGCGCTTCCTGGCAGGGTTTGACTAAGGGATCCGGGGAGGCGATGGGCTGGGGGGCGGGGCCTGGGCCATGGGCGTGGCCAGAAGTGTTCGTGGGGACAGGAGGAGGCGTGGTCAGGCGGAGCGTCGGCCCGGGGCTCTGCCGAGGGACCATTCTGGGCGCTTGTGACCCGCGGCGGATCGGTAAGGGGCGAGGCCTGGCGGAGGCGGGGCCTTGGCCTTTAGGGGGCGGGGCCTTTCGGGGGTGGGGCCGGGGCGTGGTCGGCGGGCAGAGCTGGGCGTGGTGGCAGCCTGTCGGAGCGGGGCCTGTCGGGGGGCGGGGGCTGTCGGGGGCGGGGCCGGGGCGTCGTCGGCAGGCGCAGCTGGGGGTGGTGGCAGCCTGGCGGGGGCGGGGCCGGGGCGTGGTCGGCGGGCGCTGCTCGGTTCGTGCGGGACCCGGACTCTGCAGGCAGCTCGGGCAGAGCCTGGTTCTCGGACCAGGGATTTCCTTCTGGCGGAAGCGGTCTCGTTGTGCATTTCTATCCTTCCTGGGAACTAGCACCGAGCGCCCTCCGTGCACCAGGCGGGAGGGGGGGCCTCACGGAGGCCCTGCCTCCGGCACGTGCGGACAGTGGGCAGCCTGGCTAACCCTACAGCTCGTCCGTATGTCCACCTCCGCGCAAGCCCCGCTCTGGAGCTGTAAGCAGTGACCGTGCCGTCCACATCCTCTTGGGGTCCACACTGTGAGGAAGCAATAAGAGGAAAACGTAAACGTGGTGTCATGTGGGAGACAAGCCGGGTGAGGGAGGCAGTGGATATCCAGAATTAGTCACAATAAGGTGGATGGGCACGGAAGGGACACACAGGGAGCAAGCCCTGCAAATATCTGGAGCAGGGGTTCACAGGCAGGGTGTCCAGCCAGCGCCAGGCCCCAAAGTTGGCGGAGGGAAGGATGCTTTCCAGAGGTCAGCCTGGCCAAAGTCAGAGAGCACAGAGAGGCTGGAGATGAGGCCAGACGGGGAGGTCCCTGGCGTTCTGAGCAGAGGGGTGACGGCATGGGGCTGGCATTTTAAAGCTTCCCTCCAGCTGCCCTGTGTCTGTGGGCTGACTGGAGCAAGCCAAAGGGGTGCAGGAGAGGGTAGGAAGGTGGGAGGAAGCAGGGATGGGTGGGGAACCACTGGAGGGGTGGGCAGCTGCTGATAATTTGGGAAGGGTGATGGGGCCCAAGGGTGGGGTGGGAGTGTACATGATGTCCATTAGCCCCCTAGTGGAGCAGCTGTGAGGCTGTGGGCTGCAGGAGTGCAGTGTGCACTCGCAGCCCCTGGAGATGGATGAGATAGTCAGGGAAGTGAGTGAGGGATGGGGACTGAGCCCCTTGTGGCCCTTCCACATGGAGAAGTCTAGGAATCCAGGAGGAACCATCAAGGAAGACAGATGGAGCAGACTGGGGAGGAGGAGCCCCAGGGTGAGTGATGTCCTGTCAGCTGCTGCGAGGGGCAAGGAAATGAAGCCCATTTAGGGCCTAAGCCACCACAGTATGGGTGCATTGTCAGGTAAAAATGGATTGCAGTGGGCTCCAGGGAGGTGGGTGAATACAGACAACTTTACAAGGTGTCTGCTGTGGAGGGAAGCCACGGACAGAGCTTGGGCCCCAGGAGGAGAGGGCTGCTTTCTGTTTTTGGGAGGCCCTGGTGGCCTCAATGGGGCTGATGGGGTGCAGGGGGAGATTGACCACGCTGGAGAGAGGGAAGGCGGCCTGAACCCAGGTCCTCACCTGGGACTGGGAATCGGATCCAGGGGGTGGCTGGCTGCCCTTCACACAGGGGGAGGCAGACCCCAGTGCAGGGAGTGGGGAGCCTGTGCACTCTCTTCTAGCTGCTTCTATTTTCCAGTGAAATGGGAGCTAAGTTGACCCAGATCAAGGGTGGAGGCCCAGCTATCAGCAGTGGGGAGAGCAGACCAGTAGTAGCCCTGGGCTGAAGGCAGAGTGACCCCAGAAAGTCATCTGATGGCTCTTGGACACCATGACCACCTGTCTGCAAGTGGGGGAGAGCCAAGAGTGTTTAAGAGCGTGTGCGTGAGCCATAGCCACTGCTCAGAATTTGTTCCAGGTTGCAAGTCTCTTTTGGAAGTTGCAAACCAGACATCTGGGCTGCCTGCCCACTCTCCCAGGTGACCTCATTGTTGACAACACCCCAGACCTTGACCCTGAACCCTGGGCTCCTGTGTGCAGCTGCCCAGCCACATCTCTGCTGGGATATCTTCAGGGAGCTCAGACTCCAAAGTCAGAATGTCAACTCCAGATCTTCCCCGAAGCCCACTACCCACCCAGCCCCCACTACAGAGATTGTGGGCTCGATCCTGCCTGCTGAGCCGAGGCATGGGGGTCCGTACTCCCACACCCACACCCGCTCTTGCAGATGCCTCAGAATTCACCTATCTGGGTCCAAGGCCACTAACTCCCCCAGGTTACCACAGAGCCTCCCAACTGGTCTCCCCACTTCCTTCCATGGGCCCCTAAATCTATTCTCAACACAAAATAGAACTCTCATAACATGTCAGTCAGGGCTTGTCCCTCCTCTGCTCAGAACCCTCCAGGGGCTTCACTCAGAGCAAAAGCTCAAGAGAAGGGACACAGGAAAGGAAACCTGGGAGGATGAAGTGTGTGTTGTGTTGATGGTGGTGGTAAGTTCGTGGGTGTGTGCATGGGTCCAATGTGTGTTGCGTTGATGGTGGTGCTAAGTTTGTGGGTGTGTGCATAGGTCAAAACTCATTGGAGTGTACAGGTTACATTCATGTGGTTGTACCTTAAAGAGCAGCTCAGAAAGAAGGAACCAGAAACCATGGTACCACTGTGCCCATCGTCCCCTCCTCCCCTGGAGGGCAAGCATCCCCACTCCTCTGCCCCCAACCATCCTGGGGCACCTGTCCCTCCCTGCCTCCTGTGTTCCGTGCTCTCTGACGGATCTCTCAGGTCACTCATCATGAACTCATGTTGAGGCTGCCATCTGAACATCAGAACAGAGCAAAACTTGCTCTCTCTCTTGTACTTCTCTGCCTGTCCTCACAGCACGACTCGTCAGAAGAACTGTCTAGACTCACCCTCTCCAGTTTCCCTCCCTTGTTATCTCTTAAACCCTCAGGCTTTGGACCCCCTCCGCCACTCCAACAAAATACTCTGGTCCAGGACACGCAAGGCTTCATGGGGTTGCATCTAGTGGCCACTGTCATCTCCATGACCTGCTGTGCCGCTCCTTCCTCCTGAAAACACTTTCGCCTTGCCCCATTTGGCCCCTTCTCTGGGCTCTGCCCTCTGACTGGTAACCTACAGCCCCTCTGCCATCCTCTCCTCTCCCTGTGGTCCTCCTCCTGGCCAGTGGTCACCCTGTCCCGTGGTTTCCAGCTCCATCCAGATGCTGGTGACCCTGCAGTGTTTATGCAGGGAGGTGTCCCTCCAGTGAGCAGCAGACCTCATCCCCACTGGGTTCAGGACACAACTCTGAGCCTCCTGGGCAGGCCTGCTTCCCACTCAGCCAATGATGGCTCCATCTTCCCTGTCACTAGGCACAAACATGTGGACTCATTCAGCATTCCTCTCCTTCCCTGTTTTCCCACGTCTGCTTTATGGGGAAGTCCTGTTGGCCCTATCTTCAGAAGTGCCTCAATCCAGCCATGACTCTCAGCCTCTGCAGCTGCCGCCTGGCCACAAGCCACCTGTCCCCTCTGGGTTGGAGCTGCGGCTTCTGCCCCTGCCCCACAGTCTATCCTCAACAGAGCAGCCAATGAGCCAATCTCCCAACACCCAAGGCAGAGCACACCAGGCCTCTGCTTAGCAGCCCAGTGGCTGCTCTGAGTCCCTGAGGTCCTGCCCTGGGTCTGAACTCTGCCCCGACCCTGCCTGACCTCAGCTGCTCTCCCCTGCTCACTTCGTCCAGCTACATGGCTCTCCTTGACAATCCTGGAGTGCTGGGCCCTCGAACCTCAAGAGGAGGGTGGGGTGGCTCCCAAGCCTGGGTGGCCATACCCCCGCCCAATGGCTCTTTCCTCTCTCAGGTCTGTGCTCAGATAACCCTGAGGCCTCTCCTGACCAATCTGCCTACAAAACCCCTGGCTTCACCCAGAACAAAGCACAGGGACACTTATAGGAAGGCACTCAACAAGGAAAATGCACCGTCTGGCATCCAGTCAAACTTACTGGCATGCAGAGAAGGAAAATGCAACACATGATGAGGGAAAAAAATGTCGAGTGACACTGATGACAGAATCAGTAGAACAGACATTAAAACAATTCTTATAACTGTAGCTCGGACACTCCAAAGGCTGAGCGAGCTTAGGAGGGAGTAGGACCTAAACGAGGGCATAGGCAGCAAAGCTGCGGCAGAGACCACCGGGCCTGCGTGGACCGGAGCCAGCAGCCAACCCAGGGAGGCTCCCGTTGGCCAAATATGGGTCCGATGACCATGAAAAAGAATAATAGCCACAACAGGTTAAAATATATCAAATATGTTTAAACTGTGAATGCATAAAGCTACTTAAAAACCCTCAGTAAGGTGATGTAGGCGCTGAGGAACCAACTCATTATTTATTTTGTTTTTTAAAGATTGGCACCTGAGCTAACATCTGTCGCCAATCTTTCTTCTTCTTCTTCTTCTCCCCAAAGCCCCCCAACCCCCAGTACATAGTTGTATATTCTTGCTGTAGGTCCTTCTGGGTGTGCTATGTGGGATGTGCCTCAGCGTGGCCTGATGAGTGGAGCCACGGCCACGCCCAGTATCGGAACTGGCGAAACCCTGGACCGCAGAAGGGGAGCCCACGAACGTGACTACTCGGCCACCCAGCCGGACCCCAAACTCCTTATTTTTAAAACTGGGAAATAATGGGAGAGAATCAATCTACTTTCCCTTATACACAAACCACACCTCAGGATAACCACAGATGTGATGAGGGGTCATTTCTCCTTGTGAATATTCCAGCTAATAAATGAACAAGAAGTACAGAATTAGGATACTGCCATGTCACAGCCCTGATGGGACCCTGCATCCTGGAAATACCCACCCACGATGCTAACACCGACAAAAGGGAGGTGATCAGACATGACGTGCCTTCTGATCAGAGGACGGCACCAGCAAAAATCCGGCCTGAGTCCCAGTGTAGCAGACATGTCTCTGCCTTGCACACACCACGTGCCCGCTGTGGACCATTCCCTGTGGCCTCTCCGGGGGCACCACATCTGTCTTCTGTCTGTCCCAGGCCTTCTCCCACAAGGGGGAGGAGGAGCTCTGCCACAGCACGCACGCAATCGTGAGGGAGCGGTGCTGCTGGTGGCCCCTACTCACAGCTTTGGGTGCTGTTTTTGTGCCCTCTGGCACCTAGAGGGTCCCGCCCCATTCCAGCAGAAGCAGCCTCTGTGTTTGCTGTTTGCTCCCTGCCTGTCCCACTCCCTGCTCTTTCCTGCTTCCTGAGATCACCTCCCAAATACAGCTCCTGACCCGCATCCTTCCATCATGCTCTGCAAACTAAGACACGGATCCGCCTCACCTCTCACACCCACCAGCCTGCAGGGGCGCTGAGACAGCTCGGGGATGCAAGCAGCGTGAATGGCTCTGTTTCTTCCACGAACAGCTTTCAAGGGATTTAAAAAGATATATCAAGGGAAACTATAGATGGAAAGGAAGTGAGTGTAGACCAGTGCTTTATTTGGATCCTGAGTCAAACAAACTAAAGAAAGCAAGGTATGTGACAGTCAGGGTGACCCCGTGCCATGAGCGGTAGGTGGTCTGGAAGAGTCAGGGTCCTTTCTGAGGGTGTTGGGGTGGAATTGTGGTCATGTGTGAGTTCTTATCTTTTAGAGATAGGTACTGAAATATCTATGGGTGAAATGATGTGCTGTCTGAGACTGTTTCGGAATAATTTGGAGGAGTCGAGGTGGGGAGGAATCTAGAGGAAACAAGATTGGCCAGGAGCAGATTGTTATTGGACCTGAGTGACATATTCCTGTGTATTTATTATACAATTCTCTCTCCCTTTGTTTCAAATGTTCCCTAACAAAAACTTAAAAAATTGCAACCATGCACTGTCACCCTCTCCGCTCTTTTTCCACTGTGCTCACCACCATCAGGCGTGGTACAGACCGTTTTACCCCCTCACTCTTTGTTGTCTGTTTCTCTGCTCCAGAAATCAGGCTCCCCTGGAAGGCGGGGATGTCTCTGTTACTTTCCTTCAGAGCTGCATTCCCAGGACCTGGAGTGGTACCTGGCCCAGGGAAGTGGCGCATCAGTGAAGGAACGAGTGTCCGTGCAGATGGCAGCCCTGAGGCTCACGGGCCCAGCGGAGAAGGAATGCGGGTGAGCACTGAGGGATGATGAAGGGCTGCCCCCCAGCAGATGTGACAGCAGCTGATGAGAGAGTAGCTGAGAAGTTTCAGATTTAAAAACTCACCTAACCCCACAGATCCAGACGCTGAAATAATAATAGGAGCAAGTGAGACATCTGGAGCCATGGGGGGACCTGGGAAATCGGTTCCTACCAGCTCCCAGCCAGGGATGGCGGACACCCGTCAGCAGGTGCCACGTCAGCAACAATAGAAGCCTAACTCTAATTTAATCATCGACTGTGAAATAATACTGGGCACTAATTTGTGTGTTTTTTCCAACAAAAAAAAAACAAAACTCTCAGCAATGACCGCAAGAAAGGTGTGTGTGGGTTGAGTGAATAGGTCATACATTCTAAGACCCCTGACCTATTCCGGGAGAGCCTAAAAATACCGCATAACTTCACACTTTTTTTAAAGAATGTGCAGTTCATTGGATACCTTAAAAATTTAATGGCAAATCCTAAAAGAATAGAGAGAAAATCTGTAGCATCTAATCCAACAGGGAGAAGAGGAGGGTGCAGAACATGCTGTCACTGCAACAGAAAGTAGAAAAGGAGGAAAACAAACCAAAAAAAAGTGGAAGTAACGTCTGGTTATATCTGTCACGTTGTGAGTGGAAAGAGCAAGTCACCAGATAAGGAGAGAAAACAAAACTCAGATCAGCGCTCACATTTGAAACAAAACAAGCTGGAATGCCTGAAATAAAGATGTGAAAAGACATCAGAAAAATACTTTCCAAAAGGATGCTGTTGTCACTCATTCAAATAGACAGCGTGGGACATCAGGGGAAGCACTGGGGGCATAAAGAGGGTCACAGCAAAGGAATAACAGTGACACTCCGTCCAGAGCACTGAACCAACAACATTATAAGAGAAACGGAAAAGAGAAATTACGGGAGATGCTAACTCACGTCTATGAGAAACTGACAGATCAAAGCAGGCAAAAATAATTAGTCTATTGACTGTTTGGGCAACAAAAGCAAAGAGCTTTATCTAGTAGATAAAATAGAATCCTGCATGAGACAAATTGAAAACATACATGTATATCTGTATAATAATATATATTTTGAAATATATATTTAAATATCATATGTAAATATGTCTTTATATATGTATTTTTCTTTTCAAGTATATAGTGAATATAGACAAGCATTGACCAGGTTGTTTTGGATTTTTTTTTTTGCTGAGGAAGATTCACCCTGAGCTAACATCTGTGCCAATCTTCCTCCATTTTGTATATGGGTCGCCACCTCAGCATGGCTGCTGACAAGTGGTGTATGTCCACGCCCAGGAACCAAACCTGGGCTTCCAAAGTGGAGTGTGCTGAACATAACCATGAGCCACTCCAAAACTCTGATGAAAGAAATTGAAGAAGATCTAAATAAACGGACAGAGGGTCCACGTTCATGGATAGGAAGACTCAGTAGCGTCAAGATGTCAGTTCTGCCCAACTGGATCTATAGATTCAAGGCAATCCTGACCAAAATTCCAGCAAGAAATGTTGTGGATATCTACAAACAACCTAAAGTTTATATGGGAGGAAAAAGACCCAGAATAGCCAATACAATATTGAAGGGAAAGAACAAAGTTGGAGAACTGACACTACCCCACTCCAAGACTTCCTATAGAGATACAGTGATCAAGTTAGTGTAGTACCAGTGAAGAAATAGATAAATAGGTCAATGGGACAGAATAGAGAGCCCAGAAATAGACCCACACAAGTACAGTCAACTGATCTTCAGCAACGGAGCAAAGATAATTCTATGCAGAAAAGGTCGTCTTTTCAACAAATGGTGCCAGACCAACTGGATATCCACATGCAAAAAACATGAATCTAGACACAGACTTTGTCTCATGTTCTGGTTCTGCATCATGGTCCAGGTCCTCAGAGCAAAGGCATTTACAGCCAAGTTGAGGGTGTTGGTTTCGGAGACATTCCAGTGTAGACAGGAGAAAGACCCGTCTTTCCCCTCCCTGGAGAAGCTCTTTCTACGTCCCAGAGTAAAGAGAAGGTTTCTTTCTCTGGAAAGCAGGATGGGAAGGTCCCAGCAGCGCTGTGTAAGTGCTGTGTCTGAAATCCCTAATTTCAGAGTTCTTCTGAAACGCATCCTGCCACCTGTGCTGTGCCACCTGCGTGCCTGTGGGGGTGGAGCTAGAGGTGTCGCGGTGGCTGCCAGGAGCAAACGCTCTTTGCCTCTGACCCAGGGCCTGTGTTTCCTGCAGACATGGGTGTGTGAGACTGTGCTAGGCCACACTGTTAGCTTACAAGTAGAACAAAATCTCAGACCCTTCACTGTTTCTGATTTAACACACATTCATTTTACACCATAGACACAAAGTAGACACCCTTCGCACACATCAAATAATTAGATGCCCATTTTTTCTCATTCAGACAGAAAAATTAGATAACCATTTCACCCCATATTATACACAAAAGACAGACTCATCTCATACCACACATACCAAACCCATACAGCCTTACATTACACACCATGGACACACACTAGATACCGTCTCATACTAGACAAATACACAAAGTGTATTTAGATGACCATATAGCCCAATAGCATCAGATACTCAACTCCCTCTCTCTCATACACACACACACAACACTGCCTTCACACCATGCACATACAAAAATGTGCCCATCTCACACTACACACGCACACAAAAGTGGGAAAACTAGCTCCTTCCACTGCTTTAACAGGCTGAATAGGTCTGAGCAGCTAGGATGAAACAATCATGGAGGCCTCGGTGGGAGGGGCCAGCAGCCTGGGTCTAATACTTGTTGACTCTGGGGTGTGTGTGAGCCCTTCAGTGCTGGCCTTCCCAGACTATGCCAGAGGGAGACAGAGGAGAGGATGGGGAGGTGACCCTGAGGGCCGCTCTCCAGTGGGGGTGACTGCAGTGCAGGCCTCAGTGGCCAGAGCTGTTCTGCGTTTGGGGAGACAGGCTCCCGTTCCAGTGCAGATTGCTAAACTGTTTTCAGTGGGCAGATTCCCTGACTGGCATAAGGATGAAGTCACACTGTCCTTTTTGAGGCAGCCTGGGAATCCGGATTCTGATTTGCTCACTCCGTTCCCTGCCATGGGGTGGTGTTGGAAGCAGCTCGAGGCAGGCGTGGGAGACGGTGTGGCTCCAGGCGGGGAGGGTGTGCTTCTGGCATCAGATGGGCCACGTGGCTCCCTCCTGCCCAGGTGTGTGGGTGGAGTGGGCCACGCCCTGGGGAACCTGTGGGACGAGTGGGTGGGAAACATAGGGGCTGCCATGGAGGGGCCAAGGCAGAAAGGTTGCACGCCACACACTTCTACATTCACCTACAACTAAGTGCCGGTCCCCCCTCCAGTCCAGGGATTTGGAAGTGGGCAGACCCGCTCCTGCCCTGACATAGCTGACATTCTCTTGAGAGGAGCAGATAAAGACCAAGCAAAAAACAAACAAACAGGATGAGCCATGACCACCTCATCATGGAAGGTGAGCTTTCCTCCAGGATGTGATCCTCAGCAAGGAAGGTGTTGCCTTTGCTGCAGTCTCAGCAAAGCGATTGCTCTCAGTTGCTTAATTTTGAGCAAGATACTGTTTAGGGAAGACACATTAGCCTGAAAAAGCTTCAATTCTAGTTTGAGATGCTGATAGAAGTCTATAATTGGTTAAGAAAAAAGGAAATAAAGAAATAGAAACATAGATTTAGTCATAATTGTGTGTGTTGAATGTTATTTTAAATAAGCATTTAAAGATAATTTTTAAAAGCAAGATGCTAGGCGGTTTTGTAAAGAGATCACTAAAGGATATCTTCAAGATGTGGCGGTCCCCAAGGTGTGCAGGTGGATTCTGGGCTCAGAATGACCACTTCTGCGGATGGAGCTATACTCGGATCTGAATCTTGAACAGCTTAGATGCTTATGTTGAAGATACTTGTCCAGAATTTAAATAAAACTGTTTAAATGTAGAGTGGAAAAAGTCCTCCAAAAGAATGTACTTCCCACATTATGTGAGTTTTTAAAATTAAACTTCTTATTTTGACATAATTGTAGATTCAGATACAGTTGTAAGGAATAATACAGAGATTCCTTGTACACTTTACCCAGTTTCCCCCGAAGATAACATCTTGCAAAACACACATGTACAGCATCACAGCCATGAGACTGACGTTGATATAACCTACACTCTTATTCAAATTTCTCCAACTTCACTTGTGTGTGTGTGCACTTGTCTCCACATGGTCATATCACACGTGTAGGTTCGTGTCTCCACTGCCAAGGTCAAGTACAGAACGTTTCCTCACCCTGAAGATCCCTCCTGTTGTCCAGTTATACTACCTCCCTCCCACCCCCCAAACCCTGAAAACACTGATCTCACCTCCACTTCTAAAATTCCGTCTTTTTAGAAATGTCATGCAAATGGAATCACACAGTATGAAACCTTTTGAGCTTGTTCCCCCCGCCCCTTGGTATAATTACCCTGAGATTCACCCAGGCTGCTGGGTGTGTGCCCACTCCCACTGAGCACCATTCCATGGTGTGGATACACAGCAGTTTGCTTAACCATTAAAAGACATCTGGGTTGTTTCCAGTTTTTGGCTATCACAAATAAAGCTGCTATGAACATTTGGGTACTGATTTTTGTGTAACACAAGCTTTTATTTCTCTGGGTCATGTGATAATTGCATATTTGTTTTAAAGATTTTATTTTTCCTTTTTCTCCCTAAGGCCCCCAGGTGCATAGTTGTATTTTTTTAGTTGTGGGTCCTTCTAGTTGCGGTATGTGGGACGCCGCCTCAGCATGGCCTGATGAGCCGTGCTATGTTGGCTCCCAGGATCTGAACTGGCGAGACCCTGGGCCATTGAAGCAGAGCGCGCAAACTTAACCGCTTGGCCACAGGGCCGGCTCCCAGCGTATTTGTTTTATAAGAAACTGCCAACCTGCTTTTCACAGTGGCTGTGAAATTTCTTATCAGCAATGTGTGAGTGACGCAGTTACTCACAGCCTCACTGGCATTTGATGTCATGGTTTTTTAGTGTAGCCATTCTGAGAGGTGTGTAGCGATATCCTGTTGTCGCTTTAACTTGCATTTTCCCAACTGCTCGTGACGCAGCCATTGCTCTGTTTCCATCTCTGCGTCTTCTTCAGTCTGATTTCTCTTCACGTCTTTTGTCCATTTTCTAACTGGATTTTTGTTGTTGTTTTTACTGTTGAGTTTTGAGGGTTCTTTACATATTCTAGAAAGCAGTCCTTTGTTGGATATGTGATTTTCAAATATTTTCTCCAAGTCTATGTCTATGAAAACCTTTTCATAGGAACCGTATATCAATCTGGGGTGAACTGACCTTTTTACTATGTTGAGTCTTCTGATCCGTGAACATGGTCTGTCCCTCCATTTTTTTAGGTCTTTGTTGATTTGTTTCATTTCTGTTGCTTAATTTCTATCATACAAGTCCTGAGTACATTTTGCTAAGTTTATACACAAGTATTTAATTTTCTCTGAAGTAGTTCCAGATGGCGTTGTCTTTAATTTTGATTTCCGTGTGCACTGATGGCATAGAGAAATGCGGCCGATCGCACGTGCTGCTCTTGCATCTTGCGACCTTACTGAGCTGCCTAGGAGCCCTAGGAATGGGTGGTGGGGCGCCCACATGGCCACACAGGAGGGTCGGACAGGTGGCAAGGAGCAAGGGTGCAAGGCCTAGCATCCTGTCTGTTTGTGTTAGCCCCACGGAACCAGAGGTGATCCCGGGAAGAGCAATACTGGGGGAGTAGTGGAGAGGGAATGTCTGAGGTGGCCTGCTGGGTGGGGTGGAAGCTGGACAGGAGACTGCTGGCCCCAGGGGTGTTCTTGTGGAAGAGAGACAAACTGATGCCTCCCCTCCTCTCTGCCTTCCAGCCTACAGGTCTCTCCACCTGAAACAAACAGAAATCTGTGTCTCCTGGCTCTGCCCCAGCTGTTTTCTCGGTTGTAAACCACGGGTAATAACCCGGTGGGGAGGCTGCCTGGCCCCTGTCTCACCCGAGGGTCAGCACTCTGGTGACCCCTTTCCCTGGGCAGGAGGTCAGCAGGACAGGAGGTCAGGCTGGACAAGCCTCCTCCTTCCTCGTCCGCCAGCATCATCTCTGCCCTCTCCCCAGTTCCTGCTTCCCCACTAGCTTGGATCAGAGGCTGTTTGCAAACTGACCCCAGCCTCTGCTTCCGGGCTGGCCTTGGCTAACCCTCTCTGTGACTTGTTGGGAGGTCAGGAATTAGGGGGTGGGGGTGGGCGAAGGGGACCTTCCCACAGCACCTTTCAGGAAATGCGGGCCATCCGCTGGTCAGAGTGACTGCTTGCCGCCCTCTCCTGTCCCCACTCGCGTGGGCATGTCCACCTCACACAGAGGCCATGACCCAGCTTGGCCCCTGCGAGGGGACTCTGTCCCTGTTTTTGCGGCGGAGACTTCCATCCTGGCCGACAGGGAAGGGTCCAACTTCACGACTGGTCCCTTTCCCGCCAGGTGGTGCGGTGACCCCGTCCCTCCGGGCGGAGACTGACTCCGCCCTCCCCTCCCCGCGCGCCCGGCCCCCTCGAGGGCGGACCCGGCGCCGGCGCGGCGCTCTTGCAGCAGGCGGACCGGGCGCCGAGATGTCCGGACCGGCAGGGGACGGGCAGGGAGCCGCAGAGACCCCGACCTTGGGCGCGCTGAGGGGCCACCGCGTCTACGCGCGCCGCTGGGTCTTCCTGCTGGTGCTCAGCCTGCTCAGCTTCTCCAACGCCACGGTACGGGGGCTCGGGCTGCCTCGGGGCGGGGGGTGCAGGGCGCGGCGTAGGCCGAGACTCAGTCGGAGCCTTGGACCCGCCTCCCGCCCGGGTCCGTGTGCTCCTCGCTTCCTCCAGGGTGCCATTGCGCCCAGGGCGCCTGTCTGCTCCCGGGCTCCGGTCTGCAGGGACCCAGACCAGACAGTGGGACAGCGTTGGTGGGGGTGGGGTGGGGGTGGGGGCGTGAAGCGGTTGTTGGCGACCTGAGCGGGCGGATCCTGCAACCACGCCGGTGCCTGTAACCACGCCGGTGCCCGAGGCGCCTGGACGAAGAGCCCCTTCTGCTGGCTGTGGCTGTGCAAGGGGAAAAGGGGCGGGTGTTTGTCTTCGTGTAGCTGGGTCCAGGTGCTGTGAGCTATGGTGGTTTTGAAAGTTTCCCTCTCCTGTGCCAGGACAGACTAGAAGTCACTGTTGACAGCTGAAAGGGGATCCTCCAGTGGTCCCCTAATCCCTTCTGGAAAACCCCCCACTCCACATAGGCCTCTGTGGTCTGGCTCCTGCCCTTGCTCTCAGCTCCCCAACCCCGCAGGGCAGGGCAGTGTCCGCTCTACCTGCTTACCTGTGCCCAGGATGCCCTCCTAGGTTTCTGACTCAGTTTTGAGGTCCCTCACAGGAAGCCTTCCTTACCTGGCCCCCAGTCTCGCCAAAGCTCCCCAGCTGGGGTCTACAGTGACCCATTACCTGTTCTGGAACTGTCCCCACTGTTGGCAGGGACTCAGCCATGTTCCTCATCACAGCCCCTGGGACCAGGGGATTTGTCACTGAGAACTGAGTCTGCCAGTTCCTGAGGCCTGGTCCCCCCACCTGCTTCTCCCCCATACTCACCCCTGAGCCCCCAGGCGCTCTGCTCAGAGGCTTGGGCTCGTTTTTCCCCAGCCCATTACATTCAAGTGGGCTCAGCCAGTGAAGCTTTCTCCACGCCCCAGTCCTGGGCTGGGCCACCCCCACGTCCCTTGGACAGGCATCCACATGCACGTGAATGGAGGGAGAGCTTGGAGCCAGCCTCCGCACACCTGACCCTGGTGTGGCCACCTGCTTACAGGACCAGGCTGCAGTGCCGCCCCTCGCAGGGCTCCATTGGACCACCCCACGTCTTGCCTCCCTGGTGCTGCCACCTCTGCCTCCTGAGTGTGCCTGAAGAAAGCTGCACATGATGACTAGCCTCCTACAGAACCCCGGGGACTGGTTGGAAAGCATTTGGCCACCACGTAATCATGTAATGCCAAGCTACAGTTGGCAGTAGGACCCACAGCTCGGGAGGTGCTGAGCAGCTGCAGGGCCATCAGGGAGCAGGGATGGGCAGGCAGGCGTGGACAGTCCGGGCCCACAAGCCTCAGGGAGGTTCTTGGCAAGCAGCCACTCTTGGATGTCATTCCAAATTTCTTGGGGCCTTTTTCTCCTTTACTCTATGGACTGATGTGGACAGCCAGCCCTGTGCCAGCACAGGTGGCATCCACGGCCGGGGCCTGGGGTCTGCCAGGACTCCAGAAGTCTTTTTTCTCTGCGGGACTCACCACTGTGGCTGGGCCCCAGGTCCCTGAGTCTAGACACTGGGAAGCTGGAACTGGCTTTGACTGCAGTGGTCTGAGGATGCAGAGCAGGGGTCTTCCTCGGCCTCTGGAGTGGACAGGTCTGCGAGTGGCCGTGAGAAGCTCCTTGGACCCTGAGGCAGTGTTGTGCTGCCCTCCTCTTTTATCCACCAGTTGTTGTGGAGCAAACAGGAGTCTCACCAGGAATTGTGATCCCTGCTCTGGTCACTGTGGTGAGCACTGACCGTTAGGCTTACCCCGACCAAGTTCACTGAGTCCCTCTCTGGCTCCATCTGCAGCTGGGTAACCAGGCCTCCCAGGTTCCAAGAGGGCAGCGCGAGGGGTAGGTGGACCAGTGCTCAGAGTGAGGTCTGGGCGGCCCCAGAGTGGCCCAAGGAGACACCCCAGCAGTCTGGGCGAAAGCCAGCATGTGGGGCGGCCGCCAGCACACTCACAGGGACGTGAGGGCACCTGGCAGGGCTGGGAGCAGATCAGACGGGATTTTTGCGCACTGGGGGCAGATTCTCATCTCCTTGTGTCACCAGCCGCAAGCTCTGGGCAGGAACAAGGACCAGCGAGGCGGGCAGGCCTGGGCTCTGCTCACCAGGCAGGTTTGGGAAACAGACCTCGTGCTTTCTCTGCTGGATTGGGCTGGGCAGGAAGTGCCCGGGCCTGCGGGAGGGCTCTTTCTGAACCTGGGACATCTGTGTCTTCCTCTGGCCTGAAAAAAAGGAAGAGATGGCAGCTGTTGCCCAAGCTCCCTGTCATGTGAGGCTGTGCGGTCAGAGCTCTGCTTGGGTCAGGAAGCCTGGATCTCGCTGCCTCCACCACGGAGGGTGTGGCCTGGGGCAAGCTCTTGCATTCCCAGGTCCGCACAGCACTGGAGTGGTCCTGAGCTGTGATTTGTGACACCCTCGCCATTGGCCCAAGCCTGCAGTAAGCCTTGGCAAGCCCCTCCTGTCCTCTTGGCCCACCCATCTTTCAAGTATGAGACAGTGTCTCACCTCCTCCAGGGAGCCTTCCCCACTGACCCAGCTGCACTCGCTGTTTGCTGAGGATCTGTGGGGTTGAGTCCCAGTCCTTGATAGTGTCTATGGCTAGGAAGTGTCACCTGCTTTGGGGAGGGTCTCACCTCCCAGACGCCTGGGTCTCCTGTTGGGAGGTCGGGCTGGCCGTGGGCAAGGCCAGCATGCAGTCCAGGTCTTTCCCCATGGGACTCATCACTGAGTTTGCAGACAGGCTGGAGGTGCCTTTGGGACCCCCTTCTGCCCCCAACCCCACCCCATGAAGCTGCCCTTTTGCTGTCCCTTCCCCTTGGTCCCTCCATGACTCTGGGCTCACCCTGCCTCCTGCCCTTGTCTGCCTATGTGGCCACCACAGGCACTGAGTGTCCCCCCAAACATGCTCTTCTGGCCGGTCCATCTGGGCAGACTACACATCCGTGGGCCTTGGGGCCAGGGCTGCTGGCTGCCCTCATCTCACCCCTCTTCCTGCCCCCATGCTCCAAGCCCAGTCTAGGCCCCTTCACACCCACCCACCACACAGCACCCCCCTGCATGGCAGACATCCATCTCCTGCTGACAGCCCTTCTTGGACGGTCAGTCCCGGCGGAGCTCAATGTCTTGCAGGCTCCCACCAGTTTGTCGGCCTCTATCTGCCACCAGGACCATGCCCGCAAGGACTGTGCTGGTCCACGGCCTGGGCACGCTGACCTCCCCACTTGGTACCCTCCCTCGGGGGTGACTGGGTGAGGACCCCAGCCCTCACAGGACTGCTAGGCACTTTCTCTCCCTCAGGCTGGCTGACCAAGCATGGGACAGCTGGTGGCTATGGTGTCTGTGGTGCTGCCCCCTGGCTGACGCCAGTGTGTGTCCCACAGCTGTGGCTCAGCTTCGCACCTGTGGCCAACACGGTCGCCCAGCGCTTCGTCCTTTCCACTGAGCAGATCAACTGGCTCTCGCTGGTCTACCTTGTGGTGTCCATCCCGTTCGGCGTGGTATCCATTTGGGTTCTGGACTTCGCTGGGCTCCGCTGGGCGGTGAGTCAGACTCCATACCAGGGCCCTCTGTGGGATGGAGCAGAGTCCCTGAGTGTGGGCTTGAGAGCCATTGCCTTCTCCCCAGACCAGGTCCCCAGGCAGAGCCATTGGGGTGGTGGGATGGAGGCCAGGTGCTGGGAGGGGAGGCCAGGCTGGCCGGGCTGTACTCCTGACCCCGTCCCTGCAGACCGTCCTGTGTGCATGGCTGAACTTTGCTGGGAGTGTGCTCCGCAGCCTGCCCTGCATGGAGATCGGGACGCAGGACCCATTTGCCTTCCTCATGGGTGGGCAGAGCCTCTGTGCCCTGGCCCAGACCCTGGTCATCTTCTCTCCAGCCAAGCTGGCTGCCTTGTGGTTCCCCGAGCACCAGCGAGCCACAGCCAACATGATCGGCACCATGTGTGAGTCGTGCTGTTGGTCACCTCTGGCTTCCTGTGCGGGTCCTGGCTCCTCTGTACTCTCAGCTCCTGGAGGGCAGAGGGCTCCACCTGTGGGCTGGGAACCAGGCCTGGCCACAGCTGAGCTGACATATGTCTCTGTCCATCCATCCAGCAAACCCCCTGGGCATCCTGGTGGCCAACCTGCTGTCGCCCGCCCTGGTAAAGAACAAGGAGGACGTCCCCTTAATGGTGAGGGAGCTCATGAGGTACACCCACACGTGTGTGTGCATGTGCACACGCAGGTGTGTGTACATGTGTGTTTGTGTGATGTATGCATGCGTCTGCGTGTGTGTTTGTGTGCATGCGTGGTGGGCTTGCACGTGCACATATGTCCATACCTGTGTGAGTGTACACCTGCCCCTCCCTGTGGCCACATGGGTGAGTACACTTGGTGCATGCAGGATTTCTCCACATATGCAACTACTGGGCACTTCTCAGTGTCAAGCACAGCTCTGGGGACCAGGCTGTTGGGAGGTTTCCCTGGTGGGGAGAGGCCTCCGGTGAGGTGAGAGGCTGACTGGATCAGGAGGAGGCATTTGTGGAGAAGGAGACCAGGGACCAGCAGAGAAAGGCCCTGGGATGGACTTGAGGTTGAAGGGGTAGGGGCTGCAGCCAGAGGCCGGTGTGTCCACTGAGCAAGGAAAGAGGAAGAGGGGAGAGTCATCCTGGGGGGTGGGTGGTTGGCTTTGGTGCAATGGAAAATCCAGGGTTTCTAAGTAGGAGAGTGATTCAGTCTGGTCCAGAACAACCCAGAGACAAGAGGTGTGGCTGGAGTGTCCGGGGGAGAGCTGGGGCTCTGGTTGGGTCGGGGAATGGGGGCAGGCGTGGACCGAGGGTCTGGAGGTGCACTGAAGGACAAGGGGCTTCCACCTGTGCAGCTGAGTGAGTGTTGGGGTCATTCATGGAGGTGGGGAGAGGGGTCCTGTTGGCAATTGGATGGGTGAGTTGGAACTTCAGGGGAAGGTCAGGCTATGGCTGTCACTGTCACTGTGTCACTGTGTGTGGGAGTCATCCTTGGGCGATGTTTCAAAAGCCAGGGTTCCAAATGAAGCAAAGCAGAGCTGGCCCATCACAAGCCCTGGGGCTCTCCGATGTCCACCTGGGGATGGAGAGTGGGGCAGCCAGCCAGGGGGCCAGTGTGCCACCTGGAGCCCAGAGCAGCAGGCGTGAGGTGCCTGTGTGTGTGTGTCTCCCAGGGCCGGTGCATGCACGCACACACACACACGTGTGCACTCATGCATACCCTCTCCCCAGCTGGGCATCTACATCATCCCTGCCGGTCTCATCTGCCTGCTGGCCACTGCATGCCTCTGGGAGAGTGTGCCCCCCACCCCGCCCTCTGCTGGGGCTGCCTGCTCCACCTCGGAGAAGTTCCTGGATGGGCTGAAGCTGGTTGGTTCTGCAGGATCTGGGGCTGGGGTGGATCTGGAGGCCAAGGAGGGCAAAGGGCCTGGACAGGCCCTGTTGGAGCCCTTGAGTGTCCTGCTGGGGCTCCTGGGCTGAGCGGCCCCTTCCCCTGCAGCTCGTGAGGAACAAGGCCTACGTCATCCTGGCCGTGTGCTTTGGGGGCGGCATCGGCATCTTCTCCAGCTTCTTGGCCCTCCTGGAGCAGGTCCTCTGCGTGAAGGGTTACTCCAACGTGAGTGCCTGCCTGCCCTGGGCTGCATCCTGCAGGCTGTCTGCCTCTGCCACTCTCCCGCCTGTGGCCGTGGAGTGGCCCATGACCTCCCCAGGTGCTAGTTTCCACACCTGGATGGGGTGACCTCCTGTTGTGGGTGGCATTGAGCTGCTGTGTGTGTAAAGTCATGTTGCCAAACTTGGTCTGCAGATGGTGGGGTGGCAGCCTGGGGGGGTGGGGTGCCCAGTGGTACCAGGACTTTTTGTGCTGCTTTTTACGGTCTTTCCCAACGCCCCACCCAGGACAGCCCCCACCCCACGGGTGTCCAGAGAAGGGTTCTCGTCTGATATTTGCAGATGCAGAGGGGAGGGCCTTGCTCTGCTCCAAGCATCTCTGGCTGTGCCCTCTGCTGTCTAGTGTCAGCCCTGGGTGTGGGGTTCGGGCTGGCATGTTCCCAATTCTTCAGGGGCACAGAGGCACCAAGGGGCATCTGTAGCAAACAGGACTTTCCCTTTACAAATTGTTGAATTCCTGGGGTGGGGTGGCACAGGGAAGAGGCACCTCCAGGGGAGGACGTACCACATCCCCCAGGCCTGCACACAGCCAGCCGTGTAGCTGAGCTTTCCGTGTCGTCCTGCCTGGGACTCAGGTGCTGCTCAGTGACCCTGTGTGGGCTCTCTGGTGATGGTGTACATCCTGGAGATGAGGCCTCCTGGACCCTGGTGGCACTGTGCCCTGAGGATGAGTGCTCCCAGCCTCCTCTCCTCCTCCAGGAATTTGCGGGCTTCTGTGCATCTCTCTTCATTGGATTTGGGGTCCTGGGGGCACTGGTTCTCGGCCTGTACGTGGACCGGACCAAGCATTTCACTGAAGCCCTCAAGATTGGCCTCTGTCTGACCTCCCTGGTCAGCGTGGCCTTTGCCCTGGTGAGAGTCCCCTCAAACTGAGACCACCCTCCAGGGTGGGAGTGGGGTGCCCTGGGGCAGGGCAGCTGGCAGCTCAGCCAAAACAGACATCCAGGCCCTCTCAGGCCGTGGCACTGCCCACTGGTTGATCTCTGGATGGGATGGGCTCCCCGGCCCCCAACTCTAGGCCTGCAGAGACAGAGCTGCTGTGCGGGGCCTGGCTGGGTCTGGGTGTCCAGGCTGAGGCACGTCTGACTGCTGCCTGGACCCTCTGTGCGGCTTGTTGCCCCCCCAGGTGTCCCAGCTTCCAGGACAGACCCATGCCCTGGCTGTCATCTGCTCACTGTTTGGGCTCTTTGGCTTCTCTGTGGCACCCGTAGCCATGGAGCTGGCGGTCGAGTGTTCCTTCCCTGTGGGTGAGGGTGCAGCCACGGGCCTCGTCTTCGTGCTTGGGTGAGTGTCTGTCCCCCTGCCACTTCCCTGGGGACCCCAGAGACCCTCTCCTTGCCCATCCCAGGCCTCACAGCAGGTGACCTGCCTGCTCCATCAGGGGTTGACATGTTCTGAGCACCCATGCAGGCCTGGGCCAGCCACTGGGGCCCACGCTGACCAGAGCAGCACGCTGCCCTTAGAATGACCACTGGCCCTGTGGGCGCCAAGCAGCGCCCAGGGCAGGGCTGAGGGCCTCGTGGCTGTCCAGGCAGGCCGAGGGTGTGCTCATCATGGTGCTGCTGACTACTCTGACCGTTCGTCGTGCGGAGCCATCCTTCTCCACCTGCCGGGATGGCCAGGGCCCATTGGACTGGATGGGTGAGTGACCTGGCCCATGGGAGACCCCAAGAGCACTGGTGAGGAGGTCAGGGCTGGGCACCTCCTGACCCTGGCTTCAGCCCTGGGAACCTCCCCTCCATGGGCCCCCTTCTCTTGGCACCTTCTGCTGTCCTTGATGAGCAGGTGCAGGGCACCCTTGGGGCGAGGGTGGGATGGGGTCAGAGGGCAAGAGTCAGGGCCCCCAGGCTCAATATGGCGGGAGCAGCCCTGAGGCCCTGACGAAGGCCCAGCCTCTAAACCACCTGTGTGAGTTATTTTAAAATGAGATTAGAGAAAGAGAAAGAGATGCAGAGAGAGACAGAGACAGAAACACAGACAGAGAGAAAGAGAGAGAGAGAGAAAGAGGCAGACACAGAGACAGAGAAAAACAGAGAGGGAGAGGTAGAGACAGAGATAGAGACAAAGAGAGACAGACAGAGAATCGGGAGTGGGGACAGCCACCAGTGGGGTCGTGCACACCCACAACCTGAGATGGGTATGGTGACCTCGGAATTCATGGTTGGGTCTGTGAACGTGCCCTCGAGGCCTGTTGGGGGCTGGGATGGGATCTGTTTCCAGGGTCACTCTGTGGTAGTGGTTCATGGGGTCTGCTGGGGCTCTGCGGCTCCGTAGCCACCCCGGGTGCTGTGGGGGGGGGGGGTCTGGCACTTGGGCGAGCCTTGGGGCAGAGCTGCGCTGTGTCTCCCCAGTGTCCATGCTGCTGATGGCCGGCCTGTGCACCTGCTTCAGCTGCTTCTTGGTGCTCTTCTTCCACACCCCATACCGGCGCCTGCAGGCTGAGGCCAGCATGAGCCCCTCCATCCAGGAGGATGCATGTGCGGCAGCTGAGGACCACACACCCTACCCTGCAGCCACCCCTGAGCCTCTGCCTTGGGACCCCACAACTCCCAGCACTGATGCCACAGGAAGCTCAGAGGCAGCTCATTCCTGGGGCCGGCTATCCTGACACTGCCTCCCTCCTCCTGGGAGCCCTGAGCCCCCAGGACCCCCAGGACTTGCTGAGATGTCACAAGGAGCCCTGCAGAGGACCAGAGGCCAAGGGACCAGTTGGTGTGTCGAGAAGAGGCCTGGGGACATGAACGGGAGGTGGGAGAGGCAGGCCCTGGTCATCTCTGCTGTGCCAGCCATGGCTGAGCCTGGGATGGGGTGTCAGCGTCCTGCAGATGCCTAGGGACTCGGGCTCCTCAGCACACCCAAGGCACGGCAGGGTGGTCTGGGGGACCTTGTGGCTGTAGCAAGAAGAGCTGTTGCTGTGCGGACAAGCAGCCACTGATCAGGCAGGATGCCCAGTGGCCAACCCAGGCACAGGGTGGCAGGTACAGGGGCAGTGTATGGGGGGCATGAGGGGCATGGGCTGACAGGGAGCTGGATGGGTTGGGGGTCATGAGGGCACCCAGCATGGTTGAGTCTGGAGTGGACAGGTGTGGGGAAGGCCTTCCTTGAAGGAGCCCATCCAGAGCCTCTCTAAACCTCTGCTGACCATTGAGTGACCAGACCCCCAGCCTGGGTGCTCAGGACAGGTGTGGGGAGCAGGTTGGGCCAGGCTGGGCTGGGAGAGGGAAGTAGAGGGAGGAACCCACAGGCAGATGCTCACCCTGCAGACCCTCCCACTTCCCAGGAGGACACCTCCTCCTCCCCCGACAGACACTCGCAGGCAGGTCTGTGGGTTCAGGTTCATGTTTATTATTACCCCGTGGGGGTCACGTAGCTCAGGGCCTTGTAGTGCAGGTTGCCTGTGGCATCCATGGTCGCCAACTGGAACGTCTGGTCCACCTGCGAGTGGGTTTGGTCTGGAAGTCAGGCCCAGGCAGAGGGAGGGAGCAAAGACTCCGCGGGGCCTGCAGCCACTGGGGGAATTACACGCGCTGAACTCCAGGTGCCTCCAGTCTTGTTTCTGTGCTTGGGGACACTGCAGAGCAAGGGGTGGGTTGGGCTCAGCCACTCCGTGTTTCCCCCACCCAAGGGCCATGCTTGGGCTTCACAGAGGGCCTTGGAGGAGCGAAGGTGGTGGGGTGGGGGCCCAGAGGGCCAAACCTCCTCAGCGGTCGTCTTGTCAGCTTGCGACATCAGCAGCCGCTCCATGCTGAAGACAAGGAGGGAGGGGCCCGATTAGACTGCTGTCAGGAACTGGAGGGGCCGCCCCAGGGGAGCCCTGTGCCCCGGTCAGTTCACGACTTCACTGATCACAGAGCAGGTGCCCAGGGAGCCTTGCCTGACTTGCACACTCAGGGGTCCTCACGCCTGGGGGGGCGGAGATCGAGGGAGATTAGAGGCAAGTGCCTGGCACAGCAAATACGCCTGTCCCCAGGGCTTGGCTGAAGAAGCCTCAAGGGGGCTAAAGACCCAGCCATGTCCCAGTGGTGGTGACCACTCGGGTCACTGGGTGCTGGGCCCTGTGTGGGCAGGACTGGTTTGCCCTCGGCTGCCCTGAGGGACTCAGGATCCCGGAGTAGACTGCTCAAGTCTTAGAAGCTGGGGGTGGGGTTGGCGTGGCTCAGATGCAGGGGACACCTGGGTGCCATGGCCACACTCACTAGTCCTTGTTGACGCCGCTCTTGCCATCGGGGTCCAGCATCTTGAAGGCATTTAGGATGATCTCCTCCATATCAGTACCTGCCCACAAGAGGCCACGAGCCCTGGGCATTTAGGACCCAGGCCTGCTCCCGCCCTGGGGTCCTGCCTCCGCCCATCCATGCCTTCGGCCTGAGCATCCTTCCTGCTCCTGAGCACCTGGGAGCCCCTGAAGCCCCAGGGGGACTATTCTCGGGGTCCCCAGGGTCCTGCCCTGGCCCAGAGCTGGGGTGAGTGCTCAGCAAGTGAGGGACAGAGGCCACCGCCAGCAGGAGACAGGAGGTGGCCCCACAGCTGTGGGTCCCAGAATGCCAGGTTTTAGGGCTTTTCAAGAGATCTGAAAATTTGGATTTTTATTTGAAACGTTTGGATTTCTAAGTGTTAGGCACACACACACACACACACACACACACACACACACACACACACACTGCGTTGGCTCACCCACCTGAGGGCGCCTGGCCCCTTGGCGCTTACCACTCAGCTTCTCCCCAAACATGTTCAGGAACATGGTGAAGTTGATGGGCCCTAAGGCCTCCTTGAGCATAGTGTCCAGTTCTTTGTCCTTGACGTTGATTTTGCCTGTCACAGACGAGGGGGGTCACTGGGCAGGAATGTCACCTGGCTGTCCTTGTTGATGTGTCCACTGTCCCCACTGGCAGGTGCCCCATGGGACTGCCCCTCTTTGTCGTTCTCCAGGTGACCCCAGAACAAAGTTGGGGGAGACCAGATGGAGGGAGGTGAGCAAATGGTGGTACACATGGCGGAGGTGTGGTGGGGAACAGGTTCTGCACGTCAGCAGAACCCCGAACCCTGAGCCATGGGAGAGGGACTGTGAGGAGCTGGAGGAGGAGGAGGCTGTGCACGGAGCCCGGGAAGATCTGTGATCTGCTTACCTGACTTAAGGGGGCCCAGAGGGAAAGCTGGTCTGTGTGAACCCCACTAGGTAGAAACCAGTCTGCCCTCCCAGCTCCAAGGGCAGGAGCGCCTCGGGCTCAGAAGAGCACGTCCCCAGATGAGGAGTCGAGGGGGAGGGCAGCGGGCCAGGCGGTACTGTGCTTTGGAAAGAACCAGCCTTTGGCTCTTTGGAGGAGCCCCAGGGGCCTCCACACCTCTACCAGCTCTGTTCCTTAGTGTGCCTGCCTGTGCGGTGGTGTCCCCGGGGCATCGCCCCTCAAGCCCTGCCCCAGCCCCCTATCCAGGACGCCCATGCTGGGGCTGTGCCACCCACCCTGTCTCGCCCTGGTGGTGTCCTCTGCCAGCCCTGATCAAAGCAGAGGGCATTTCTCCCCTGGGAGGCCCTGCCCCCTTCTCACAGCCTGTGGGACGTCAGACCAGCTTTAAGGCTGAGGAGGGGAGCTGGGCTCCACAGGCTGGAGGACACTCCGCAGTGGGCTGTGGCAGAGTTCTGCCTGGGGCACCTACCCAGGGAAGCGTAGGTGGCCTTCAGGTCCTCCTTGTCAATGAAGCCATCTTGGTTCTGATCCATTAGTGTGAACTCCTGGAACCAAGGCCAGGGTCACAGGGCTGCCAGGCCAGCTGCACCCCGTGAGGACAGGCACCCATTCTTACTGGTTCTCGAGCAAGGCTCACATGAGGTCCTCTGGTCACTTGCCTTACAATTCCCAGGGGAATTCCAAGCAGGAGCTTCTGGGTGGTGGGTTCCCAGGACAAGGGCAGACCCTCACCTCATTAAACTCCTGGATCTGGGTCTGCTCAAAGTTGGAAAAGATGTTGGAAGACGATCGAAGGGCCCCCCTCTTCCTTCTTGGTCTTCCTGCTGGCCTGAGGTGAGAACACTGAGGCTGAGGGTCCCTAGGCTGGCTGGGCCTCTCCTTGGGGGCACCCAGGTGTTTTGGGAGGCTTAATGCAGAGGATGGGTGGACCAAGGCACTGGCGCTCCGGGGGCCCTGGCTGGGTGCAGGGCTGGGGCAGGTGCTCGGTGTGGGCACAGGGAGCCCAAGAGGCCCTGAGAGAGCACGGCACCCTGGCTTCATCCAGAACTGTGCACTGCTCGGTCTGTGGTCCCACCGGGAGCCAGCTGGGCCTCCGAGTGTCCGGGAAGCAAATGACTGTGCAGGCGGCCAGCAGGCGACGGGCTTGTTCCTGGGATCCCGCCCAGACCCTGTCGTCCGGCCCCAGATCGTCACGGGGGCAGCCGTTGGGCACGGATCTCCATCCCCCCAGTGCACACACACTATCACACGTGTACACAAACTCAGCTTGTATGCACACATATGCAAAACACAAACATGCATGTGGAACACGTGTGCACACATTAATCCAGTCACACAAGCACATCATGCACAAACACACATACATGATAGCGTATGTGCACACTCATGCTCATGCACGTGTGCACATGCAAGGCACTCACCATGCCTGGGTCTGCCTGATGGAAGGGTCTTTGCCCTCCCTGCCCAGTCCCCCAGGACAGCTCAGACTCCAACTGCCACTCCCTGCAAGGACAGGCTTGGTCCCTCGGGGGAGTGGACAACTGCAGAGTGAGCTTTGGCACCCAGCAGTGACTCAGAGGCCCAGCAGGGTCCCCAGCCTCCCAGGCGTCTCCTCACCTGTCTCCACCCAGCAGCCTTCATTCTCCCGGATTCTGTGCATCTCCAGGGCAACCTACACATGCACTGAGGGCCTGGGCAGCTGCAGGAACCAGAGGGAGGGGCGCCTTTCCCAGATTTGTACAAAGCCGCTGTGAGTGGCCCTGGCGGCCAGTTACCATGCACTCCCCCAGCATGTTCCATGTGCCCTCGCCTCCCTGCCTCAGTGGCAGACAAGTCTCAGGGCCACCAACTCTGGCCCTGGGGTCACTTGTCCTGTCCCCATGGCTGGGAGCTCCTTGTCTGGCACACGGGGGGAAGTGTTTCTGGGATGGAGGGCCACCCAACTGGGCCTGGCCGGGGCCAGCTCTCAGTCAGGTCTTCCCACTACGCCATGGCCCTGTGGGCAGTCTGGGGAGGAGACCTGGCCCAGGGTGCCTGTTGGCAGTGCCCAACATCGGAGGTCGCCACAGAGTCAGGATGGATGCCCTGGTCCTGGCTGGGGGAGTGCAGGGCTGGGGGCAGCAAAGGAGGGGTCTGCAGGCCAAGCTGGGGTACAATGAAGTGGGCAGGCAGGACTCGGCAGTTTCACACCTGAGCACGAGCCCTTGGGGCCAGGGGCCTGCCCCAGGAATAAGGGGTCGGGCTTGCAAGGTCCCTGGGCACAACTCTGAGCCACGTGGTGCCCCTAAGGGGCTGCCACATGCTCTCTCAGGGCCAGCTCACTGTTTGCCTGAACCAAGTGTGGACAACAGACATCCTGAGGAACCTGGGGAGGCATGACCTGCCTGGAGGGCTTCCAAAAGGAGAAGCGTGACCGAGGCAGGGGACCTGAGCCTGGGCTGCACCCTATACAGGCACCTCCCTGCTCCCGTCTGCCTCTGTTGGCTGTGACACCTGGAGGGACCCTGGCTGGGCTGTAGAAGTCGGGGCGCCACACTGAGAGGGGTGGGCATGCGGGATCTGTGCTCAGAAAGCCTCTGACTCAGGGAAGGCAAGAAGGGCCAGCAGAACCCCTGGGGAGGGTTCCAGGGGCCAGCTGGGGGCTGGGCAGAGCACTAAACATAGCTGCAGAGCCCAGCTGCCTGGAGCATATCGGGATTCAGCATGGACAGCGGGCCCTGACAGGTGCAGGGGCATCAGCAGGCGACCTGGTGTCCTCAGCCAGGTGGGACCTCCCCAGCCCCCAGGAAGCGCTGTGGGCCAAGGCAGGTCTCCCTGGCTTCAGGGGTCATGCCAGGGCAGTATGTATGTGTCTTCTGTTGGCCGGCTGCCCTCCCAATGGAAGCTCCCCATATGTGGCCCCCTGCCAGCACTCTGGTCCCACCTTCAGCCCCAGAGACACTTATTTTTGATTCTGGAAGCAGGAGCTGTTGATAAGTCCAGTTTATTTTAAAATCCAGGGAAATGAAAACGTTTGTCACTTGAGGTCGTCTGCTCAAGGGCAAGAACGGGGGGTGTGTGTGCACGTACTCGCGCACGTGTCAGCATCGCATGTCGCATGTTGGCAGAGGAGGTTTACTTTGTGCCTTGTGGGGTCAGTGTGCACTTACAGCTTCCTCAGGGAGTGATGAGGGAACTCGGGGAGGCCTTCCCCCAGCCCCAGGCCCTGCAGGGGCCTGGAGGACCCACATCAGGCAGGAGTGCTCCGAGGGCTCAGATAAGGGCCCAGCAGCCTGTAGGATTGACCTCGGCATTCCCACCCCCAGCCCAGGAGCCAGCTCAGGTGATTTTCTGGTGTCCCAGCTGGGAGGCCCAGAGCCAGGGCTCCAGAACAAGCTGGAGAGGGAGCAGGCTCTGCCCGGGCCCTCCCCTCTGCCGTGCAGATGTACTAAGCACTGCCATGTGCCCTGGAGTTCTCGGCTGCTTCCTGTTCTCTTTAGATTTATAGTTAAGTTCTCTTTGGAAACAGGTGGGTCTGATGAGGAGTAAGTAAAAGCAGCCCCCCCAGTGGAGCGGGGAGCCTGCTAAACCCCAAGCCTTGGTGCTCAGTAGCTTCTGTTGGGAGCAGTGCAGGGCCCAGGGGTTGGGTGGTCCTCCCTCCAGGCCCTCAGACTGTTGCGATGTGTCAGCTCAGTTGGGAGGCTGTCTGGCCACCACTGCCCCCTCTCTGAGCAACCCCCCTGCACACTCGGGGCTGGCCCCGCAATGTCTTCCCCGGGGCTGACCACAGAGCTGGGGGAGATGGGCAGCTACTCTGAGGGGGACGGAGTATCCCGCAGGTGTGACCCCCCCCCCCCACAAGCAGAGGGCGGCAGAAGTGAGAGTGAGCCTCAACAGTCCCTGAGGCACGGGTTGAGGTGGACCTTAGAACCTGGACTTCAGAGTCCTGAAGCAGGAGTCACAGAGACCCAGGGAGCAGGCTCTACTGGGCGGTCCTCCCAGAAGACCCCAGCCCTCTCTGCCAGAGAAGCTTCTGGGGTGAGGAAGCTCTCGCTCTGCTGGGGGGCTGGGACAATGACTAGGGGGTAGCTGGGGGGGGGCAGCCAAGGCAGTGTGGTCCCAGGAAGGGGCTCTGTGAGTCCAGGGGGGCGAGGGCCTTGTGGGGGGCCTGGGGGGTGTTGATGAATCAATCTGTGGGTTAAAATTGGTGAGAGTTTATTATGTGCCAGGTCTGAGGACTGTAGCCTGGGGACTTTCTTACCCAAGGAAAGAAGCACACCATGGAAGTGGGGTGTGCAGAGTGGTTACATACTGTCTTGGAACAAAGAGCATACATCACATATGACAAGAATGTCCTTTTTAAAACAGTCATGAGATTGCCTTCCTGGTGACCACAGCAGGTTGGTAATTAATCCTTAGTCTCCAGGAAGAGATGCTTATCCTTAAAGAAATGCTGATATGGGGGGAAGCCACATCCCTATCTTTAGGGACATCATTCTTGTCTTTGGGACATTGTAAATGTTTAAAGCAGATGCACAATGCCTGCTCAACAGGCCATGTCAGGCCCTTTTGGAAAAACAAGGTTGGGCCAAATTAGTTGTTTTTTGTTTTTTTTTTTAAAGATTTTACTTTTTTCCTTTTTCTCCCAAAGCCCCCCGGTACAAAGTTGTGTATTTTTTAGTTGTGGGTGCTTCTAGTTATGGCATGTGGGATGCCGCCTCAGCATGGCTTGATGAGCAGTGCCATGTCTGTGCCCAGGATTCGAAACCCTGGGCCACCAAAGCAGAGCGTGCCAACTTAGCCACTCGGCAATGTGGTTGGCCGCCCCCAAGTTAGTTTTAACCCAAATGGCTTCCTCATATACTCCAATGTATCCTGTTGCTTTAATTTATTCATCAGGGCAAGGGAGCCTGGGGGCAAGAGGACCTGGGGACAAGGGGGCCCGGGGCAGGGGGCCTGCCCAGGGGGTCTGGGGACAAAGGAGCTGAGGGACAAGGGGGCTGGGGGCACAGGGCCTGCCCAGGGGGCCTGAAGACATGGGACCTGGAGACAAGAGGGCCAGGAACACCGGCCCTGCTCAAGGGGCTTGGGGACAAGGGGGCCTGGGGCACAGGGCCTGACCAGAGGGCCTGGGGACAAGGGGGCTGGGGGCTTGGGGCCTGACCAGGGGACCTGGGGACAAGGGATCCTGGGGACATGGGGCCTGGAGACAAGAGGGCCAGGAGCACCAGCCCTGCCCAAGGGGCTTGGGGACAAGAGGCCTGGGGACAAGGGTGCCTGGGGCATAGATCTGCCCAGGGGGAGCCGGCCTGCGCTTGGGTCACACCTAGTGCCCAAACCCCTTCCTGGCCGTCTAGGCGGCTGACCGGTCGGGCGTGCCTGGACAGGCCTGGGCGGGTCGGGGCCACACTCCAGCCGCCTGGGCAGGTTGGAGCTCCATCCCCGACTTCCAGGGCAAGCGCACGGAGCGCACTCTCTTTTGCACTTTGCAAGCTTGACTCATAGTTTCCTCTATTTGGACCTATGGTGCGCGGGCCTCGACTTGCGCTCAGCCTGGCTGGAGAACGTCAAGGGCCACGGCACCGACGCACAGCCCCGCAGCCTGCCCGTGCCGCCCGGCCAAGGCGCATGCGCAGCTGATCGCGAAGCGCGCCCCTCGGACCTCTGGCGCGCCCGGTGACGTCACCCACAAGCGGGCGCGCGCAGCTCCCCCCGCCCCCGACCCCGTCCGCCAGGGGGCGCCGCCCCACGTCCGCTCGCCGCCGACGGCGCATGCGCTCGCCTGGGTACGCTTTTGCGTCTCCACAGCTTTCCGGGACCTTGCGGCGTCCTCGGCCCGGCTCTGTGCTTCCGGTGCGAAGGTCACGGACAAGATGGTGCCCCCGGTTCAGGTCTCTCCGCTCATCAAGGTGAGCCAGGCTTCGTAACTGCCGCCCGGTGCTTGGCTCCGTGTGGGTCCCCTGTGTGCGACCCCTAGAGCGCGCGACCCCCACCCCCAACCACGTGGAGCCTGCGATCCCCTTCCCCCACGACCCCCGTTCTCTCTCTACTCCGCGGAGACTGCGACCCCCACCCCCTCCCCCGACCCCGTGGAGCCTAAGACCTCCTCCCCCCGCAGCCCGCCACCCGCGCCCCCCTCTCCCTAAGCCACGGACCTTGCGACCTCCGTTCCCTTTCCTTACTTCATGGAGCCTGCTACCCCCGCCCCCTCCCCGCGGAGCCCGCGACCCCCACCCCCGTCCCTCTGACCGCCGGCTCTCTCCCTGCAGCTCGGCCGCTACTCCGCCCTGTTTCTCGGCGTTGCCTACGGAGCCAAGCGCTACAGTGAGTGACCGCTGTCCCCGCCGACCGGGCGGCGCTCGGAGTTTCTCAGAGCCTGTTCGGCCTCCCCGGTGCCCCCAGTAAACCCTAGCGAAGTAAACGCACCAGGGGCGAGAAATGGGGCAGGGTGGGAGGGGCTTGATCTCTGAGCGCAGCCCGGGCAGGTGTGCATTATGTCAAGCAGGTGTCTATTAGCTCGAGCGTGCAGTAGCTCAAGCAGGGCTGCAATAGCTCAGGTAGGTGTGTATTAGCTCCATCAGGTGTGCATTAGCTCGGGTGTGCAGTAGCTCAAACAAGTGTGTGTTAGCTCAGGTAGATGTGTGTTAGCTCAGGTAGGTGTGTGTTAGCTCAGGTGTGTGGTAGCTCGGGTGTGCATTGGCTCCAGTGGCCAAGACCCAAAGTGCGTTCTGCTGCTTGGCCCGCCCAGGGAACTGGAAAGCAATTGATTTTTGTTGAAAACCGTGGAGCCGAGTGGGTGTTGGGGGCGTGCTGCGGTCTGAGCTGGGCAGCCCTTGTAGCACAGAGGATGGAGCGAGCGAGCAGGGTGCCTGGGCAGCAGTGGGGACCCTTCAGCTGCCCTCTGAGTTGGGCTCTCTGTTGAGGGGTGAAGGTGAGGCCTCCACCTACATCCAGCTGAAGGAGGTGGCAGCAGGTGCACCTGGCGTATTCAGTGCCCCTTAGGTAACTTTTTGTGTGGACTGAGTTCCTTCTATGCAGTGTTTCCTTGAAGAAGTTAACTGAAACCTCCTCCCTTCCCACTTTCCTGAAACAGGTTACCTGAAACCTCGGGCAGAAGAGGAAAGGCGGATAGCAGCTGAGGAGAAGAAGAAGCAGGATGAGCTGAAGCGGATCGAGAGAGAATTGGCAGAAGGTACTCCTGTTACTGCATCTTGGGGATTTGTCTTCCATCCAGATTTTCAGAAACAAACAGCTGCTGGCCCGTGTGAGCCCCACAGTGGAGGGAGGGGTGGCCTCCTTTCATCCAGCACTGGCCCTGTGGTCCTCCTCTCGGGGGAGGGGAGCAGAGTCCTATATGTTGGGGGACACGGTGACACCTTGCATCTGGTGAGGCCCAGGCACACTTTTCCCCCGACTGCCGTGGCAGGTCTCAGTCACAAGTGCAGGGACGAGGAAGACCATGGATGGGAGCTGAAGGAGAGCACGGGCAGGCTCCACTGGAATTAGACACTGGGTTGCTTGAAACCGAGACCCTGAAGTGGTCCTTTTGGATCAACTGAGCATGGAGTAACACATGTTTCCTTTAACCTTTTAGCCCAAGAGGACACCATCCTGAAGTGAGCCCGCCTGGCTCCCTGGAGCAGTGTGGATGAATAAAGCTTTTTGTGGGGTGACGCCGTGGCTTTCTTTATTGTCTCACTTGTCCCATTTCTGGATTCAAGCTCAGTGGTTGTACTCTGTCCTCCTCAGTTTCGGTGGGGTGGAGATGGGGAGGGGGGTTTCAGAAGAACTGCTCACCCATTACAGACCCAGGATGCAGCACACAAACAGGGCAAAAGCACAGAAACTCTGTCGCCTGTTGTCTGGGGTATCCCGGTGAGGAGCCCTAAAGGTTGCAGTTTGTAACAGACACAGCTGGCCCGGGCGACATGGGTGCTGCTCGGTCTTCTCTGAGCCACAGCCCAGACCCCTGGATGAGCACTGCAGGGAGCAGGCAGTGCAAGTGTTGAGGGGTGGAGGTGGCTGGGTGCCCTTACAGTTGGAACCTGGATGTCCATCCCCTTCATGAATCCTCCCCTTGACCCCAGGGAGGGGATGTGGCCTCTTGAGGACCAGTGTGGCTGTTGCATAAGCTGCTCAGGGGGTTTGCATCTGAGATGCCTGAGCAGACAGGCTGTTCTGCGCCTGCTGGCCATGCCCCTTTGACCCCTGAGGCCTGGTGTTGGACTGTTGCTCTTTCCCAGCTATAGGCCTTGAGCAGATTTCCTGGGCTTTGAGTCCCAGTTCATTGGTAAAATGAGTTCATTTGCAAGTGTGAAAAGCAGAAGCAGCAAAAGCACTTCAGAGCCCTGTTTGTGGTTCAGGCGAGGTTTGGGGGAGCCCACCCGGCCTCCTGAGGTGGTGGCATCCAGTTGAGGGGAGGTGGCTGGCGCCGAGCCCCTCTGGGAACCTGGAGGAGCCCCTGCCCCTGTCACAAGCCCTTGTCACCAGGTGTCACTGACTGCTGAGATGGAAACTAAACTCCTTCCTGTGAGCAATGGCCGTGCAGTGCCCCCCCATCGCCAGGAGTTCTGGGCGAGGGCCTGAGCTGCATCCCAATTGGTCTTACAACCACTGGCCTAAACGTGCAGCTGGGAAGTTTCCCATGGGATTAAGTGTCGTCCAGTGTCAGGAACAAATGTTCTGGAGCTCATGTTACCTGTTAAAAGTCCTTAATTTCAACCAGATGATTAGTACCCGGTTTGGGCCTGACTGCCTATCTTCCCAGCTCGCAAACATTAAGTCATTGGAGGCATGTGCTTGCTGCTGTAAGGGAAAGCTCAGTTGTAAAGGAGGACTGGGGTAGAACACAGGTGTTTGCAGGAAGGCCCACGCCAGCCTCTGGGTCTGTCCGTGCAGTTCAGAGCAACTCCACGTGGAGCACTTGCTACAGATCATTTCTGCACCGATCAGTCAAGTCAGGTCGAGGCTCTACTCACAGCCTTGCTCTTTCTGGCAAGACTTTCCGATGGGTCACATATGATGTGCCTGCCCCCGTAATTTGTGCCATGTAAAAAAAGGGCAACTTGTTTTCTTTTTATTTTATTCTAAACTTCTGGTCATAAGTTTTTTCCTAAACCAGATGGGAAGCAGCATCTGTGTATCCATCTCTCTACTCATATACACATAAACACATGTGCAGTTGTGAATGTCCCACCCAGTGCTTTCAGACACAGTTCACAGGCCCTTTAGAGATCTCTCGGTGGTGTTACTATGTATCCAAAAGGTGGATGAGTGTAAGGTAGGCTACACTGTGCAAGTTATTGATGGTTGGCTTTAGTTTATAAAAACAAACCTTAAAAAGGTTCAAAATGTTCAGAATTGTCTTCAGTCATTTTCTCGGGCTTCCTAAGCTCTTGTACCAAACCTATAGAGGCACAATCCTGCAGGCATGGGGCTGAAGCCATCGGACCCCAGTGACTGGCTCACAGGATGCTGCAGGTGGAAGACTTGGGCGCTGGGCCACCGTTGCAGATCTCCGTGCCTGCTGCAAGAGAAGACACGAGGGTAAGCGAGAACTGTGTGCACACCAGCCCCGCTCCTGCACTCCGCTCCGCGTCCTCTACCAGCCCTGAGGAGGAGGGCAGAGCGCGGGTCTGCGGTCAGCCTAAGCCGATTAGCCGGGCTCAGCCTTTCTTATCTTAGCCCTGGTGACACTTTCAGTCCTGGCCTCCCTCAACCTGAAACCGTCCTGTTTACCTTGGTTTCCTCCCCACAGTGGGGACCTGGAGCGGGCAACAACAAAAGTCCCCAAGCTGAGGGGACCAAGCACAGGAAATACAAGGCGCAGGAAACAAAAGCTCTGACAGCACAGGGAAGGGGGCATGCACACTTGGCTCCTCTCTCAGCTCACTTCCTTTCCTTTTTTTTTAGGCCTGCTGTTTGTTTCTGAGGGTGGCACGGAAGTATAGGTAGATTTTCTGAGTTACTTAGGAGGGAACTGATGCTTGATGGTGGAACAAAAGAGCTGTTAAGAGTCCATGATGTTCCACCTGGCCTTTCCTCCCCTGCATAAAACAAGTAACACTTGATGTGTTATTTTCTCAGAGAAAATGAGTGCCTGGCTAGGAACAAGAGGAAATCCTTTTAGTCCGGCTAGTTAGCTAGGATGAATTAGCAGGGCTGGTTCTGTGGGAGGGGCCTTCCCACCTGCCTCCTCAGTGAGGAATCTGAGGGGGCCAACCCCAGGCCTGCTGGAAACCTGCCTCTGCTCCAGATCTGACCCTGCTGCTCAATTCTGTCTCCTCACACGCTGACTTGGGGATTAGCCAAGGGCCAGCCCCTGCCCCCATGGGCCGTGGCAGGAGCGGAGCCCAGACCTTTTTTGGCCCCTGTCCTCTCCTCCTGCTTCTCCTCCAGGGCCTTCAGTTTCGCCTCATACTCATCAGCCAGGGCCTTCCACTCCTTCCTGTTGTTCTGCAGTCGGTCAAACATGGGCAGGATCTCCTCGTGGAAACGGGAAAACTCCTGGAAAGGGAATCAAGTCGGGCACACCTCCCACTGCCCCTGGGCAGGTTGGGACCAGGCTTCCCCACGCCCCGCCTCCCTCACCCGAGGGGAGTACCCATGAAGTGGCCCGCCCATGCAGGAGGAGGGAGGGAGGGCCACTGAGATGCCACTTTCCCAGTAAAGCTCTGAAGAGGGAGAGTGGCTCGAGCTTGTGCTCTTGAAGTTAGAACGGGGAGCTGTGGGGTGTGAATGCTTATGATACAGATGGCCTTGGGTGAAGATCCCAAGAATAGAGTGAAAATAACCACAGAAGGGGAGTCCCCGGCAGAGGGGTGGGAATGCTCGGTGCACCTGCGGGTCCTGCAGCTCCTTCTCCCGTCTCGCATACACACAGCATGCATCATGGCGCACATGTCATGCTCACACATGCACACACACCGGCTGTGGATCATGTGGATGCCGTCGGGGAAGGCAGTGGTGGGGAGCCCCACACTGGGGCTGCACCTGTGACCTTCAGGGCTGGAACGTACATCTTGGTGCTGTCTTCTTCCCCAGCACCTGCAGCCCCGCGGTGGAGGCGGAAAAGGGAGCTGGTGCTTCAGTAAAGGGAAGCATGGGTGGCCTCAGGGGCCAAGTGGGGAGTGGGATGGCCAGTTGGGAATGACTTTCCTCAGAACTGGTCAACCTCCTCCTCAGAGTGTGGGGTCTGGCCCCACAGGCCCTGCAACCAGATGGAGTGGAGACCATGGACGTGTTGGGTGGCACTGGGTGGGGCCCTGCTGTCAGACCCCCCTCGCTCACTGGCCAGTCCCAAGCTGTGACCTCACAGCACCTGCCCCGTGTCCTCAGCACTGTGTCCCATGGTCACTTGTCAGCTGTGCAACACGTGTTTGCTGGGCGAGGCATACCCAGCTGTGACAGATGGACCCATCTCCGTCCTCCCAGAGCTCACAGACTCCGAGCAAATGCACCCGCAGATAAACCGACGTCAGTTTGGGGAAGGGACGTTTGAGCTGAGACCTCAAGGTGAGGGGAGGACATTCCTAGAGGCAGAGAGCCTGGTGGGAAAGCAGCTGGTGAGGGTAGGGGTGGGAGGGGAGTCCTCCGGGGTGACACTGAGGGTTTCAGATTTTAAGTGCAGATGTGAGGAGAATGGGGGCCAGAACAGCGCGTGGTGATCGGCTGGCCCACACCAGCCCCTCCTCCTTCGAACCCTGTTCACCTTGTACACGAACGTGCACACGAAGTCGATGAAGCCGACCTGCAGTTTGGGGAGCTCGGCTGCCTTGTTCCGGTCCATCATCGGCTTACGGGGGGAGCAGAGACACGGTGAGGCGCTGGCTGGCAGGTGTGCCCAACAGCTCCTCTGAGTCCCCAGCACCCCTCAGTCCTAGCCCAGCTAGATGAGCTTATCCATGGACACAAACTGAGCAGCAGCCCTGGGATGAGGGTGGGGCCCTGGCCCTGGGACCTAATCTGCCTTGATACACGCTGGCCATTGGAACAGGAAATCCAGGACGCCCCGTGCCTCTCCAAGCCATCGGGCCTGATTCTGGGGCAGCCCGGTCAGTGTCCATGGTCCTGGCTTGTCCCATGTCTCCTGGGCTCCCGGGGAGCTGCTCTAGGGAGCCCCGGGCTCAGGCCAGGTCAGCCCCTGCTGGAGCTCTGGGAATCCTTTCCTCCCGCTCCCTGGGAGCTATCCATGGTGCTCACAGACCCAGCACACCGCTCCCTGTGGGGCAAACCCTAGGTGGGCTCAGAGGAGCTGTCCTTGGTATCCACAGATCCAGACCCCCAGCTACTTCCTGTCAGTTTCTTCTTCCAGTGACCCACCCTCTGGAGCTTGGTGTGGTGAGGGTGAGCCATGCAGGACCCTAGAGGCCTGGCCCAGAGGGGACAAACAGGCTTCCTGTCTTTCCCTCAAAATACTTTGCTAGTTGGCCAGGGACCATTTCCTGCACCTGCATCTAGTCCCAAAGTCTTCTCAATTCCTCGTTCAGTTACATGTTGACTGTGACACAGGCTCTCCCTCTTCCACATGTTGCTGGACAACCTATGCTGTCCTTGGCCCCTTGGGATTCTGACCCCACATTGCTGAACTGAAGACCCCCAGCATTGTCCATCTACCATGCTGTGGGCCCCCAGACTCCAGTCACTGGCTTTCTCTGGCCTTGCACTCTCCCCATGGGCCAGACCTGCTCTGCCCTGGGCTTTCCGGAGCAGCTCATGGCCCAAATGGGGTTCACTATGGAGCTGCCTGGGCCCACGGAGGCTCTTGGTTATGAGCCACAGCCTGGTTCTGCCAGTTTCCGTAATAACTTTCCAACCTCTGCATGAGCATCACAACTCTACCCAGACCCTCAGCCACCTAAATTTACACTCGGTTCATGTCACATGATCCCACAAAGTGAGACTAAGGCCCCAGGACCCCAGAACCTCCAAGGGTCCTCTGTCTGCACCGAGCCAGGACTGAGGCTCTCAAGGACTATGGTGGGGGTGGAAGATTCTGGAAGCAATACTCACAATGGGTTGCTGATCCAGAACTGTCCTTTCCAAGTCACCTTGCTCCCAGAACTCAGCTGCCACCAGCAGAGCGACCTAGGGGGCACACAGAGGCAGTCATCCTGCGGAGTTCAGCGCTGCGTCAGAAATTGTCCTGAAAACCCACTAGGAGGCTCCACGCCCTTGGCCCCCTCCACCCAGACCCTCTGGGGCCCCCCACTATTCAGGCTGAGCCTGACGCCCAGCAGCACCTCCTACTGTGGTGGCTGCCAGCCCAGTCCCAGAGCAGCGTGGCAGCCCTCAGCACCACTTGCAAACCAACGGGTCTGTCCCCCCATTTCAGGTCCCCCTAGATGCAGTCCCACGAGGCAGTGACAAGAGGGCGGGGCCCCATGGGACTTCTGACCTTGCTCTGGACTTCCCAGGGCTTGGTGATGGCAGACAGGTCACACGCTGTCATCATCATGGCCCTGTGGGCAGAGGAAGCTCCAGGCACGCCCAGGCAGGCCTCCTGCCACCCCTGCGCTCTCCTCCCCCAGAGGCTGGGTGACTGGGGGGGCACAGGCCCAAGCCCCTGTGTCCTCCCAGCAGTGGATGGTCTTCCTGTGCACACCACTCCAGCTCCCCTCACACCCACCTCCCCTTGCAGCCACAAACTAAAGTCAACAGTCTCTGTGGGTGACTTCTACATGCTGGTGATACACATGTCTTCCCTTATTGGGTCTCTGGGGCCATCCTGGGGAGGACATGGCTCTAAGGCTCCACTTCACAGAGGAAGGAACGGAGGCTCAGAAAGTGAGTGAATTACTGCCAAAGTCCACAAACTAAGGAAATGGCCTGTCTGATCCTGAATCCTGCACTGTCTCCCCTGACAAAGAGGAGCAAGGAAGATGGAGCATTTGCTTTGTGGCAACAAAGCCGTTAAGAGATGAGCTCTTTTTGTTCTGGAGCATTCGGGGACCCTGGGGTCCCCTAGTCCCGTTGGGATAGGTTTGCAGGATTAACCAGCCACCAAGGGACAGAGACCCCTCCTGTCGCTCCCACTGCTTACATGACTATCTCCTTCCGGGTCGTCTCCAGGGACAGGTACTCCACCCAGCTCTTCCTGTCCTCATAATTCTTAGACTCGTCCACAATCTTCTGGAACATTGTCCTTTTCCTGAACCCCAGGAACAAGGGGAGAGAGTTGACCCCCAGCCCCTCACTCCACGCAGGACCCGCTCCTACGCGTCCTCCTGGATCCTAACCCTACACCCTCCCAGGAGAGGATGACACAGGGAGTCCCAGCCTAGTGGGGCTGCAGGGAGGGAGTGGGTCGGCCTGGAGCATCCCCCAAAGTGGGCTCCTGTCCGGCCTCCTGAGGTCTCCACGGTCTTCTCAGAGACCGCCCCCCAGCCGGCTGCGACCGGCCTCCTGGGGTCCCCGTGGGGCGGGCGGACAGCAGCACCCACTTGAAGTAGAGCGCCAGGTCCGTGGCAATGATGGCGATGTCCATGAGGTGGATCACGTGCTCGTGCTGCCGCCGGTTCAGGTTCTGGTAGATGTTCAGGGTCTGCGGGAGGGGCTGCTGTCGCAGGGGCGCCCCAGGCCGTCCCCTCCCCCGCGGGGGTCGGCTGGCTTCCACCCACGGGTCAGGGGTACGCGGCCCAGGGGCCCCACACCCCCCCCCCCTCCCCCAATGCCGCTCGCCCGCCTCCCCCGCCGGCCTCGGACCGAGCTCCACCTCCCCCCACACCCCCGCCCCGCATCCGAGCCCCGCCTTATGCGCCTGGGACGCCGCGGGGGGGGCGGGGGGGGGCGCCGGTCGTGGTCCGTTGGCCGGGAACGCCCGAACCTCCTCCGAGAGCAGGAACTTCCCGAACTCCAGGTGATGCCGCTCCAGAATCGAGGAGCCGTGGAGCTTGGCCAAGGGATTCTGGGACCTGTTTCGGAGGTTTAGCAAAAACAGCGGCAGTCAGAAGCCGAGGGGCCCCCGCGCCCACCCCCGCAGGGAGGAGGCCGCGCCGCAGCCCCTCGGAGGCCGACCGCTGCCCGGCTCGCTGCGGGGTGAGCCCTTGGCCCCCCGGGACGGGACGCGGGCGGGGCCCCAGGCGCCCTACTTCATCTGGTACAGGTTGTTGGTGCCGCGGTGGTCGATGTCGTGGCACAGCCCGGCCGTCACCATGGCGAGGGCCTCCAGGTCCGTGTAGTAGCTCTTCAGCTTGCCGGTCTGCGGAGACGGGCATCTACGTCCTGCAGCCCGGCCAGCGCCCTGCCCGCCCCTTCCCCGCTCCGGGGCGGGGCACGCGGGGGCCTGGGGAGCTGGGCCTGACCCAGCTGCCTCTGCCAGCCCAGGCCCTCTGGCTCCTCTAGCCTGGGGGTGGGTGCCGGTGGGAGAGGCCTCCTCCAGCCTCTGCCCTTGAAGGGCCCTACCTCCTCCGTGGAGGTAGGGGCCTGTGACGCTGCCCTGGGAACCAGGAGGGTCCTCACAGCCCTGGTCAGAGCGGGTGCCTCTAGTGCCCGGGCTCCTGCGTGCTCTGCTCCCTGCCCGTGGGGACCACCCGGCTTCTGGGTGCTCTGCTCCCTCCCCTGTCCACGCACCATGAGCAACGTGAACATTGTCTGGGCCACATTGAAGCCGTGGCGCCAGTTGTGGTAGGTGATTCTCCGGTACCCTTTGCTCACGGAGAACAAGAACCGCACCAGGACCTGAGAGAGGCCGGGAGAAACACAGGCTCTCAGCACTGGGCTGAGGCCCACCAGCGTGTCCGCAGGCTGATTGCTGGTGTGAAAGCCCTGCTCATCTGGTCCCCTAGGCCCACTGACTCTCCGTGTCCCTGTGACCACGCTGCCCTGACTGCCTTCCTGGGTGGGCTGTGCCTCGTCAGGCATCTGCTGGATGGACAAGGGGTGGCAGGCCGCCTGAGGGGCTGGAGCTGAAGCTGAGAACTGATCCAGCATTCATGGGGCGTCCGGGGCCTCCAACCTATCACCCAGCCCAAAATTGGGAAGAGGACCCCAGGCAAGGGGTCTGGTATATTTTAGAAGAAAAAGTCTGTTTCAGGCATGGATATTTGAATGGGGCGTGATGTGTGGGCACCTGGCACTGTGATGGAGAAATAAGATGGTGGCTGAAGGTCCAGAGGCCCAGGGGCAGGCAGGAGAGGGTGAGCCTTTTTCTGCAGGGCAGTTATCTCTGGACGACAGAATGTGGGCCAAGTGGGTCGTCTTATTGTTTCTATTGTGATTTTTAGGGCCAGAAATTATTTGGAAATATTTTTTATTCTGTTAATTTTTTAATATATTTTTTACTTTTGTGTTTTCCTTAAGTACTTAGTAAAATTTCTTTTTAAAATGCCAGCCTGCTGCACCTGTTCTCAGGGGTGCCTGAGGAAACTCGTTCCCTCACTGGGTGGTGGGGAGGCGTGTGGAGGTGGAAGCAGGGCAGAAACGGAAAACCTCAGGGAAGCGGCAGAGCTGGGCAGGCCATCTCCTCCTCCCTGGGACCACCTCTGAGGGGCTCTGTGTTCAGACATAGAGGATGCCGCGTGCTTTCTGCACAGGTGACGGGAGGCTTCTGTCTCCTCCACCCCACGCCCAGAGATGTGCTTAATGATCGAGTTACCTGGAACTCCTGTTTATCACTTTCCATTCATCCATCCATCCCGTCTTTTATTCTAGGCATGCGCGTGTGTGTACTTTACCTGCCTTCACTGTCCATTCTGTAATGAACATGCCTGCCCCCAAACTTCCTGTGGGACCTGGACCCCTGACCACATCTCTCCCACCTTTTGGGGGATCTAGGACCCCTGGCCAGTCCCCATCCCACCTCCTGGGGGATCTGGAACTTCCGGACCACACCCAGCTCGTAGTACATCTGGATGCCGCATTTGACCAGCTCCAGCTCTGTGCACTCCAGATCGGAGAAGTGGAACTCATAGATGTCAAACTTGGTGGGCCCTGGCAGCACTTCTTTCTGTGGGAGGGATTGTGGGGCTGAGGGAGGCAGGCCCATCAAATCTCCGCTTGTCCCTCGTCTCTTCTCCTCCTAGAACCCTCTGTCCAGCCTCAGACGCCCCAGGTGTCTGGTGACATTGCCCTTCCAGTCGCTCTGGCCTGTAGCCCGGGACACACACATCCCTGCTGGCTCAGCCCCCTCCCTCCCCTCTCCTCCCACCTGTGGCCCAACAACAAGAACTTGCCTAGCTGGGCAGACACAATGATGTCGCCAGGGAAACAAACACAAAAATATGCACATAAAAAGATACTCAGGCACAACCAAAGATACACAAGGACGTGAATACGCAGAGTCACACGAAACGATACACAGGCACACAGGACACACACGACACATGTGACACAGACACGTATGGACACACACACGGCAGTCACACATGAACACAGGATCACACACGACACAGGTGCACACATGACATGACACACAGAAACAGGCACACACACACATGACACACACACACACACACACATGGATACAGGCACATGGGTACACAGACAGCACCAAACATCACAAGACGAAACTGCGTGCTCAAACACACTCCTGTCTCCTGGGAGTAGAGATATCTCTGTCACCCTCAGCCCTTCCAGTCTCCACCTGAGGGGTGGGAGTCTGATTCTGACCAAGATTTTCCCCAGCTCGTCCTCCTCACAGTCAGCAGGCTCCTTCCCCAGGAGTTCTCTTGTTGGCTAGGACAGAAAAAGTGTTATGAGACAGAGTGACAGCGTCACCTTCACCCCGCGTGTTGGGACAATGAGACACTGTCACTTAGGCTCCTCGTGTGGGGGGCAAGGTGACAGCGTAACCTATACCCCTCATGTTGGGACAAGGTGACAGCGTCACCTACACCCCTCATGTGGGGGACCAGGTGACAGCATCACCTACACCCCCATGTGGCGACAAGGTGACAGCGTCACCTATGCCCCTTGTGTTGAGACAAAGAGACATCGTCACCTACACCCCTCGTGTGGGGGACAAGGTGACATCTGGCACAGAAGAAGGATGATTGCCTGGGAAGCCTGGCCTAGCAGTTGCAGAGAGAAGGGACATTGCGCGTGGGGTGCTCGCATTCCCTGCGCGTCTCTGCCTTTGGCACATCCTGAGTCTCCACATGGATGGCTGGTTGAGCCCTCACACAGCATGACCGGGAAGGCTCTGACCACCCCTGCTCATGGCTGAGGAAAGGACCCCAGGCCGGGCAGAGCGTGTGGGGCCCCAGGACGAGGCTGGGCCCTGACTCCCAGCTGTCCTGCCTCCCCACCGGGCAGAGCTGTACCAGGATCGACTGGATCTCGTCCTTGTCGCATCTCACGTGGTACAGAACCATGTCCTGGGCGATGTCCTTGCGGTTCTCCAGCTTGTTCATCTTGTCGTAGGTGTCGGTGTTCAGCACTGACCAGCCCAGGAATTGTGTGAGGGACTGCGGACGGAGCCATGTGTCACCCACCCTGACGAGCACCTCGTGTGCCTGGCTCTGCATCCTGTGTGCAGCTCCCCCACTGTGCCACTCCAGGGCAGTGAGTGCTTCTAATGGGGTCTCTGTGGTGCCCACCGGGGAGCCCCTGGCTTCCATGAATGGGACCTCACAGCTCTTCCTTTTCCCCACTCTCTTTGGGCCTCATGCTGGGTCAGGGGGCTATGGCAGGCGGTAGGGAGGGACCCTATATGGGTAGGTCCTGCACCATCACACAGGTGTCACCTTGAGTTGCACCTGTGACGAGTGTTTACCTCCATGAGGACTTCATCCTGCTCATCGAAGGGCTTCCCATCTTTCCTGTTGTAAAACGTTGCAACCCCCACAATCTCCTCCTTTTTGTTGACGATGGGCATGGAGAGGACGTTCTTGATGACCCACCCAGAGTCATCCAGAGGTCCTTCCTGCAGGGAGAGGTGTCCAGAGATGACCACTGCTCTGGGTGGGGCCCTGGCCCGGGCTTGACTCCCAGTGGGCGTGAACCTCATTTCTTCTGCCCTCGAGCTGCGGGGACCAGGTCAGTGCTCCTATCTGTGCACTGCCCCTGGCACGAGAACTCCACGACTGGGGTTTTTGTTGTGACCTCTCCCACTAGAGGAGGCGGAAGATATTTTCCCAGCAGGGTGGCTTCGAAGTGTGAGTGCTGGGGTCACAGAGGGTCCCTCCCTCGGAAGCCCCCACGCTATCTGAACGCTCTGCTGCCATACTCTTAAAGTTCTTAGTGACTGTCGAACAAGGGGTCTTGCACTCCCATTCCTCGGGGCCCCAAATCACGTGGCCAGTCCTCTCACCCGTCCCACCGACACCTGGCCAGTGGAGTATGGACACTGGCAAGTTCCTGGAGGAGCCCCTTAGAGACAAAGCCCATTTCCACCAGTCCACTTGACCCTTGGCCTCCTCCAGAAAAGAGCCTGCCCTGGTCCTGCGTCCCCATGAGGACACGAGGAGCAGACTGAACCCTTGCTGGAGCCCAGCCTGCCCAGGAAACCCGCAGACCTGAGTGGGTGAGCTGCATGTCTGTTGTTGTTAGCCACCGACATTTTGAGGCTGTTTCTTAAGAAGCAAAAACGAAT
This sequence comes from Equus asinus, assembly GCF_041296235.1. NCBI lineage: Eukaryota > Metazoa > Chordata > Mammalia > Perissodactyla > Equidae > Equus > Equus asinus. Next base: position 161,908,843 of record NC_091792.1, read on the forward strand.
TTAGCCCATTGTTTCCGAACCACAGCATCTTCCTTCCTACGTAAGTACTCTTTCTGCTAATGAGTGGACAGATACCTGAAATTTGAATGTCTCGTCGGCGGGGGCATTCATGATGTTACAGATCTGAAAAACGATCAGAAAAACGACTTCACCTGAAGCAACTGAATGGACAATATGATTCTCAGCAAGACTGTCCCACCCTATGGGCCTCTAAGTGGGCAAAGTGGGGCAGCGCACAGGCTGGTGGGAAGGGCCAGTGCAAGGGATAGAGGGCAGGGCTGTGGGGACTCACAAAGCCACTTTCTGCCACGTAGGTCGGAAGGCCACTGGCCAGGGCCCAGTGATCAGCCGGGGGTGTGCTGGAGAGAGAAGCAGGGGTCAGGTGGCGCAGAGGCTCCGCGAGGTGGGTGTGTGCATGTAGGTTTCGGCAGGTGTGTGTTAACATTTCCTGCTCTGGATCCAGGTGATAGAGGGATGATGGAGATTGTGGGGTGGGGCGGGGGAAGGTAGTGAGTGGGTCGTGGGAAGCTGGTGAGGACTCAGGAGGGTTGGGGGCTGAATTTTGGGGCATCTGAGCTGCCTCATTCCCCCTCTTCTGTCCATGCTGAGGCCCCTCATCCTGGAGGAGCCCCTTTTCCCTACTGGAAGCCACATGCTCCATCCCAGCCTCGGGGGCCCAGTACTGGTCACCTGCCCTGTGGGCCTGGCCCTGACCTATGTCCAGGCCTAGCACTTAGATCCCAGACCCTGCCTGGGACCTGTGGGGTGGGGTCATGGGGTCACATGGCCATGTGACTCTAGGTCTGGGAATGGCCGGCTGCCTTTACCCTGTCTCCCTAAGTTGGAGTCCTGCCCTGCCCCCCACTGGGCTGTGAATCCCACTGAACTGGCTGTGCCCTCCTGTCCTGCCCCACTGGATATGCAGTGTTGGGCCTCCCTTCCGCCGGCTCCACCTTCCTGGGCTGGCAGGATGAGCCAAGATGGGACCCCAAGGGCATCAAAGGTCAGTTGCTGCTGACAAGGCCACCTGGACAACTCGCCTAATCTCCTGCCCCACATGTCCATGGTGCCTCAGGCTGTCACCTCCCTCCTCACCCACCAACTCATTTTCTCCTAGATGAGCGAGTCAGCCTCCCTCCCCATCCTGTTCTGCCGCGACCCACAGTGCAGGGAGCACCATGCGAGGGACTGTGCCAGGAGCCACCGATCCACTGTGACTGGTCCCTGGAGCTGACCCAGCCTGGGTCTGGGGTGGTCCTGCCCTTAAGCGATGCTTCTCATGAAACTCTGGCACTTACGGGATGACCTTGATGTCTTCCTTGCCGTGGAGGATGTAGTCAATGACTTTGTAGAAGAGGATTTCCTGAGAAACAGACCACAGCAGTCACCAGGGGAACCTCCCTGAGAGATGAGAGGAGCCACCCAGATGCCTTGCCCCGGACACACACACACATGTGCACACGCACACGCCACATGCACCCACACAGCCACACACACGTGTACACACACACCCCACACCCACCTACACAGCTATACACAGCCACACACATGCACACGCACACACCACACCCACCCACACAGCTATACACAGCCACACACATGCACACCTGTAAACACACAGACCATCACAGACACTCGTGGGACACACACCACACACTGGCTTATGTGTCTTTCCTCTCATCTGTGTCCTCATTACATTTGTGTCCCACTCCAGCCCACACACAAATGGGGCCTCATACCCCTTCATACACACACACACAGCCTACCCAGGCCTGTGCAGCTGTGACACAGCCACACAGCCACACACTCACTCCTGGAACCATGGCAAGGCATGGTCACAGCTACCCTTGTGCAGGGACTCCTCCGCACACTTGGCTCACAGAGCCCACTGATCCTCACTGTGCCCTGCGTGGAGGCCCTTGTTATCACCCCCGTTTGACAGGCGGGGAGACGGAGGTGTGGCGAGGCTATGCAGCGTGCCCCAGGTTGGATGCACAATAAGTGGCAGAAGTGTCTGCCCATGCTTTTACCCTCTGTTCACACTGCCTCTCTGAGGTGCACACATGTGTGCACACATGCACACACACACATACAAGTGGCCCCATTTGGGGAGATGTTACAATGATTTAAGGATGGGGTAGCAGGAGGATCAGCCCGTCAGACCAGAAGCTGTCATGACAACCAGGCTGACGGCCCTTGTCAAGAGACTAGTCCAGGCCCCCCGTGACAGAGCCAGGCAGGGCTGGAGTCAGGGGGAGGGGCCTGCCCTCAGGAGCGGTCAGACAGCTCTCTGTCCTGCCTCCCTACACACTTCCCCTCACCCTCCCCATCCCACCTGGGGTTGGGCTGGGACAGGCCCCTTCCCACCCTGGAGCTGGAGCCAGGGAAACTGAGGTGTGTGGGCTGGGCCTGTCCCCCGCTACCATGACTTACACGGCCATCGGGCGTGCGTGGGCCTGAGTATGGCTGGGCTTCTCCCATAAGCACAGGCCACACGTCGAAGAATTCCTGGGCAGAGAAGAGAAAGGAGCGAGGCAGCGGGTCAGTGCTGAAGCAGGACGAGGCTGGCTAGGGGCTGGCGGGAGCTGAGGCCTCACCTTCTCCTTGGTCATGTCCAGGAGGCCCACTGAATATCGGTCGCAGTTTAGATAGGCCCGCACGGTGTAGAAAGCCTTGTGGAACTGCCTCTCGATGTCTGTCAGCTCCTCAAACACTTTGTTGGCCGACCACAGCAGCACCTGGGGGTGGGGCATACCTGTGGACCCATGGCCACACACACACACACACACACACACACCTGTCTGACTGCAGCAGCACCTGGGTGGGATCTGTCACACCTGATACACACACAAGCACACATGCGTCTGACCACAGAGCCCCACAGGGACACTGATGGATGATGCCTCTCCAACAGTGTCTCGATACAGTGCTGTCACCCAGGGTTTCATCGCAGCACAGAACTACCCAGGGGCCCCAGAAACCTTCTGGGAGGTAAGGCCTCCAGGCTTTGCCACAATCGCACCACTCACTGCCTGGTGCTGGCCTCATGCTGAGCTAGCAGGTGAATGAGTATGTGGAAATAAATAAAGAAACACTAACTGGACTGGACTGTGAAGGCCTGCAGTGGGGCTCTGGCCCATTGCATGTGGTCATTTACACCAAACAGGAAGTACCACCACTTCACTGCTGAAGGAAGATTTCTCTCCCTGCCTGGCGACAGCCAGCCAACGGGAAACGCCACAGCTCAGCCAATGAGAGACCCTGCAGCTCAGCCAATGAGAAACACAGCAGCTCAGCCAATGAGAAACACAGCAGCTCAGCCAATGAGAAACACTGCAGGTCAGCCAATCAGAGACACTGTGGCCCAGCCAATCAGAGATGCCACAGCCGGGCCAATGAGAAATGTGCAGCCCAGTCAATGAGAATGTGCTGCCGCCCTGAACTGTTACTTTCTCCCAATGGACCTTCCTTTAGAACAGCCCCTCTCTCTCCCCCTTTTTCTGTATAAAAGCAGCTCCCTCCTTTGTTCCCTGGATTTGCCTGTGGTTCACCAGAGCACGCACATCCTGAACTGCAATTGTTTTTGCTATTCCCGAATAAACTCATCTGTGGATAAAATAACAGGGGAATTTGTTTTTAAGTTGACACGTGGATGAATGAAAATTGGAATCAATTGCCATGAACTTGAGAGGCAAAGGTCTGGCCAGCCAGCCCTCCATAATCAGCCTGTGAGAAGTGGGGTCTGAGAATAGGAATTCCTTGTTTTGTGGATATCAGGTCCTTTTGTGGTCTCGCCAAAGCAAGGTGATGATTCATTGACATGCTCCATGAAGCCCTGGCCAGACACTGCCTGTGGCATCGACCCCCAGCCAGCACCGGGCTGCTGTCCAGGGCTTCTGGCTAGGCTCAGACTAACTCTGCGGGGCTCTCCTCCCTGCCTGCCTGGACTGTGTTCCAGCCCTCATGCTCTGTCTCTAGCTTGTAAGGAGCCCCGCTAGGTGTTGAACCCTCTCCTCCTCCCAATCCTTCCTCACACAGCCCCCTTCCTGTCCTCCCCACTAGCCCTCTGAAGCCCCCCCCCCCACCGGTTGCTGTCATAGGCAGGGATGGACCTGGAGACCCCACCTGCCCTGGAGTCCTTCCACCATGAGGCAGCCCAATGCCTACCTCTCCCCATTGGTGGCTTGGCCCTGCCCCCTCTCTATCCATCTCTCTCCATCGCACTCCCAGGTGATCTCAGCTGACTCACTACAGGGCCTTTGCACAAGCTCTGTCTTCTGCCTTCACAGCCCTCATCCCAGGGCTTTCTCATCCTTGAGTCTCAGCCTAAAGTCATCTCCAGAGGGCTCCCCCTGAACACCTGCCAAACCAGATCTCCTGCAACGCCTCATTTTGTTCCCGACCTCACGATGAACAGTCTCATTATTTCCCCACTTAATCACAAGCTCTGTGATGTCAGGAGGTGCAGCTTTTCCATGGCCAGAGTGGCACCTAGCACCAGAGTGCTCAATGTGCGTTTGTTGAATTCATGGAAGGCTATGAGATTTGCAGCTCTAAGGAAGACTGAACAACAGGTCCTGTGGCCAGCTGCCACTTGGAAGTCTGCACATGCATGTCAGGGGTGGGTGGGACTACATGGTCACCCACACCACACTGCGTCTCCTTCATCTGTCAGCTGGTGGCTAAGCACCTCAATTCCCAGCTGCTAATGGCCTGGAAATAAAAGTGCCCAGTACAGAGCTCTCGACCCTTTTCCCCTATCACAGTGGGTAGTGATGCTGATCCGCCTCTCCCCAGCTCTGTGACCCCAGGAAACTTCGCCAATGTGCAGACCTGTCTCCCAACCTACAAAATGGGGATAGTGATGTTCTGCCCTCAGGATGCTTGGAAGATTAAGTGTCAGGCTCTCAGAAGAGTGCCTGGCTCTCAAGAGCCCCATGTGTGAGTGTGAGTGTGAGCGCGTCTGAGTGTGTACGTGTGTATGTGTGTGCATCTGTGTGTGAGTGTGTTAACCACCTGTGTGTCCATCCCACAAACACCTCCTGAGCTCTCCCTGTGACAAAGCCCTGGCTCAGACGAGAACCCACATCAGAGATGTCAGAGTCAGGGAAGCCATGGTCGGGGGAGGCCAGGCGCTCAGAGATGTCAGGGACAGCTGTCCCTGGTCCTGCTGAAGCTCGGTGGGGGTTGGGAGGAGTGTCTGGGTTGCACATCTAATTTTTGAGCCATCTGAATACTTTCATCCCCAAAGGCCATGCTTCAGGAGGGGGACAGAGTGAGGAGGAAAAGGGCTTAGTTCTCACAGCGCAGTGTCTTGGTGAGAACTTCCTCCACTCCCCACCCTGTCCCCTCTGTCCCTGTCCCCAGCAGAGCATCTCCTGTCACCCCCTGGCCCTCCCATGCCCCCATCAGACCAGAGACCAATCACCATGTGCTGGACACTGCTCTGAGGCAGGTCCTGTTATGGCCTCAAGGGAGTGGGGGCTCAGCAGGTTAGGCTGGTGTCCATATGGTCTGAAGCCAGGCAGCACGCCCCCACCCACCAGGGCTCTGTCCTTCCCCCTTCTTCCTATTTCCTTTGTAACTTTCTGAGTTGAGTCTGCCCACACAGACAGTGAGTAAGGTGCAGGCATCTTTGGAACATGGCTGGATGGTTTTTCACGTCAGCATGTGTGTGTGTAGCCACTGCTAGGTCAGGATTTAGAGCATTCCAGCCCCGTGAAGTTCCTCTGCCCCAGTCAGTGCCTCCCGACCCCTCCTGGAACGGCTCTTCTTACCATTGGCCCTGGAGTGTTCTGGGACTTCATCTAAGTGTCTTCACACAGTGCCTCTCCAGTGTCCCTTTGGGGTGATTCTTCATGAATCTCCAGTCTGCTCCTCCCTCCCCTGCACATGGGCCTTGGGCTGTCTCCATCTTGACTGCTATGAATCGCAGTATCTGTGGTGCCAGCTGAGGGCCCCCTGGACACCCTCTCACCTGTTGCTTTGATCCTACCCTCAGTTGCTCATCTTCTCAGGACAGTCTTCCCTGCCTCCTACTCCAGGCCAAGGAGAGCTCCAACCCTGGCTGATGCCCTCATGTTGCCTACTGGAGATTAGCAGGCCAGGACCCTCAGAGAGTGGCCTTGAGAGTCAGGGGATGGGGCCCAGCCTTTCTAGAGAAGCTGGAAACCCAGATTCTTATGTGAAATCTCAACTTTAAAATCTTGGGCACGGACCCTCTTTCAGGGTGCAGGTCATGCTTCACCTTTTGAGTCTTCTGGACTTTGACCCCTCCCCAGGGAGTGGCATCCCCTTCTTGACCCTGAGCCTGTGTTGGCTGTCATCAGCACACACAGCACAGCAGTGCCACCCAATGTTATGTGAGCAAAACACCAGATGGTTGTTTGAGTGACCAGGAGCGTGTGGTTGGCCAGGGAGCTTCAGTATTGCCCTCCATGGATTCATTAAGTATATTCTGGCTTAATGCTCCAAGGTGAAATCTGGGGCTGATGGTGAGGGGCCGTTTGGTGACCTCAAAAACAAGCGGAGACATTTGGAAACAGACAACACGGGCCTGCACAGCCCCCTGGAAGGGGGAGGCTGGCCTTATGAGGCCTAATCCTACGCTCACAGTACAGGAGGGAGGTGTCAGGATGACTGGAGGGCGAGGGGCAGACAGGAAAGGTAACTGCAGTGGACCCTGGGCGGCTTCGGCTCCCAGGGTTCTTATTTGGTGGTGAGCTCCTGAGAGCTGGTTGTAGAATCTTCAGGAATTTTCATAGCCAGATGTTAAATAGAACATTAAAGTTAAATGATATAAACTTAAAAATTAAGAAAATTATATTAAAACAAAGATTATAAATATGCAAACCCATCGCTTCCTTGTTATTCCACTACAGTTCACCATTACCCTAGCTCTTGAGGTATTTACGGTGGAGAGACAACCTACTCTACGGCACATCTCTTCCTAACTCTGTGTCCAGTGACTTCACAGTGGGGACTTCAGTGATGGAAATCGGTGGTGTTGCCCAGGGTGGAGAAGCGTGCCAGCCCCTCCTTGCTGCTTCCTGACTCACATATGACTCTGAACGTTTCTAATTGTTCTTGTTGCTTCTATTGCCTCTGACCAAAGTGGTGAGACACTTTCAGGAAGGGGTTGACAGGACCCCTGAGCCAGAGTTCGTGCAGAGGGTGATCAGGACTGAACATAGTTTTTGAGGAGGGGCAGCAGTGTCTGAGGGTGAAGGGCCCTGCTGAGGGGTCTTCAGGACCCTGGAGAGTGGCTACGGTTTTGGAGGAGGGCAGGGATGAGCTCTACCCTGAGAACTGCCTTAATTCTCAGTCACTGGCTCTCCTACAGCACAAGGAAGAGAAGAAACAAGGTGAAGGCAGCAGGCTTAACTGCAAGCCATGTGGGAGCCAGTCTTGGTTCATTTTAGACTTTTCTTCTCGAGAAGAGCTGTGAGGTAGAGCCCCTGCACTTCGTACAAATTAATTAGGTTTCTTAAAAATGCTGTTCAGAGTGTAGGTCTCAGAAACAGCTGTCTACTAGGACCAGGTGACGTCTGAATGGAAAATCAAAGTGCTTAATTGAGACGTGAATGTCCAGTGCTGGAAGGCCATTTTAGAATCCCACTGGAAGTACGTCTGTACATGCATGTGGTCTGAGGAGTTGGGAACAATGAGTTTCCAGATAGTCTGTGTTTCCTAAGTGTCAGCAATTCATTTGCTGGAATGATATCTATTACCTCGTTTAGGTCTGGGGGACAACTGGACAACAGAAAAGACAGAAATCCCCAACTCTTAGATTCACTTTCTAATGGGGAGGGGCTAGAACATGAACAGAGAAAGCAAACCATCCGGCTTGTTCCCAGGAGAGGAGTAAGTGGACAGGAACACAGCAGGGTTGGGTAAGGAATGGGGACCAGGGTGGGGGTGCTCAGGTCAGGGAAGATCTCCCTGCAAAGGAGCCATGGGGTATGCGGGGATGAGGTTCCTGGCAGAAGGACCAGCAAGTGCAAAGGTCTTTGTGGGGGAGCATGGCTGGGGAGAGCGGTGGTCTGGGGAGAGCCAGGAGGGGCAGCAGATTGCAGGGGAGCCCCTGAAGGCCACCCAGTCACACAACCTAAACTTTCAAAGTATGGCTCTGACTGCTGAGTCAGGGTGGACTGATGAGAGGTGCATAAGGAAAGGGACCCTGAGACAGTATGTATAAAGGGGATCCAAAAATTAGGGGTGACCGGAGAGGGAGGTGGGGCTCAGGACATAACAGGTAGAGAATTAAAAACCTGGCTTCTCCTGGGATTTGACTTTCCTGGAGGGAACATGGTCCCCCTGGGTGAGACACATGGCGGGAAAGTGTGTGTGGTGGGCAGGGCCCAGAAAATGTTCCTGGACTTGCCTCCCCAAGGCCCACACCTGCGGTGTGCAGGGTTGGATTTGAATCTTGACCTGAGGCCACTGTTTTGGAGATGCTGATGGTAAGAATTTGGGGAAATATCCCCACAGCAATGAAGTTAAGGGGCCTGGCTGAGAGGAGACTGCACTCCTTGCTCTTGGGAGGAAAGGAGAGCTGCAGTGCAAGAGCAGAATGAGAGCCACTCAGAACACAGTCCCGAGGGAGGTGGGTTAGACCCTGCCCCGGGCAGAGGGATAAGCAGACAGAACACTTGAGGAAATAATGGCTGGAACCACCCCAAGTAGGATGAACTCAAAGAGACCCAACTGAGACACATTATAATCACACTGCTGAAAGCCAAAGGCAAAGAGAATTTGGAAAGCAGTGAGAGAGAAGTGAGTCACCATGTACAAGGGACCCCCAATGAGATCATCAGCAGATTTCTCATCAGAAACTTTGGATCCAGAAGGCAGTGGGCTGACATATTCAAAATGGTAAAAGAAAAATAAAACTGTCAACCAAGAATCCTGTATCTGGCAAAACTGTCCTTCAAAAGTGAGGGAGACATTAAGACATTTACAGATAAACAAAAGCTGAGGGAGTTTGTTACACTAGAGCTGTCCTGGAAGAAATGTTCAAGGGTATCCTGCAGGGTGAAATGAAAGGAACTCAGGAACTCAGTAACTCAAAGCTGTGGAAATAAGTAAAACAAACTCCAACTGGACTGGACAGGGAAGGCCTGCAGGGGGGCTCCGGCCCATCCCACTGGCCAGTTACACCAAACAGGAAGTGGGACCGCTTAACTGCTGAAGGAAGACCTCTCCCTGCCAGGCAACAGCCCAGCCAATGGGAAACGCCGCAGCTCAGCCAATGGGAAACGCCGCAGCTCAGCCAATGGGAAACGCCGCAGCTCAGCTAATGAGAAGCTGTTCTCACCCTGAACTGTTACCTTCCTCCAATGGAAACTTTCCTTTAGAACAGCCCTCCTTATTCTTCCCTTTTCTCTATAAAAGCAGCTCCCCTCCTTTGTTTTCCAGATTTGCCTATGATTTGCCATAGCATGCACATCCTGGATTGCAGATCTTTTGGCTATTCCAAAATAAACTTGTTTCAAGGTAAAGTAACTAGAAAATTTGCCTTTTAGGTTGACAAAACCATATGAAGAAATAAAGACCTTAGTGAAAGTAAACACATGGACAAATTATAAAAGCTAGTATTATTATAACAATGAAAACTGTAAAACATTGCTGAAATAAATCAAAGAAGACATACATAGGTAGAAATACATCCAATTGATGGATTGGAAGACTCAATATTGTTACAATGTCAGTATTACCCAAAGTGACATACAGATTCAGTGCAATTCCTATTGAAATCTCAATGATGTTTTTTCAGAAATAGGAAAACTCATTCTAAAATTCATAGGGATTCTCAAGGGACCCAAAGAGCCAAAACAATCCTGAAAAAGAAGAACAAAACTGGAGGACTGATACTTCCTGATTTCAAAACATGCTACAAACCTACAGTAATTAAAACACTGTGGTACTGGCATAAAGACAGACATTTAGACCAATGGAGTATAATAGAGATCCCAGAAATAAACCCTCATATATATGATCAAATGATTTTTGATAAAGGTGCCAAGACCATTCAATGGGGAAAAGACGGTCTTTTTAACAAATAGTGCTGAGAAAACTGGGTCTCCACATGCAAAAGAATGAAGTTGGATCCTTAATTAACACCATATACAAAAATTAACTTAAAATGGATCAAGTACTGAAATTTAAGATCTAAAACCATAAAACTTTTAGGAGAAAAAATAGGGTAAAATCTTCAGGACACTGAATTTGGCAATAATTTTTTGGATATGATATCAAAGGCACAGGTAACAACAACAACAATAGACAAATTGAACTTCTTGAAAATCAAAATCTTTTGTGCATCAGAGGTCAATATCAACAGAGTGGAAAGACAACCCATGGAATGGGAGAAAACATTTGAAAATTATATATGTGATAAGGGATTAATATCCAGAATATGTAGAGAACTCTTAAAACTCAGCAACAAAAACCAGACAACCAGATGAAAAAATGGACAAAGGACTCGAAGGGACATTTCTCCAGAGAAAATATATGAATGGCCAATAAATGCATGAAAAGATGCTCAATATCACTAATCATTAGGGAAATGCAAATCAAAACTACAATGAGATACCACCTCACACCCATTAGGATGGCTACTGCAAAAAAAAACCCAAAAAAACAAAACAAAAAAAACCCCAGAAAATAACAAGTGTTGGTGAGGATGTGGAGAAATTGGGACCCTTGTGCACTGTTGGTGGGAATGTGAAATGGTACAGCTGCTGTGGAAAACAGTATGGCGATTCCTCAAAAAGTTAAAAATAGAATTACTGTATGATCTGGCAATTCCACTTCTGGGTATATACCCAAAAGAATTGAAAGCAGGGTTTTAAAAGGATATTTGTACACCCATGTTGAGAGCAGGGTTATTCACAATAGCTAAAATGTGGAAGCACTCCAAATGTCCATTGATGGATGAATGGATAAGCAAAATGTGGTCCATCAATACAATGAAATATTATTCAGCCTTAAACAAGGAAGAAGTGTCCAGCTTAGTGGTGTAGTGGTTAAGTTCCTGCGCTCTGTTTTTTGTGGCCTGGGGTTCGTGGGTTAGATCGCAGGTGCAAAGCTACATACTGCTCATCAAACTGTGCTGTGCTGGCGTCTCATATACAAAATATAGGAAAACTGGCACAGATGTTAACTCAGCGACAATCTTCCTCAAGCAAAAAGAGGACGACTGGCAACAGATGTTAGCTCAGGGCCACTCTTCCTCACAAAAATAAAGGAAGGAAATTCTGACATATGCTACAACGTGGATGAACCTTGAGGACTTCATGTTAAGTGAAACAAGCCAGTCACAAAAAGACAAATACTGTATGATTCCACTTATATGAGGTACTTAGAGTAGTCAGAATCATAGAGACAGAAAGCAGAATGGGGGTACCCAGGGCGAGGGGGGAGGATGGGGAGTTAGTGTTTAATGGGGATAGAGTTTTAGTTTGGGAAGATGTCAGGAGTTCTGGAAGTGGATGGTGGTGATGATTGCACAATATGAATGTACTTAATACCACTGAACTGTAGACTTATAAATGGTTACGATGGTGGGGCCAGCCCCATAGCCCAGTGGTTAAGTTTGTGCACTCTGCTGTGGTGGCCTGGGGTTTCGCCAGTTCGGATCCTGGGCGTGGACATGGCACCGCTCGTCAGGCCACCCTGAGGCAGCGTCCCACATGCCACAACTAGAAGGACCCACAACTAAAATATACAACTATGTACCAGGCGGCTTTGAGGAGAAAAAGGAATAATAAAATCTTTAAAAACAAAATGGCTAAGATGGTAAATTTTATGTTATGTGTATTTTAGCACAATAAAATAATTGGGAAAAAATGTAAAGGGAGATGTACCCTTTACTAGACTAGACAAAGCAGACTTCAGAAGAAGGAAAATTATCAGAGGTAAAGAGGGACATTACATAATGATAAATAGGTCATTTCTCCAAGAAGACATATTAATGTGTTTGCACCTTACAACAGAGCATTGAATTACATGAAGCAAAAACTGAGAGATCTGCAAGAAGCAATAGATAAATCCACGATTATAGCTGGAGGTTTCAATGCTCTTCTTTCAGTAACTGATAGATCCAGCAGGGAGAAAATCAGTAAGAAAATAGTCAAACTAAACAATATTGGATGTAATGGACATCTACAGACTACTTCATCCAACAGCAGCAGAATACACATTCTTCTCAAGGTCACATGGAGCATTCACCAAAATAGACATATTCTGGGCCATAAAACACATCTTAACAAATTTAAAAGTATAAAAATTATAAAGAATATATTGTCATACCACAGTGGAATTAAATTAGAAATCAATAAGAGAAATACAGTTGGAAAATTCCAAAATAGATTAAACAACATACTTCTAAATAATACATGGGTCCAAGAAGAAGTCTCCAGAGAAATTTATAAAGATTTTGAACTAAATGAAAATGAAAACACAACTTATCAAAGTTTGTGGGATGCCATGAAAGCAGTGCTTGGAGGGAAATGCACAGCGTTGAATGGACATATTAGAAGAGAAGAAAGACTCAAACTCAATAATCTAATCTTAGAAAACTAGAAAAAGGAGATCAATTTAAGCCTAAAGCAGGTAGAAGAAAAGAAATAATAAATAAATAATAATTACTGAGAACAAGTGTATGCCCTCAAATTTGATAACTGAGATAAAATAAGTTTCTCAATGCCTTGAAAGACAAAAACTACTAACACCCACACCAGGGGAAATGGAATAATCTGAACAGACCTGAAGTATTAAAGCCATTGGATCAAGAATTAGCAATCTTCCAAAAAGAGAGCACCAGTCCCTGGTGGGTTCCCTGCTGGATTCTACCAAACACTCAGGGAAGAAATTATGCCAGGTCACTACTATCCCTTCCAGGAAATAGAAGCCGAGAGAACACTTCTAACCCATTCTATGAGGCCGGCATTACCCTAATCCCCAAACCAGATAAAGACATCATAAAAAGGAAAAATTACAAACCAAAATCTCTCATGAACACAGACGCAAAAATTCTTAACAAAATATTAGCAAAACCAATCCAACAATATGTAAAAGTAATTATACTCCATGACCAAGTGAGATTTATCCCAGGTATGCAAGGCTGGTTCAACATTTGAAAATCAGTGTAATCCACCATATTAACAGGCTAAAGCAAAAAAAAAGTAACATGATCATATCAATTGAGGGACAAAAAGCACTTGACAAAATCATCACTCATTCAGAATAAAAGCTCTAAGCAAAGTAGAAATAGAGGGACACTTCCTCAACTAGATAAAATTCTACAAAAACCTACAATGAACATGATACTTAATGTTGAGAAACTGGACATCTTCCCCTAATACTGGGAAAAAGGCAAGGAGGTCCCCTCTTACCACTCCTGTCCAACATTGTACTGGGAGTCCTAGCATGTGCAATAAGACAAGAAAAGGAAATACAATGTATACAGATTGGGAAAGAAGAAATAAAAATGTCTTTGTTTGCAGATGACATGATCACCTATCTGAAAATACCAAGCAGTCAATTAAAAAACCTCCTGGCACTAATAAGTGATTGTCTTAAAGTCACAGGATACAAGGTTAACATATGAAAGTCAGTCGCTTTTCTTTATAGCAGCAATGAACAATTAGAACTTGAAATTAGGAACATAATATCACTTACATTAGCCTAAAAAATTGAACGCAGGTACAAATTCATAAAATATGTACAGGATCTATATGCAAAAACTACAAACTCTGAAGAAATCACAGAGGATCTAAATAGACAGATGTTCTCTCTTCATGAACTGGAAGACCCATTATTATTAAGACACCAATTCTTCCTAACATGATGTATAGATTTAATGCAGTCCCAATTAAAATACCAGCAAGCTATTTTGCGGGTATGGATGAACGGATTTTAAAATTTATATGAAAAGGCAAAAACACACACACCACAAAATAGCCAGCACAATACTCCAGGAAAAAAAATGTTGGAGAAATGATATTCTTGACTGTAAGACGGTAAAGCTATCGTGCTCAAGACAGTATGGTATTGGTGAAAAAATAGACACTTAGACCAACGGAACAGAATAGAGAGCACAGAAATAGGTTCATACAAATATAGTCAACTGTAGTTTGACAAAGGAGCAAAGGCAATTCAGTGGAGAAAGGCTAGTCTTTTCACTAAATGCTGTTGGGAAAATTGGACCTCCATTTACAAAAAGAGCATCTAGAACCGACCTAACAGCTTTCACAAAGATTAATTTAGACCTAAGTGTAAAACAAAAAACTGCAAAACTTCTAGAAGATGACAAGGAAAAATCTAGGTGACCTTGGGTTTGGTGATGAGTTTCAAAATACAACGCCCAAGTATAATTCATGAAGGACAAATGTATAAGTTGGACTTTATTAAAATTTAAAACTTCTGTTTTTACCAAACGCATTGTTAAGAGAATGAAAAGACAAACTACACCTCTGGACAAAATATTGGCAAAATACATATCTGCTAAAGGATTTGTATTCAAACTTTACAAAAATCTTTTAAAACTAAAAATAAGAAAATAGACAATCTAATTTAAAAATGGGCAAAAGATCTGAACAGACACCTCACCAAAGGATAAGATATACAAATGGCAAATAAGTATATGAAAAGATGCTCAACATGATTTGTCATTAGGGAATTGTAAATGAAAACACTAATGAAATACACCTATTAGAATGACTAAAATCTAAATAACTGACAATACCAAAAGCTGGTGAGGATGCAGAGCGAAAGGACAGGAATGTAAAATGGCACAGCCACTTTTTGGCAATTTCTTACAAAATTAAACATAGGCATACCATATTATCCAGCAACTGCACCCGTTGGTATTTACTCAACTGAATTGAAAACTTATGTCCACACAAAAACCTGTAAACAAATGTTTATAGAAGTTTTATTCATAATTGCCCAAACTGGAAACAATCAAGATGTTCTTCCACAGCTGAATGAATAAACTGTGGTCCATCCAGACAGTGGAATATTATTCATCAATAAAAAGAAATGAGCTATCAAGCCATGAAGGAACCTTAAATGCATATTACTAAGTGAAAGAAGCCAATCTGAAAAGGCTACACACACTGTACGATTCCAACTCTATGACATTCTGGAAAAGGAAAACTACAGAGACAGTAAAATAATCAGTGATTGCTGGGGGTTTGGTGGAGGTAGAGTGTGGAGGGATAAACGGGTGGCGCATAGGAGACTTTTAGGGCAGTGAAATTATTCTTTATGATATTTTAATGGTGGATATAGTCAAACCTGGTGGTCTAGTGGTTAAGATTTCGTGCTCTCACCACCACGGCCTGGGTCCGTTTCCAGTCAGAGAACCACACCACGCTGTGGCGTCTGCATGTTGTTGTGATGCTGAAAGCTATGCTACCAGTATTCACACGCCAGCAGGTGGACATGTTTCAGCAGAGCTTCCAGACTAAGACAGACTAGGAAGAAGGACCTGGCCTCCCACTTCCAAAAAAATTGGCCATGAAAAACTGGTTATGAATAGCAGTGAAGCATGGTCTGACATACCACCAGAAGATGAGAGGATGGTGCAAAAAGACTGGACAGCATTCTACTCTGCTGTCTCCTGGGTCGCTAGGAACTGGAATCCACTCAAGAGCACCAAACAACAATGGTGGATGCATGTCGTGACACACTTGTCAAAACCTGTTAAAATCTGCAGCACAAAAAATGAACCTGATATATGCAACTAAAGAAGCATTTAGTAGTGGGGGGACTCCAAGAAAGAACGCAGACTCTGACAAGACAATCTAACTGCATTAAAATGCATGAGCTGCCTCACTGAGCGGGTGGAGAAAAAGGTGCTGACCTAGGTGTTTTGGAATGAGGAGTCTGTAAGAGTAACGGTACAAGCAACTGCACACAGCAGTGTGCTCTGTTGACAAAGTCGCCTCCCATTGGGACACAGGTTAGCAATCCTGGCATTGCTGTACACGTGTCCTGGAACTGAACAATTAAGTAAAGGGTTATGGGATGATGAGAGCCACGTGCTTTGCTGTTGGAGTGGAAATTATGTACCAGCAAGGGGAGGAGGCCAGAATGATCCATGTGGCGATGAATTAGAGTTGGGGACATCAGCAAGAACTTGTGTTCAACTTAATGTAGACACAGTTGGTTTGATGTAGAAATAATTATAGATCGGTGTATGCTCAGGCTAGTGTGCACACGTCTATCTCTTTGCTCTGTTGGCTCAGAGGGCCTAGATGCTAGGATACCCCAGAGAAAGAGCACACCCAGCACCCACATCTTGGCTTCTAAGACCATTCTCCAATAAGAGCAGCCAGGGTTCCTTGAGGAATGGCTGACTCCAGGCTGGGCAGGAAATACGTAAATGAGCCTGGAGCATCATGTAGTTCCAGAGAGTAAGGTTGAACAAAACCCCCCAAACTCACTAACTGATCAAATAAAGAACAACCCGAAGGCTGGAGTCGATGAGGCAGGGAACTGAGGCAACACAGGCAACAAGCTGAGCAACAGAATCAGTGAAGTCATGCTGGATTATAACCCAAGCGTGAGAAACACCCACGAGTCCAGACTGGTACAAACAAGTGACTGCGTAAATTAGGAAACGGGTGAGAAGAGACAAATGCCCCTACAGGACAGGGCTCATAGCGACTTCCTTCTGAAGAGCACCGTCCACCCAGTGTAGAGCCGCATCTGCCCATCTCAGTCCTTCAGCTTCTCCCCAGCCTGGCCCTGAGCCCTGCCTGACCGCTCGGCGGCCCCTGCTCAGCCCCTACGCTGCAGTCCCGCTGGCTGCTGGCTGTCAGCTCCTCCACGGCCTCAGGCCCTGGCCACACCCTTCCCTCTGCCCTGGGCACCCTCTCGCCCATCCTCTCCCTCAAGTGTCCTCACCACCCCTTCTGCATGGGCCACACTGCGAGCGCCAGGACGGGGGCCTCGTCCTCCTTGGGCTGTGGCTTCAGCCCCACACGGCCCTGGCCCCAGGGAGGTAGCCCTCCTGGAGGGGTTTATCACAGGTGCCTATCAGCAGGGCCAGCCTGCGGCCAGGAGACCCTCAGGGGGCTTGGGTTGCCCCAAGACTGCCCACCCAGGCTGCTCCTTTCGCAGCCCATGGGTCAGGGGAGGCCCCCAGACTCAGCCTTTGTCTCCGCATGCTAAGATAGGCGCAGGAGCAGCAGGCAACCAACACGCAGACAACTTCGCAGACAGAACAGAAGGTGGTGACGGTGTGGAGGGACCAGGTCACCACTGATGTCCTCTGAGGTTCAGCCCAGAGGCCACGTCTTGTGCAGCTTTCCCCAGGCCCAGAGTGAGAGGAGCTGCCTTTGGCCTCCTCTCCCAGTCCACTCACTGTTTATCCAGGCTCCCATGGGCCGGGACTCGGAGGCAGGAGGACCTGGAGGGACCCGCACTCTGCCGAGGGGCCCATCAGCTCCGCACCTGTTCCCACAACACAAGGTCTCACCTGCCTCCACCAGGTCCCCACACCTCCCAGCTCGGGGGGAAGCAGCTTCCAGCCCTGGAACTGACGGCTCTCAGTGTAGCTGGGGGCTAAATCCACCGAGGGCTTAGCACCAAGGGGTGGGTCCCTCTTCCCATTGTCCACTCATAATCCAGCCCAGCTCCTTCCAAAGAGAGCGTGAGCAGCTTCTAAGCAGGGCAGTGCCCTCAGTGTTCGCAGGTGCTCAGACCCTGTGGGCTGGAGGGCAAGGCCGTGAGCAGACAGGGAGCCAGATGAGCCTCCCACGGTTCTGGCGCGCAGAATGTCCCGTCATGGCCTCCGTGCCTGCAGCTCGGCATGCTCACAGCACCACACCCGCACCCACAAAAGCCATGGACCCTCCCCCTGGAGCTGCTGGCCCTGGACGCGCCCAGGTGGTCACAGCACCGCTGTCCTTATCCAGATGGGGTGGGCGCCTGGACACACACAGCTCTGCGCCACGGCTCGGCTCGGAGCCCTGGGAGGCTGGCAGACGTACCTGGCCTCGGCGTGTCTCACAGTTGTGGAGGTAGCTCAAGTGGTAGATCTTCAGGTTTAACGTGCCAAAATTCAGATACTTCAAGAAAACCTGAAATAGGAGTTGTAACGCCAGGAGTTAAGAACCCGGCTTTCAAATGAGTGCCAGGTGCACACTTGTGGAAGAGACACCCGGTGGCCAGGAGGAGGGGCTGCACACACTGCACAGCCGGGCCGTGGACTGGCACACACAGGCCTGGGCGCATGAAGATGCACGCGGCTGCGTGGAAGATGCAGATGCAGACGAGCCTGGCGCCGGGCCTTGGAGAGGAACACACAGACAGCAGCAGACACGCATGCCCCACCAGGCGAGCACTCGGATGGTAGGCAGCCCGCACACACATGCACGCACACACAGAGGGCTCCCTGACACTCACGTCTTCGTCCTCACTTGTGAAACACGGGCCATCGAGCTTGTTCACAGCCATGATCACAGCCACAACGTCTTTGCCGTTCATGACGGGGGTGGCCAGGATATTCCTCGTCACATAGCCGGTCAGCTCGTCAGCGAAGGAGCTGAAGTGGGGACACTGAAAGGCAAAGGGCGAGAAGAGAGACGGTCTTGCTGTGTGGTCACCTGCTGCTCCTGTGCTTGTCTTAGCATCTGGAGAGAAAGGCTGAGTCTGGGGGGCCTCCTCCTGATCCTGGGCTGTGAGGGGAGCAGCCCAGCCACAGGGGCCCTGGCATCCTGGCCCCGGGGTCGGGGCTAAGCTCCACAGAGGCTGCAGCCCGGGCCAGTGCTGAGCCCCAGCTGGCCCTGCCCTAGGCATCGGGATCTCAGGCAGCACAAGGACACTGCCAGCGGCCTGTCCTGCAGCCTCTGTAGAGCCCTCATGGACACCTCCTGCCCAGCGCCCCGCCCAGGCTGTGGACAGACTGGGTCCTCCCCTACCTGTTGCCACTGGCTGAGCCGGCCTCCTGGACGCCTCTTGAGTCTGTCCTGTCTGCCCGTCCCCAGGCCCTTCCTGGTCCAGGCTGCCATCCCCTTCTGCCTTCAGCCGCCCTGGGGCAGCCCCCTCAGGCTCTTCCCAAAAGATGAGTGTTGGCTGAATGAAAGGTGAGCCCTAGTTGGGGGGGGAGGGTCTGCTACACCCCCAGGGCCTGTGAACTAGCCCCTCCAGGCCTTCCAGGGCTATGCTCCAGCCAGGGTCTGCTCACGGGGTCGTTGCCCCCATGATAGACCTTTGTCTGCCTCTGGCCCCCGCGGCGGCTCCCTGGGGCTTCTCCTGGTCAGGCGGGTTGAAGGGCTCTTTGGTTTCGTCTCTACAGGGAAGAGATCAGCTGAGCTTTGTCTTGGCCCAGGTGACCCAGGGTTGCCTGGACCAGGACCCCTGGTGCCTGGGACTCTGTCCCTCAGAGTGGATGTGACCCGGCCTCGTCCTCTGACTATCCGGTGCTGACACTCATTTACACGACGCCAGAGTGAGCCGGCGTGGTGGCCACGGTGGACGGTCTGGAGTCAGACGGCCTGGACTGGGCTCTGGACTTCCTGCTGTATGGCCTCTGGCAGGGATGGGATGGCTCTGTGTCCCACTGCTCACCGGTCAACTTGAACAAGGGCCCCTTCGTTTTATTTTGTTCTTTGTGGCTAAAGGAACTCTCTCAGGGTTACTCAGGGATGGTCAGGGCTGTGGCAGACAGTGGGGCAACTGGCCCCAGATGACTTCTGGCGCCTTCTCCATTGCTCAGCCCCCACACAGCCCAGGGAAGCTGTACCCGCTGCCCAGCAGGGTGTCAGAGGAAGACTACTGGGGGCAAGCGCAGCTGTGGATGTTCTTGAAAAGGGAGCACGCAGCAGGTGCCCACTCTTCTCCCTCCCGACTCCTTGAGAGGCAGCTGCCACCTGCAGCCATGTGGCTCCTGCTGTCAAAGGAACATCAATCCTCAGGCGCGAGCAGTGGCGGCGTTGGCCGTGCCACCGACTCCCATTATGCAAGGCCGCTGAGGTTCACTGGCCCAGCCACTGCCCTGGGTTTCTGCAGTGGAGCTGAGCACCCAGGGACTCTTGCCCCAGAGCCGACGTGTGGCAGTGTCCTTGGTGCTCGGGGCTGAGTCCATGCACTCACAGCACCTGCCTGCATCCTCTCTGGGCAGCTTCACAGCACCTGCCACTCTTGGTGCCGCCTTCCGGGCCACACCACCCAGCCTCCTGGCTCCATCCTGGTCTCTCCTTACTGTGCTCATGCAGACACGTCCCCTGCTCCCACTGCGAACTTGCAGGGCCCTGACTGCTCCCAGGTCCCTCACACCACGCCAGACACCCCCTCCACTCTCACAGCATTGGGCCTTCACCCCCTGTCTGTGGCTGCAGCCTCGGGGTATGTCTGCAGCCAGCTCACCAGTCCCTACCATACCCTCAGTGCAAGGTGACCAGACTTTGGAAGGTCAAGGTCAGGTTCTGGCCAGAGCCATGCTCTCAGAGCAGAGTCACCTAGGGGCTAGGGTCCCGCAGGAGGGAGGGCCCTGATCCTGTGCCCATTCAGGCCTGTCCCCCAGGAGGGAGGCTTGGGGCTCCCTGCCTGTGTCGCTTCTACTTCACTGTCCCCCACATCAATGTTCCCACCCGGCTTCTCTGCTGAGTCAGACCCTCTCCCCAGAGCCCTGTGGGCAGTGGGTGATGCTCGGGCTCCCGGAAACCCTGGAACCAGACCTGCCTCCCACCAACCTGGGGGCTGCTAATGCACATCTGAGGCAGACACAGCGGTGCCTCCAACTCTCCTCTCCCACTGCCCAGAGCCACGTCATCACTCACCCAGCATCCCAGCATCCCTCAGGCCTCCACCTACCTCTTGGCCTGTCCCTGCCTGGCAAGGCCAGACCTGGTTCCCAGGAGCTTCCCCACAAAGCCATGTTCCTGCTTCCATCAACCCCACAATGGTCGGTCTACATGACTGGGTTGAGACTCCCCCCCATGAGGAGGTGTCTCAGGGCCCACTGCAATTTGGGTTGGGGGGTGTCAGAGGCCACCACAGAGCCGGGACTTGGGTCTGGTCCTGTCCAGAGTCTTGGTGGCTGTGGCCAAGCCACGTCCCTACCCTGAGCCTTCTGGGGGCTTCTGCCCGGCTGCCTTGCCACAAGCTCTCCAGGGTCTTAGGAGCCGCAAAAGGGTGGTAGGGTGACATCACAGCCCTGCGGAGTCCCCCTCCTGCCACGACATACCAGTGGTCTCTGCCATGTGAGAGGGCTCCCTGTTACACAGGCATAGAGTGCTCTCCAAAGACCACCCCCCTCGCCCCCAGATGCTGCTGGCACCTCAGGTGGAGCACAGGCCCTCTCTGCCTCAGCCTCCCCTCTGTAAATTGATGTGTGAACCTGGCAGTCTGACACTTGGCAACCCTTAGGGCTTTGTGACACACTTTACGGAAACGGGCTTTTTGGCTGATTTAGACTCTAGTCTTGGTTCCACTGCATCTGAGATAAACAAAAGACCCAGCGAGGCCCTGAGCATTGAGGCCAACATGGTACTCCTGTCCTACAGAGGAGGTGTCGGTGGTGCTGGGTAGTCAGGGAGACCTCAGAGGAGGCCGTCCTGATGGAGGCGTCCTGAGAAGCTAAGTCCCCAGGGAGAAACAGCCGTTGAGGGGCAGACAAGAGCTAGGACAGCCACGTAGTTTGAACCAGACCCTCAGAGCAACCACCAGACTAACAGCACAGCTTTGGGTGGAGGAGGGTGGCGGCTGGGGGCTGAGAGGACCATCCCAGACTCAGAGAAGGGAGGGCACAGGATGTAGCTGGGGGAGGAGGGGAGAGAGAGAGGGAGAGAGAGAGAGGGGGACAAAAGCAGGGAGGGGGACGGGGTACAGAGAGGGGGAGGGAGGAAGAGAGAAGGGGATGGTGGAGGAGAGAGGGAGAGCGCCCCCCACTGCTGAGTTTCCTGTTTTCCTGGCAGTTTGTGCTCCTGATATTCTGATTCGTGTGTGACCCATTTCCTAAAAGGAAAGTGAAGATGAAACTAATCCCAGAGATTACTATATCCAGGTCGCTGGACCGAAGCCTGTTTAGAGCAGATACGTTTAAGAGGATTTGAGCCACGGCTGCCTCCTTCCCAGGGGCCGGGAGCTGGGGGCCGGGCACTTGTCCCTTGTCTCTAGGGACAGGGACAGCTGCTGCTTTGGAGGAGGCTTGACCCACTGGGTGATCCCCTCTGGATTCCTTCACGGGAAGTGGAAGAGGCTGATCCAGCTCACGGCTCCCAGGCTGGACCCTCTTGGAGGTGGTGGCGGGGAAGGGAGAGGAGCAGGACGTGGGCTGCATCTCCCCAGAGCCCCTTGTCCACCTCGGGGCCTCTGTCCTTCACACGTCCGACAGGCACCTCAAACTCAGTGCATCCCAGACTGACATCACCTTCCCCCACCCCATCCACACTCTTCCCCCCGGGGACAGCGGTCCTCCTGGTGCATGGGCCACACGCAGCAGGGTCACTGGCACTCTCTCCTTCCTGCCCAACAAGAACTGGTCCTCCTGAATCTCTCAGCTCCTGCACTGCTGTCCACCACCCCCCCGCCCTGCCCTGGACCAGCCCTGGCCTCTCGCTGCTTCTCCTGAACCCCCAAAGCTGCCCTCGCAGTGAGCAGCGTGGTCTCCTATGGGGTTGTGAGCTTGGGGCTCTGGGGGCAACAGCCCCTGCTCTGACCCCTTCCTCCTCAATGCCCCGTCCAGGGAGCCGTGGGTCAAGGGGACAGCAGGGCCTTCCCAGGCCGCCCTCCCAGCTACCTCAGGGCTTCCTTCCTTCCCGCGAGCTCCGACTGGGCTCCATTCCACTCGTCAGCCCCCACACCCTCGGCCACCTTCCCGAAAACTGAGGGTCCCCACACAGCCTGTGGGTTGACCTGTCCCATGGGGCCCAGGGGAACCCCTCACCCGCCCCACGAGGTGTGGTCCAGAACCCACCTCGGTCACATCCTCAACGTTCACCGTTTTCTTGGTCTGAGCCACATGGCCCACGACCCCAATGTCCAGTGGGAAGACAATCTCAGAGTCAGGGGGCACCAAGCAGTCCTCCAGGATGCTGTCGGGCTGCACACTGAACAAGCGTGTGGCGAGCTCAGCCACGCCGTTGCGCTGGCGGTACATGAAGAGGCTGCAGCGGTCGGCACGCAGGATGGTGCAGAGGCGTCGCAAGATCTTGAAGACCACCCGCTCCATGTTCACGCTTTCCTGCATGTCCTGCACCAGCTCGAACAGGGCCGCGCTCTCTTCTACCTGGCATAGCTCGCGGAAGCTGGTGCAGTCTGCTGGGCATCCGTCCTCATGGGCACCTGCCACATTCTCTGGGCTCAGCTTCTTCCCAAAGTACTGGTCCGTGAAGCTGGGGTTCTGGTTGAGGAAGTCCTGCACCTGCTCCTCGCTGAGGCTCATGGTGTCCCGCTGGCTGCCTCGGAGAAGCCGCCAGTCCCCAGGCACACACGGACTCCCAGCAAACACTGTCATCAGCAAAGCCTTTCTTAGTGACGATTACTGAGTCCTGGGAGGGCACCAGCTGACTCACCCACCGCTGCCCCCCTTGCTGTAGATCTCCAGCTTCGCACCTCCCCTGGGAAAATCAGATCCCTGGAAGGGGGCAGGGATACCACTCTAGGGCTCCCGCCTGTGGCAGAGGTCCTGGGCGGCGGCAGCCAGGCCCTCGCACTTGATACCTGGGAAGGAGGTAATCCCACAGACGCTATGAGCCTTTCTGCCTGGGGGTCTGCCCGAGAATTTGGGATCTCCTGGGTGCCCAGACCTGGGCTCAGGCGTGCTGGGGAGGTGGCCAGACCAGCCTTGCCTTGGGGACATGCAGCCCTGTTCCAGACAAGGAGGGGAACTCCCCGACTGTGCTAGAGGTCATGCGGGGTTCAGCTCTGTGCCTCATCCCCACAGAAAGAAGTGGGGAGAAGGGAAGAAGGTGGCCAGTGCCCAGCGTGGAGGTGGGACCACGAGGTGGGGGTTCGCACAGACTTGCCCCTCTCTTTGCTGGTGGGGTGCAGTCTGGTCACTCAGTCTTACAGGCGAGGGGTCTGCAGTGAGAACCAGACTCCTGAGGGCACAGCAGTGCTGCAGGTAAGAGCTGGCACCTCTTGTTGGAAGTCACCTCAATGATCCCCCACCACACATCTCTCCTTGGCCTCACTCCTACTTATTGGGCACCTTTATTCATGTTGCTAGACCCTCTGCTCCCACAGAGTCCAAAACTGCACTGTGGGCACTGCCGTGTTTTACAGATGGGTCTGTGTCGGAGCATCTGTGCCTCAAAGGGACTGTCACGCCTAGATGGCAGCAGGTGCTTCTCACCGAGGCTTGTCCATCTGCCCTGGGTGTCACACAGATATTAGCTTCTCTGTGAGCCGTGGTGTGATTAAAAAGAGGTTGGATTACACCTGGAGGACTCAACCCAGGTCTGTCTGACTCTCCTGATGCAGGAGGGCTCTTTACTCCACATAAAAGAGACTGTGTGCAGATGTGTGTGCATGTGTGTGCACATGCATACATGTCCGTGCATGTCCACACATGCTGGGTGTGCATGGATGTGTATGAGCATGCTGGGTGTGTGTGTGTGTGTATGCATACATGTGTGTGTGTGCTGGGTATGTGTGTTCATGCATGCTGGGTGTGCATGGATGTGTATGTGCATGCTGGGTGTGCATGTGTGTGTGTATGCATACATGTGTGTGTGTGCTGGGTATGTGTGTCCACACATGCTGGGTGTGCATGGATGTGTATGAGCATGCTGGGTGTGTGTGTGCTGGGTATGTGTGTTCATGCATGCTGGGTGTGCATGGATGTGTATGAGCATGCTGGGTGTGTGTGTGTGTGTATATGTGTGTGTGTGCATGGATGTGTATGTGCATGCTGGGTGTGTGTGTGTGTGTGTATGCATACATGTGTGTGTGTGCTGGGTATGTGTGTCCACACATGCTGGGTGTGCATGGATGTGTATGTGCATGCTGGGTGTGTGTGTGTGTGTATGCATACATGTGTGTGTGTGCTGGGTATGTGTGTTCATGCATGCTGGGTGTGCATGGATGTGTATGTGCATGCTGGGTGTGTGTGTGTGTGTATGCATACATGTGTGTGTGTGCTGGGTATGTGTGTTCATGCATGCTGGGTGTGCATGGATGTGTATGTGCATGCTGGGTGTGTGTGTGTGTGTATGCATACATGTGTGTGTGTGCTGGGTATGTGTGTTCATGCATGCTGGGTGTGCATGGATGTGTATGTGCATGCTGGGTGTGTGTGTGTGTGTATGCATACATGTGTGTGTGTGCTGGGTATGTGTGTTCATGCATGCTGGGTGTGCATGTGTGTGCATATGTGTGTGTGCCGATGGACTGCTGGGAGGTTCGGGGTGTAAACTGCTGTTCACTTCACTCGGCAGAGACTGGGTGGGCTCACCTTCTGAAGCAGGAGCCAGGAGCCCTGCCAACTGGTCCTGTGTGCAGAGGCATGGAAGCAGAAAGGTTTAGTCCGAAGGACTCCAGACCCCTCCCGCCAAGGACCGGGAACTATAATCCAGACCCTCAACTGAGGGAAACAGCCTACAGTTTTTTCATTTCTTCCTCAGGTTGCCAGTGTCTATATCGTCACCACTGTTTTGGCCAGGATGCAGGTTTGTGTGTGGTTCTGACTTTTACTGCATTCAGCTGGTAAAAAGTTGTGCATGCATGTATGAGCAAGCGTATGCGTGTGTTAGTGTGTGTCCGTGTATAAGTGTGCACACGCGTGAGTGTGGGGCCAGGGTGGCCTCTTGTGCTTAGACAAGTTTTCTCAGCACAAGTCTTGGTTCCAGGGGACCTTCTGCGTGGGCTCCGGGCTGGTTCCCTGCAGCTGCACCGGCCACAATGGCCCAGCTGGCCAAGCGCGGGGCATGGGCCCTTGTGCTGTGACGTTCCTGCCTCCGCTTAGTCACGCAGCAGATTCCTTTCAGGGATCTGCTCCGAGGTCTCCCACTTTTCCTAAAAATAGTGAGTTTCTGACTGAAGATGAGGGAGAGTGGGATGGGGGTGGGGGGAAGCAGGTGCTGTGGTGCTTGGGTTTGGGGCCAGGCTGTGGGTCGCCTCTCCCTGAGTCCAGCCCCTGACAGCTTCCAGAGCACTTCCAGTGTATTGTCTCTAGACGCTCTAAGCTGGAGTCCAATCATGCTGGGATGTGAGGGAAATGCCAATGAGGCAGCCATCTGGCTGTGCGGCCCGGGGGAGCTGGGTCTTTGGTGGGACACGTCTCAAATCCTCAGCTCACCCCCACCCTGATGCCCCCTCTCGGTGCTGCGGCCCACCCTTCCTGCTTCTGCTCGCTCGCTCCTGTCAGCTGGGCCCTCCTCTGCTCTCTCCTTCGCCCTCCCTTTTCCTGGCAGGGCTGAGGACAACGGGGCGAAGGCGTGAAGCTCACCTGGTATGGGCGTGAGAGTGCTGAATGGGGCAGCCCCATTGGGGCAGGGAGGCCCCCAGGTGAAGCTGTGAGGGGAGGTGGCCGCAGTGGGAGCAGCATGGCTGTGGGCTCAGAGGCATGACGTGTTCAGGGTACATGGAGTGATGAGGGCTCCATGCAGAGTGGGTGGGGAGTGGAGGAGGGTGCTGGCTGAGGAGCTCGGGGCACCACTGTGCCACAGCCAGTCACCTGGGAGCACCGGGTGGAGAGAAGGGACCCAGAGTGAGGGTGCACCCACACACAGCTTGTCATAACACGTGTGCTGCCTGACTCACACCTGTGGCACCTGTGTCTCTTTACCTGTGGGTTTCCCTGCCTCTGAGCCTGCAGTGCTTGCAGAGCAGAGTCACCAGGAGTTAACGCCCCCAGAGGTGCCCTTGGCCGGTGACTAGTAAGGTCACGTGTAAATGCCTCAACTACCTCACCTGTGGGGCCCAGGGCTAACTGCTCAACAACATTCTGTATCATCTCCTTCCCCTTCCTCATTTGACTCCCTGACACACCTAGTGGTGGTGCCTGGGGCCCCTGAGCAGGGCCTGAGGGTTGGACTCTTGATGCAGTTAATCCCCTGTGAGGATCACCTGTCAGGTGTGTCTGTGAGATGCCCCTGTGAGGGACACCTGTGAGGTATGTCTGTGTGGTACACCTTGGGGTACATCTTTGAGGTGTGCCTGAGGTACAATTTTGTGGTACACCTGTGAGGTGTGCCTGTGATGTACACATGTGAGATGCACCTGGTGTACATCTTTGAGGTGTGTCTGTGAGGCACACCTGTGAGGCACACCTGTGAAGTGCACCTGTGAGATATTCATGTGTAGTACAGACTTGAGATACACCTACGAAGTATGCCTATGAGATACACTTGTGAAGGACACCTGTAAGGTACTCCTTGAGGAATACCTGTGAGGTATGCCTGTGAGGTACATCTGTGAGGTACAACTTTGAGGTAAACCTGTGAGATAAGCCTGTAAGGTACACCTGTGAGGTGTGCTGGTAAGATAAGCCTGTGAGATACATCTGTGATGTATGCCTCTATTGTGCCCCTGAGGTACCCCTGTAAGGTACACCATGAGGTGTATCTCGAAGTACTCTTATGAGGTGCACCTCTGAGTAAACCTGTGAAGTACATCTTTGAGATATACTTGGTAGGTATGCCTGTGAGCTGCCCCTGTGACACACCTGTGAGGAATGCTTGTGTGGTGCACCTGTGAGCTGCACATGTGACGCATACCTGTGTTCAAGGACCCATCAGATACAGCAGATAACTTCTCCATAGATGAACCTGAGGGACATTGAGGAGAAATTGGATTGCTCCTTTGCTAGGTTCCTATTAATTTTACCTCATCATAATGTGGAATTTTAAAATTAGCAAGCACATCCTGGAAGCCATTTATAACAAGGAATATGTCTCAAATAGCTATTACATGAAGAGAATTCTAGTTTCTTGTCCCAAACTGTGGAGAAGATGCATTTCGCAAGGAGCATTATGCTCTGAAATTAAAATTAACCAGTCAGGAGCAAAGGCAAGAGATGGAAGGGGTGAGGAAATTGGAGTCCACATTCAGAAATCTCATGAAACCTGCAGTGCAGAGAAATGGACGCACCTGTTAGGACCTTTGCTTCCCTAGGACGAGTTTTGCTGGAGAGATGACAGGAGAGGTGTTACCTGGCCATCTGGTTGTGAAAGGACAGATGCTAACGTGGGAGGTGGGGTGAGGCAGGGAGATGCCTCGGACTCCAACCCCAGGACAGGGCCTGGGGTGTGTGGGCTGAGGTAGGGGTGTGCACCCACAGCCCTGGCTCTGTCCTCTGCCCCTACCAGCTGCCTGACCTCAGGACAGTCTCCTGACTTCTTTCGTTTCTGGCCAGGAAGGATCTTGCTGTGTTGTTTTGCAGCTGAGAAATGGCGTTGTAAAGCGTGTGGCACGGGCAGTGTACATCATGAGGTCCTGTTGAGAACAAGTCACAGAGGACGGCTGCCCCCCTGCCTGACAGGGAGAGGGGAGGGGAAGGCTGGGGGTGTGGGAGAGAACAGAGGCCAAGTTGTCAGAGGGCATCTGGAGGGAGGAGGTGCAGAGCCGGGAGCAGAGGGCTGAGGGGGCGATGTGGCTGCCTGTCTGGGCTCTGTGCTGATCTGGTCGGGGAGCCGAAACTTGGGTAAAAGGTGAGGTTGGACCAAGAAGAGGAAGCAAGGCCTGTGTTTGATCTTTAGGGAATGGAGTGTAGGAGAAACTGGAACTTCCTCACTTGTATTTTGTGATTGTCTTCTCTGTAGGACAGGCTTGATGTGTCAGGACTCCTGGCATGGGGGGGAGGTGTACCTGCTAATGGGACTACACTTCTCTGCTGGGGATGTGGCCAGAGGGCAGCACCATGTGGTCCCTGAGATGGGTGCACAGAGCATCAAGGGCAGAGGCAGGGGCAAGAGGCAGAACACATGTTCTTTCTGACAGTCTGGGTGGCCCTGGCCCCATCCCAGCCAGATCTGTGGTGTCCCCAAGGGCAACTTTTGGGGTTTATGACTGATTGTCTCTGATGGGCCAGCCCCCAGCGGCAGGCAGGACAGGGAGGGGAAAGGGAGGGGCTGCGTGAAGCAGCTGAGGTCTCCTAGGCCAACTAGCCAGGGGCTGGCCACAGCTGCCAGACTTCTTAAGAGTAAGGTCATCTTAGACCATCTAGCCTCAAGCCAGCTGCCAGCTGACCACAGCTGCAATGTGACCTCAGGCAAGACTAGAGAACTGCCCAGCCCCAGTGAGGGACACACAGAATCACAGGCAAATGAATGTTTAAGCCACTAAGTTTTGGGGCATTTTGTCACGCAGCAGAGTCGCTGTTGGTCCTGGATGTTCCCTAGAACACAGAGCCTGGGGCGTGGGTTAGGCGCGCACCTTTACGAGGGAGATGCAATCCCAAGCAGCAGCACAGGGTGGGTGGAAAGTGAGACGTTGAGGAACTGAAGCAAATCCAGGTTAGCAAGCTGAGCCCTGGCTCTCGAGGAGCCGCAGACACAGCTGGTGCTCAGCAGGTGCTCCCTCTTGGCTACGTGCACAGAGAAGCCAGGGGAACCTACTTTCTCTCTCTCCAGTCTCCTGCTTCCCGTTGCTCAGAGTCTGCCCCATGGGGAATGAGCCCTCCACAGTTGCAGGGGTGCTCCCAGCCCCTTGGGCAGCCATTGAGAAACCCAGATGCCCCTTCCCGTGGGGTGGAGTTTCATCCACAGCCAGAAGTGGCAGGAGAAGCCAGCCAAGAGGGAGAATGTGCCCTCTCCAGGCAGGAGGTTGGTCAGAGCCAGGTGGGCCAGTCGGCGGTGGCTGAGGTGGATCAGCAGCAAGGGCCTGGGGCACTAAGTCAGCCCCAGGGGCCACAGGTGGGCCTGACCCATGTTCCCAGGGCGTCAGTACCAGATAGGAGGCAGTTCTTCAGTTGAAACAGAACGTGTTATAGTCACACAAGAAAACATGCATTGTTGGAGAGCTGGAAATACAGACAAAGAAAGGATCACTCCTCCCCCACCACAAAGACGCCTGGGGGTGACGAGTCTGTGGGGTAGACGCAGGCCTGTCTCACCAACGCCGCTTCCTCCCAAGAGCGGTGCGTTTATTGATAAAGCAAGATGCCCCCTTCCCCCCGACTGCTTGCTCTTTGTACACACGTCGATGTGAACGATCCTACAGTAGGACCACAGGACACACGTCGTTTTGTAGCCTGCCCATTCGTATTTTTAGTGGCTGCACAGAATTACATTATGTGTAGGTTCCATAAGTTATTTAACTAATTTCCTATTCACGGACATTTAGGAGGCTTCTGCTTGGGTTTTTGAGGGAAAAGAAGTGATACCCTGTTTTCTGCCTGAGTTCTGGAACAGCTGAGAGAGTGGATGGAGAGGGCGTAGGGCCTTTGTTGCTGAAGGTGCTCTGTGGAAGGTGTGGCCTTGTGTGCTGGCCAGGTGGCCTTGTCGACACTGCCTGCCTCCCTGGCCAGCACTGGGGACAGCCCACACTTACCCAGGCTAGTACCTGACACGAACCAGGGGAAGAGGGCAGAAGAGACCCAATCCCTCAAGGTGACAGATTTTCATGGTTTCGCTTCACTTGATCAAAAAGAGGACCAGTGGCTGTGGCCGCCAACCAGGTGGCATCCAGCCTCGGTGTGGGGGTGGGGGGTTAGAGGGGCACACGGGTGAGCTGAGGGCAGCAGGGAAGTGGGAGAGGGCGTCTCCTCATACTGGAGGGGTTTGTCTTTTAAAAACTAGAATAAAGAAGGCTCTGATGAATTAACTTCTGCCTTTTGTTTTTTAACCTGGGATGTGTGAATGTGACCTTATTTGGAAATAAAGTCTTTGCGGATGAACCAATTTAAGACGAGGCCATCCTGGACTAAGGTGGGCCCTAAATCCTATCCCTGGTGGGTCTTCATAAGAAGAGGCACAGAGAAGCCCACCTGGGGACAGAGGCAGAGACTGGAGGGGACGCCGAGGGACGCCAAGGATTGCCAGCCACCACCAGAGCTAGAGAGACGCGTGGAATGGCTTCCGCCCCAAGAGCCCCCAGAGGAAACCAGCCCTTGATCCTGGACTTCCAGCTTCCAGAACTGAGAGATGACAAACTTCTGTTGCTTTAAGCCCCCCACTTTGTGTGTTTGGCTTGGGCAGCCCTAGAAGACTAACACAGGTGACGGGCCAGGTTCTGCCTGTGGGCCACAGTTTGCCTGGTGTGAGCCCAGCACAGCCTCATCCTTCTGGCCAGCGACTGGTTGGGGACCAGATCTGAGGCACCTGAACGGTTTCCTGACACCTGCTCCAGTGCAGAAGGGAGCGCTGGGCCCGCGCTGGCCAGTCCTGGCCTTCCCCTCTTCTGGATGTGCACGGGGGGTGTCCATGTGCAGCCGTCTGGGGAAGGTTGGTCTGAGGACAGAGCCAAGACTAGAGGAGGGAAGGGCCCGAGAACTCGAGGGGACGGAGCTGGAGGCTGCCCTCCTCTGCAGTTCATCGTTTCAGCCCTTGCAGCAGCTCTTCTGTAACCCGTAGGCAAACCCATTGCAAGAGACTTATCTGGACAAAACATTCAGGTATTGGACTAGCCAGGGCTCCCCAGAGAAACAGAACCAATAGGCTAGAGAGACAGAGAAAGATTTATTTTAAGAAATTGGCTCAGGCGGTTATGGAGGCTGAGAAGTCCCACAATCTGCTGTCCACGAGGTGGAGACCCAGAGGAGGCGGCCGCGTCAGTCCCAGTCCTGGTGCCGCAGCCTGATGTCCCAGAATGCTCCCTTCCTCCACCTTTTGTTCTGCTCAGGCCCCCAGCGGATTGGATGAGGCCCAAGCACGTTGGGGAGGGCCTCTGCTTTACTGAGTCCACCGATTCAAACGCTTGTCTCATCTGCAAACACCCTCACAGACCCACCCAGAAACAATGTTTAGCCAAATATCAGGGCACCCTGTGGTCCAGCCAAGTTGCCACATAAAAGTGACCACTGCAGTTATTTAAAGGTCAGCTGTTATACTGTAGAAGGCCAGCTCTGATCACCAGGCCCCTCCAAGTGGGGATGGCCCATGAAAAGGCAGTGCCTCACCCTCTGAGACCAAATACAGTCTCCCCGGTTCGCAGCTGCAACAGACACCCACCAGCCAAAGCCTGCCCCCCGAGACGGCAGCTGGGGCTGAGCTGGCCCCGATCTGAGACATGCATTCTCGTCCCTTCTGCTTCTGTCCAACGAGCTTCTGCTCAGCTGTCCACGTGCACTCTGTGTGCATGCCCAGGACACACATGGGAAAGTTCACACTAGCTTTGTCCATAATATCCCGAACTGGAAACAAGCAAATCCTCGCTCTCAGGAAAATGGATAAATAGGTTGTAGCATATTCACACAACGGCTTAGTATCCAGCAATGAAAGTGAATGCACTACAGACACAACAACAACAGGGACGAATTTCACAGACATCAAGTGGAATGAAAGCAGCCACAGAGCAATCATGCCCTATGGTTCCATTTATACAAAGTTCAAAAACAGGCAAACCCAAACTAAAACGCTTAGGAGTTTGTGCCTGGGTGATGGGAGTAGAAATAAACACGAGGAAGTGGTTTCAAGTGAGGTCAGCAGAGCCTTTGTCAGGAGGGAGGCGATGCTGCGACCTCGAGTCCGGCCACGTTCTGTCTCTTGACTCAGGGCAGGTATACACATGCTCATTTAAATGCCATTAAACTGTTACATGTGTATTTTACAGATTTTCCTGTGGATTTATTATATTTCACAAGACAAATGCTTTTAAACTACTAATTAAAGTGCGTGCTTGTGTCTCCAAGAACTACTGGCTCTGGTTTTGTGAGAGTGAGTTTTGGGGGTTAGTTGTCACTGGTGCAGAGTTGGCACAGAGATACCTGTGCTGCATCTGTAAGTGAAGATCAATAACGATCGTTCCTGGAAAAAATGGGCTGAGAATTAAAAATAAAAGAAAACTTTGAGTATTTAGCCAGGTAAAAAGGTAAAAATACTAACAAGTTAAATGATCAACCAATTAGAAAAAAATAATTAGAATCAGCCAAATTAATTGGAGTCAATACTCTAAGAGATTGGTTTTTAAATGCTAACAAATATGTAAATATTAAGATGCAATTCAAAGGAGATAGGGAAAATATTCTTCCCTTAATATGTGATTACTGCTGTAATCAGAAAACAGACATGACGGTTTAGAAACGTCATCGTCTCTGGGCGCTGGCTCCTTGTCTTCAGGAGGCAGTGACATGTCCCATGTGGAGGTGCCACAGGGTCCCTGGGCAGATGCCTGGCATGGGGTGGGCTCTGTGATTTTTAAAATAACTCCTCTTTCCCTGACAGCCTGTAGAAAGGTGTCTGGTGGTGATTCTTTCCGGAGTGGCCCCCTGCTGACCCCTGAGCCCCCAAATCACCCAACTGTGGGCCGCAGCTGCTCTGGGTCCCCCGCTGACCACGCTGAGGAAAGGCAGGAGGAATGCTGCAGGGTGGCTGGGAGGGAAGGGGCTTCATTGGTGAGCCTGGAGGGGTTGGGAGAAAGGATTCTGCCAGAAAGCAATGGAATCAGCTTTCAGAATGTGCAGAGGCCATTTCTGTTTACGCCCTGGTTCCAGATGCCGGAAACCAGCCCAGGTGCAGGGGTTCTCACTGTGAGGGAGGGGCAGTTACGGGGTCTCCGTGAGCCTGACAGACACCCTAAAAGGAAGCTTCGTCTGATAGGGACCACACGCTGCTGCCCCCTCCTCCTGAAGACACAGAGGCATTCACTCAGGCAAGACAGCTGCCTATCTCCTGAGTGCCAGGCAGCGAGTGGGGGCAGACACAAGACTGCAGAGCACGGGTTGAGCACCACGATGGGGCAGGACCCCTCTGCTTGTCCCCAACCCCATCTTCACGCTGCAGCTCCTCCTAAAACACACACCACAGCAGCCTCCCGCCCTGTTCGGCCCTCCTCACCCTCAGGAAGAGGTCCACACTAGCACAGCACAAGACCCTGCAGGACAGGGCGCCTGCTGGTCACTCTCTGCCCCCAGCTTTTCTCCAGTTCCACGCTCTCTCCTCAGGGCCTTGCCCTCCCTCCTCCTGACTCCCTCCCAGAGAGGCTTCCCTCACCTCAACGTGGGCTTCTCCTGCCTGCTGGCCTGGGCTGTGTCAGCTGGCCCGTTCCCCTGTGAGCAGAACCGGACTGACATTTAGATTCTGTCACAGGAGAGAGTGACCCAAGTTTGGCTGCTGGCCACTCATTCATTCATTTGCTCACTCATTCATTCCATGCAGCCAGGGTAGGGCCCAGGAATGGGGAGGGGGCAAGTCGGACATGAACTTGACTGCACTGAGCTCCTGAATAACTGCGGACTGATTAGAATCTAGACCAAGGAGTCAAAACACCATGTCACTTATTGATCCAGATACTGAGACCACTGGGGATCCTGCCTGTTTTGGGGGATCCAGTGCCAGGGGCAGGGGAGAGGGACGTGGGAAGATAGGGAGACGGGGGGCAGCAGTCAGTGGGTGCAGGGAGGTGGGTGCAGGGAGTTAGTCGGGTGCAGGGAGTTAGTGGGGTGCAGGGAGTTAGTGGGTGCAGGGAGAAGGGGGCAGGGAGTTATCGGGGTGCAGGGAGGTGGGGGCAGGGAGTTATCGGGGTGCAGGGAGGCGGATGCAGGGAGTTAGTGGGTGCAGGGAGGTGGAGTAGGGAGGCAGGGCACAGAGTCTGGGTTTGAATCCTGGCTCCCCAAGTCTCTGACTTGTTCACGGAAAGCCTCAGTGAGGACAATAGGACCACCTGCCTCAGGGTTTATTGCAAGGACTAAATAAGAAAGCTCATGCAAAGCACTCATCACAGTGTCTAGAGGACGTCAGACACCCAACAAAAGCCAGTTATTATTAAGGGAGGTGAAGCTAAGATGTAAGAAATGAGAAGGCAGAAGCCAGAGCGGATGTGGCAAGAGGCACATACAGCAGAAAGAGGGAACAGCATATGCAAAGGCCTTGTTGCAGGAAGAGGTGGGGTGAGTTTAAGGAACAGGGAGGTGTTCAGGAGGATGCAGGCATCTGGGGAAGGGTGGGGGGAGGGCGCTGGAGAATAGAGGCGGTCAGATGTCCGAGAAATACACTGCTGACCCGCCTGGTTTGGGTCCTTTGATGGCAGAAGCCGCCAAACAGCCTCTCCCAGCAAGGCCCCGCCCACCCCGCCCAGGTGGACTCGCCCTTCCCAGGGCAGCCTGAGGATGACCCTCCGGCAGTTCACTTCCTCCCCCAAAGCCTGATCAATCAGGCTGCAGTGGTGGGGATGAAGAGGCTGCTCCATCCTTCTCCACGGAGGTGGCTGTCAACCTCGTCGCCCTGGAAACCGAAATAATCATTGGAAGTCAGCTCATGACAAGTCCGCTCACGCGCGTGGGCGCCACGATTATTATACAAGCTGATTTACACACTGTCCTTCTAAACCTATACAGCACAAATGTGAAAGAAGGCTCACTATTCCTACTTTTCTGGCAAGTCATCACGCATGAGGAGGACGGAAGGAGGAGGTTCAGCTGATGTTCTAAAATCTGCACTCCTTGCTAAAAATACAGCGAAACCTGCCCCTTCTCCGCGCAGCCATCGCGTTCAAGCGAATCCTACGCAAATGTCCAGAGCGCCGCAGGAAGGGCTTCGCATGTATCCACCGGGCAGATGGTTTCCGTGAAACGTGGGCGACTGCCCCTGCGCGCCGGCGGCCTTGCGAATGTGGCGCGGCTTTCTCCAGAGCGAGGGGCCTCTGCGGCTTTTGCCGCTGCCCACGAGGCACCAACGGACTCTCCGTGCACGAGGGGGCATGAAGCTGTGAGCTCTGGGGCGTGTGTCCACGGGCCAGAACTTGTTAAGTGGGTGGCAGGAACGGAAGTGTGTTCTCAAAGCACCCCTGCATCTCCCCCATCCCCTCCTCCCCCAGCGCGGTCCCTAGCGCAGCCACGCCTGCCTCTTCTGGATCCGGCGCAAAGTTATTTAACGCTGTAATTAGCCGGCAGGGTGAGTCATCGGCTCCCCGGGCCTCGCTGCTGCGGCGGCAGAGACCCTGTGGAAGGAACCACGCGCGCAGGCCCACTCGGCCTGGTGGGACCTCAGAGGACCTTCCAGAGACACCCCCCTCCCCAGGTCTCCTCTCAGAAAGAGGCGAGGGCCCAGAGAGGCCTGGGGGAAGGCCATCTCCTCCTCCCTATCCCTCCCCACGCCTTCCTCTCACCCACCTGGAGTTATCCTGGTCGGAATGAGGCAATTTGCTGCCGTCCCCCGACCCCTCCCCGCATTGCACTTAGGCCGTGAACCGCCTTCTGATGAATTAACTCACACGCACCCAAGTCTGGGGGAAATTCCTGCATGATCCCGGAGAAGGGCTTTTTAAACTAAAGCCCAGACGAGACTCATCCAGGCTGAGGCTTCACCTCCAGCTTGGCAGCACCAATGCCCACCTCCCCCCACCCCCACGCACACGAGCCGGCGCTTCCCTGGCTGCTCTGGGGGGGGCCCCAGCACCGAGCTCCTCCTCCTCCACCTGCCTGGCCCCCTCCCCCAGCACCCCGCACCCAAACCTCCTCCCCACCGGGGCTCCCTTCCTCCCCGCTCCTCCCTCCCCTCTCCCCCAGACTCGCCTCCTCCCCTTCTCCCGCTCGCAGGCTCTCTCCCCTACCCCCTCCCAACCCCCTCCTCCCCTCTTCACCCTCTCCCTGCACCCTAAGCTAACTTCCTCAGGCTTCCCGGCCGCTGGTAGGCCGGTGGGCGTGGAGTGCGGCCCTGGCCCTGTCGCCAGGGAGGCGCAGACGTAGGGGCACCAGAGGTGGGAGGTGCTGGGGGTGGGGCCTGCGGGGGTCGCAGGAAGAGAGCCCTGGGGTGGGGGGTGGCGTTCCCAAATCGGCCAGGGGCGCCGTCAAGGGGAGGAAGGCGGAGAGACGCGGCGGGGGTGGGGGCCAACTCTCCTTGGGGAGGCGGCGGAGGGGCGTCCTAGGGCCTGCGGGGGCTGGGGGGGGGCGCGAGGGAGGGCGGCGCCTGGGCCAGGCGCGCAGGACCGCGGGCGGGGTGGGGGGAGCGGAGCGTCCTGGGAGGGGCGCCGCGGGCTGGGGAGGGGGCGCGCGCGCCCTGCGGTCCTCGGCGCCGCATCGGTTCCCGGCGCGGGGCCGCGGCGGCAGCGGGAGGCGGAGGATGTGGGCTCCGGCGGCGGCGGCGGCGGCGCGGGCCCGGGAGGACGCGGGAGGATGAGGAGGAGGCCGGCGGTCCGGCCGCGCGGCGCCGGGAGGAGGCGCAGGCGGCGGGGGCGGCGGCGGGCGGCGGCGGGCGCGCGGGGTGCGGGCCGGCTTGGGCGCGGAGGATGAAGTGGAGCGTCCGCGGGGCCTGCGCCGCGCTCTCCTCCTGCCTCCTGCTCGCCTGCGCGCTCAGCGCCGCCGCCGTCGGCCTTAAGTGCTTCTCGCTGGGCTCGGAGCTGCGCGGGGAGCCTTTCCGGCTGGGGGCGGCCGCCGGCGCCTTCTACTCGGGGCTGCTGCTGGCTGCCGGCCTCTCGCTGCTCGGCGCCGCCCTGCTCTGTTGCGGGCCCCGGGACGCGCCCCTCGAAGGGCCGGGCCCGGGCCCGGGGCTCGGGGTCCCCGCGGCTCCGACAGGGGCTCCAGAGGCCGCGCCGGGAGAGCCGGGGGCGGCAGCCGGGTCCTCGGGGCCGGTGAACAGCCAGAACCTGCTCCTGCTCGGCGTCCTCGTCTTCATGCTCGGAGTCCTCAGCGCCTTTGCGGGCGCCGTGATCGACGGCGACACTGTGTCCCTAGTGGAACGCAAGTACTCCCACTACTGCCTGCCCCCGCGCGCGCCGGCCGCGGCCCCCGGCCCGGCCCCCGGCCCCGCGGCCGCCGCCCCAGGCCCGGCCCCAGGCGCGCCGCGCGCACGCAGCACCCTGGACAGCGCCACGTCCGCCAAGTGCCGCCAGCTGAAGGACTACCAGCGCGGCCTGGTGCTGTCCACCGTCTTCAACTCGCTGGAGTGCCTCCTGGGCCTGCTCAGCCTCCTGCTGGTCAAGAACTACAAGTCGTCGCAGGCCCGGCGCGGCCGGCGCGGCCGGCGGAGGGGAGGCCGGGCCCTGGCTCGGCCCCGCAGCGGCCCGGGGCTCCGCGCGCAGCCGCCAGCCTCCCGGGCGCGGCGCGGCCGGCGGGGCCGGCGGGGGCGGCGGCTGCAGCAGCGGCCGAGCGAGGCTTCCATCCTGTCCCCGGAGGAGTCGGACTTCGCCGCCCCGGGGGACTGCGCGGGCTTCGCGGCGCACCACGCTGTCTCCTACATCAACGTGGGCGTCTTCCACGCGTTCGACGAGGCGGGCGTGGAGGTGTGCTGCGGGGGGCACCCATCAGTGGAGCTGCCGGGGTACGCCCCCTCGGACCCCGACCTTAACGCCTCGTACCCCTACTGCTGCCGGCCGCCCTGCGAGGCGGTGCGCCCCTGGGAGCCGAGCCGGGCCTGCTGAGCCCCTGGGCCGACCCCGGACGGACCGCGCCCTCGTGCTCCTCCGCACCAGACCACCGCAGCGAGGGAGGACCGGGGCTGGCGGGGCGCAGAGCCAGGCCTCGCCGTGGCGTCTCATCTCCAGGGGCAGTCTGGCCCGGCGCCGCTGAGGGCTCCCGGCCAGAGACTGGTCCTCCAGTATTATCGTTTCTGTGTCTGGGAGGTATCTCTTCTTTTCTGTGTCTGTTCGTATCCGGATTCCATTTTAAAGTTTACAATAAATGTTTTGGGGTTGGCTCGCCCCCACCGCACTTCTCTTTGGCAAGTCCGTTTCCTGGGGTCTTGCTCCAAGGTCCCTGGTGAGAGCTCACCGCGCGAGGGTGGTTTCGCGGCAGGAAGAACCCTCGCGGAGAGGACAGAAGGACAAAGCTGCTGGTACTTTAGGAATGAAAGAAGAGAAAAGCACCCACAGCAACACTTTGTACACGGATGTGCCTGCTTTTGTCGATACTTTCTTACTGTAAAGCTCTCCATAAACAGTGAAAATGTTTGGTAAATTTATTGCAATTTAAAATTGGTGAGTTCCTTTATTAAATTAATTGCTATGTTACTGGAGATATTCATCAAATTGGAGCTGGAGGATGTCTACACACATCAGTTTGGGGGAAATGGTTGAGTTTGGTCTGACAGATCCTGAGTTTGAACAGTCGTATTCTGATCGCTGGCTGACTTCATCCAGCCTCTTTCTGAAGCTAACCTTTTTGTGTGTACCGGGTTCCATACTTTGCTGTTTTTGGAAACTGGCTATGGGGTTTCTACTGCAAAGCTGAGCTTATTTCTGGTTAATATCTATGAACAATCCAATCCTATTTTGGAAAGTCACAGTCATAGTTTTTCTGGCAAATTATTTTCCTGTTTAATTCATTAATCTGGTAATTTTGAATATTGTAGCATTTCACTTAAAATATACCCCTTAAATAGCCTTAATTGATGTGAAGGTCATACTTGTAAATCATTAGGATATACATGTGTGTGCATATTTACACACACAATATGAAATGTGTTCCACATGATGGTGAAGATGATGGTGCAGTGTGTTTCCATCCAGTTGGTGGGCTGGCTGGGAGCCAAGCAGACTCAGGGTCTCGGGAAATGGCGATCTAATGCCCATGTCCTGGGCTGGTGGCACCAGGCAGGTATGCCACTGATTGTGAGCATGCTCCCAGCAGAGCCCCACCATGACCCAAACGGCGAGTGCCTCCTGCAAGAGGAGATGGGGCACACCCAGTGCTCTGCCGGGGGTGAGCACAGCACAAAACACTTTAGGTGAGAAAAGCTCAAGAAATAATGTGTAATATCTTTGCAATGTATAGGGGTTCACTTCCAACTGTGGAATAGCAGCCAGATTTGGGGATGGAGGTGGTTTCCAGGTGCAGGCTCTGGAATGAGGTCTCTCCTCAGCTCCCAGATGCCCTGCCTAAAGCCTGTGTTCCCGTATACCCCCGAGACTGAGGCGCTGTCCCAGCTGAGACCTAGCCAGGCTGCCCAGCTGTAGTGGAGGCCACACAGACCGGTGAGGACCTGTCACCCTGGCTGATCCACGGAGGTGGCAGACCTGTTGTACTGATTCCAGGACAACTACTAGGAAACGTGAGGATCTGATCAAAGAGGTTGTGTGCTCATGTTCCCTCCTTGGCATGTTGATGCCGCCTGAGGAGAAAGAATCATTCAGGGCCACTTTACTAGGTTCTCATCCACAGGCCTCCTGAGATACTGGTCTATGTTAGGCCTCTGGATTCAGCCAGGCTGAAGGCATGGCCCAGTAGTCCACCACTGGTCGTTACGGTCTGGCTCCACTCCTGCCCCTGCACCACCAGCCCATTGGTCACCAACCTAAAGCAGAAAATGTGCTAAGTGGCAGCAAAGTGACTTTTAAAATACTTTCCCACCTACCTACATCAAATCAATAAGGCCTTGTCAGGCGTGCCTGCTTCCTGAGAGGGGCTGTGCCCAACTCCTGGAGCAGAGACCTCACGGCAGCTGCAAGGCTGACCTCCCACCGCTACAGCGGAGGCAACCAGGCCAGTGTACGCCTGATGGGTGGGCACACAGCACACCTGCAGAAGGCAGCTGGGCAGGGACTGCCTGCATGGAACCAACACATGGGCAGCATGGATGTAAGACGTCAGAGCTTCCATACTCTCCTTGTTTTAGGAGGGGTTACACGATTTGGACAGCTTAAAATGTTAGGTGCCTTATGAGTCTTTCAAATTTGCTATCAAAATCAGTGACCTGTGTAAAGTTTCAGACTTTTCTTGGGTTAGACTAGAAGGCAGGACCAGGAGGGGCTGGCAGGGCATCAGGCCGTCCTCAAGGTCGTCTGGCTGGGGCAGCAGGGAGCACCTGGTGGCACAGAGAGCTGCTTTTCCCCAGCAAACTTCTATGTGACCAACAACTAGATGAGATTTTTAAAGATGCGAGTGTTTCCAACTCCACGAATATTATTAACTTCACTTTACAGAGGGTGATACTGATGTGGAATACCAGGGATTTATCTTTTAAAGTTTACTGGAGGAAATAAAATCCCAAATATCCCCAAAGTCTAATTGTTCCAAAGATCGGTGCTCAGGGAAGTGAGTGGAGAGTCGCAGAGCTCAATTCTTTCCGACTAGCACTGCGTCTCGAGGCCTCTGCAAGTTCCTCCAGGTCATCGACTCTTGGCAGCACTTTTATCCACATTCATTCTACTTTCTGAAAGTTTAAGTCAGTTGTTTAGAATTGACTCTTTATGCTCCTTGGAAAATAATGCCAGTTCTTGAAACTTTCTTAAAATGGGTCTCATTCTGCTTCTCAGAATAACAATAACTCTTGGCCTGGTAGAGGCCAGACTGAGAGTTTATTATTATGATGAAACACCAAAATTAAACTAAATACATTTTAGCATTTTTACATGGCTTAATGCTGAGTTTGTAAGTTATTGTTTTAAACATTAAAGTTGTCTACTTTTAAGGGAATAATTTAAGATGACACATGATGTAGTTGCCAAACAAGCCGTGTTTCCTGAAGATGGATTAACAAGTGCTCCTGGGCCTCAGTACGTGGGTTTACATGCCTTCCTTAGTCAGAGAGGGTGCTCTGTCTTGGCAACACAAATCTGAACCACACAACTGAACTTTCGACTGAAATTCAATTAAATAATCATTTAATTTAAAAAATCAGTCAGATGGCGTTTGTGGTGAAGATCAAATTGCTCGTGATTGAAATTTTGACTCCTGTCTGGTGTCATGACGTGGTGTAGGCAAAGGCACACTGCACACACACGAGTGCACACATGAGCATACACACATGCACGCACACGCGAGATGCATGGGCACACACATGATAGTGAGCACACGCACATATGTGCACACACATGCTCATGCAGGCGTGCACATGTACACAGCACACACTCACACACACATGTGCATGCATACATGCACAGGCACATGCACACACACATGTTACACACATGCATGCAAACACACACGGCCTCCTGGGTGGTGTCTGAGGGCCAGGCCAGCAGCCCTGCCTGGGGCATCCAGGACCCCAGTTGGAAACTGTCCAGGGTAGTGTGGCCTGGCTGTGGACTGGTGCGTCCCCTTGGTGCAGCGATGTAGGATCTGCACATGGGGAGCATACCTCGGAGGGTAGCTGGTGGGGGCTGAGCTGCACGTAGGCCC
This sequence comes from Equus asinus, assembly GCF_041296235.1. NCBI lineage: Eukaryota > Metazoa > Chordata > Mammalia > Perissodactyla > Equidae > Equus > Equus asinus. The sequence continues at coordinate 161,950,952 of NC_091792.1, forward strand.
TCACTCTGTCACATGCAGGTGGGGCAGGTTGGTGGGTGGCCCCTCACCCAGGTGCCAGCACAGCGCAGCTACATCAGAGCTGCATTGGGGTTGGGGCGAGTGCAGGGGCCAGACTGAGCTCCTGGGCACCCAGGGGGTCTGTGTTATGCAGACTGCTGTGGCTTGGTTGGTGCTGACCTCCTAGGTCATCTTTGGGTCTAGCTTCCCCTCTGAACAAGGGCTGCATGCACGCATGCTGTCCCCGGTGCCCTCAAAGTTATTATTGCCCCAAAGCACTGTTTCTCTCCAAGATATGAAAGAAAATGAATAAATGATGTAGACCTTACGAAAAATGACTTCTGGCATATAAATAAGTACAAAATTTATATACCTGTGTACCTCTTTTTATATGAGACACAGGCGGCAGCCTCATGTCACTTTCCAGATGACCCAATATCTTCACTTTATTTGCCACTTTTCAGCATAGTAATTGACAGGAACAAAACACCAACAAAATTTAACTTAGGAAAATAGTGTGCATATATCATCCTGTCCCCAGTTTGAATTCTCCTGAGGACTCCCAGGGTGGCAGGAGGAAGCCTGGTAGTTCCTGCCAGAGAGCCATGTTTGTAACAGTTTTCTTAAAATCTCCCTGTGTAGAGGGGAAGCTGCTTACACGTGAGTCTCACCAGAGAAACCCTGATCTCCGTTTTGCCTTTTTATCTGCCGTTGATCTGCCGTTGATTGACAGAGTGTCAATACAAATCTTGTCACTTTAGGATCAGTAAAATCTGTGTTAAAGCACAATACCCTCCACAAAACAGCCCTTTACTCCCCGGCTCTGCTGGCTTTCATCCTGGCCTGGCCGACAGTGTGGAGTGTGACCAGCTCTACTTGGGACGTGTGCAGGGCAGGAGGGCTGAGCAGTAAGTGGGGGAGGAGGCCGCCCTACCCCGTTCTGCCCACAGCTCCTGGAGGGCCCCACTTGCGTGCCTCTCTCCCGTCGTCCAGGCCCTGAATCTCCCGTGATGTGCCTGCAGTGGTCCCTACACTCCTAAACCACCCGCCTGTGCCCTTTCTTCATCTCCAGTCCTGAGGCAACGTCTTCCTAAAACATGGGTCACCTCGTGTTATCCTGGCAGAAACTTTCAGGAACTGCCCTTCCCCTGAAGGAAGGTAAACCCTGTGGACCTGGCCCAGCCTGACCTTCAGCCTTCTCTGTGGGCCGCCAGGGGCTGGGGACGGACTGGCAAGGGACTGCCATCTGGTGGGGCCATGTGAATAAACAGGTGTGACGACTGAGGCTGCCTGGATAAGCATCGGGGTGTGCAGTGGCGTTGACTGGATGAGGGGGAGGGAAAGGGACGTCAGGATGTGTCTCTGGAGCAACACGCTGGGGCTGGCATTATCGGCCGGGACCACCTCAGGGGCCAGGATGTTGAGGAGCTTGTGTTGGTTTCCTGCAGCTGCTCTCACAAAGCGCCACACATTGGTGCTTTGTTCATTGTCCCGCAGTCTGGAGGCCTGAAGTCCGAGATCCAGGCATCGGCAGGGTTGCTTCTTCCGGAAGCTCTGAGGAAAGTCCACTTCTCATGCCTCTGCTGGCTTCTGGTGGCTGGGGCAGACCTGACGGTCCTTGGCTTGCCGACGTGTCCTTCCAATCTCTGCCTTCATGTGGGCTTCTCCTCTGTCTCTAGGTGTCATTCCCTGTCTCCCAAAGGGACACTCATTGGATTTAGATCCCACTGTATCCAGTATGATCTGCAAAGCCCCTAATTCCAATTAGGGCCATGTTCTGGGTGGACAAGAATTTTGAGAGACAATACTGAACCCAGTAAAGAACTCAACCAAGGCTCATGGTTGCTCATTCTTTTCTGCAGGAATTCCTTCCTACATGGGGCTCCTGAGGGACGAGCACCCCTTCCCTGGGCCAGGACCGTGTGGGAATGAAGCTGTTGGAGCCCTCATCAGGCCACAGGTGTTCACGGACCTGAATAGGTCTGAATAGATGAATATTCTAATAAAGCTGAAACATTAAAATTAATTGTCCAAGGGAAGAACTTTCTGAAAATAAGTTACATTTGGCTTGTTTGCAAATATTTTCAGTAACAGCCACAATAACCCAATTATTTTGCAAATCCACACTGGCACATGTCACTCTCCTCAGTGTGGGTGGGGCCAGCTCTGAGTCCAGCCAGGAGACTCAGCACACACGCAGACAAAAGGCTGCATGACTGTGAGCTCATGGCCCCCAGGCTGCTCTAAAAGGGACCTTCTCTGACACGGATTTTCCTGGACCCTCTGCTTTGGGCCTTGAGTCCTTGGTTCACACATTTCCTTCTGCAAACGTGCCCTTCCCCATCCCCTGACCCCGTCCCTTTGTCCTGGCCCAGCTGGGACGTCACCTTTGCTGGGAGCCTCCCTCCCATTCTCTGGCAGGACAGGGTCTATTCTGCTGGCCCCTTCACTGCGGCGCTTTCCACGCCTGTCCCAGTGGCCTGCCCATGAGAGTCCCTCCTGCCTTTCAAGTGTAACCCAGGTTATTTTTTCCTTACGTTCATGACTTCAGTTCTCCCCTGTTGAAGCCCACATCCCGAGCTCTGCCTGTGGCTCTGTCGCCACCCACGCTCCTGCCGAGCACTTCCGCCCCCTCACCTCTTGCCCATACCCATCCACCCGGGGAAGGAAGGCTCCTGGAGCTGCTGGAGGCCATGCCCTCACCTGCCCAGCTGCAGCCAGCCCTGGGATCCGTGCTGAACCTGAAGTGCACACCACTGTCTTTGTCGGTGTGGGTATCCCCTAACCAGCAGCTAATTCATCTTGAGGGCTCATCACGGGCCAGGCCCTGTGTGCCAAGCACTTTAGGTTCACTGTCTCTCTCAATCCTGAAAACACCCACCTTCCAGGTGGGAAAGCTGTAAAGGCTTAGGGAACACACTTCTGTGGCCAAGATGGAGTGGCGTGAGCTCAGTCTTTCCTGGTGCCCTGGACCCCTGCCTTGTTCCAGCCGCAAGGCAGGACCAAACTTCCATCCCTAAGCGGCACTTGAGGGAGCTGTGCAAACCCAGATATGGGGCGGGCAATGTCATAGTCTCCATCTCCCTCCAGACCTCTGGGCTCTTACAGCCAACTGCCTGCTCCCTACCCGCTTCAGGGTCCCTCAGGACCCAAACTCAACATCTCCCCCTTCTTGGCTGAGTGGCCCCACCCCATCACCCACCCCAGAGGCCTGTCCCTCACGCCCTGCACACACCCGTCTGGTCCTTCAGTTCAGCACTCTGCTAACCCATCTCATTCGGTTTTCCATTCAACAGCTATCAACGGGCCCGCAGCTGGGGGCTCCAGAGGGTGCCCCGTGCTCCACCCTGCCGCATGACCTGACCCGAGCACGTGCGCTTGCTCTTGCCAGAACCAAGGGCTAAAGAGATTTTACATTATTTTTTTCATACTAAGTCCAAAAATCTGGTTGTATTTTACACGTAGAGCTCCAGCCACATCCAAACGCTCAGGAGCTGCCTGTAGCGAGTGGCTGCCGACTGCCTGACTCAGCGTCTCCTCTTTCCCTGCACACGTCTGTATTTCAATTAGGAAAATGCTGAACATGAAGTGCTGCACGTGATCCCACCCACAGGAACCCGCCACCGAGGCTCAGTTCGCATTGCCCTCAAAACTAAAACACAAAAATTTAAAATCTGGCAGTTTACTCCCTGTACTTGGTCCACATTTCTCTTTTATGTTTCGATATACAAAGTGTTACAGGAGCGGCCAGAGCTCCCTCGCCTCGAGTTGGCTGTGGGTCTTGTGCTTCTGCCACAAGAGTGTGTGTCCGTGCACGTTATGTTGTTTTGAACGTTTTTAAACTTTACATAATGGTGTCACGCTGTAGTTAATCTTTATGCAATATGCTTTTTTGCATTCAGTGTTATGTTTTTGAGATTTATTTGTGGTGCTTCCGGTGCCTCTGGTTCACTTATTCTGACTGATGTACTCTATTCCGCTGTGTAGATAAACCACAGTTTATTCAGCATTCCGGCACAGAGGCACTCCTAGATTACCTAGATTATGACCTTTTTCACTGTTACAATCAGGGCTGCAATGAAAATCCTCACCTGTCTTCTTGTTCACAGGTAAGACTTTCTCTAGCCATCCCCCGCCCGCCGAGGTGTGATTGTGGGCATGTGCATTTCAGTTCTGCCAGGAGCTCAGGATGCTCTGCATGGTGATGGTATGAGATAGAAACATGCGAGTTACCACCCCAGCAGTGAACACCATCTTCACCATCCCACTCAGCACCCCCTCGCTATGTCCTCCCCATGGCTGCTGTGAAATGGCGTCTCCTTGTTCTCACTTGCATTTCCACAGTTACCCAGGAGGTGTCTGTGTGGGTCAGTCGCTCAGTGTCTTCTGCGTTCTTTTTTTTTTTTTTTTAAGATTTTATTTTTTCCTTTTTCTCCCCAAAGCCCCCCGGTACATAGTTGTATATTCTTCGTTGTGGGTCCTTCTAGTTGTGGCACGTGGGACGCTGCCTCAGCGTGGTTTGATTAGCAGTGCCATGTCCGCACCCAGAATTCGAACCAATGAAATAGGTGGGCCACCTGCAGCGGAGCACGCGAACTTAAACACTTGGCCACGGGGCCAGCCCCTCTTCTGCGTTCTTATCCTCCAGCTTGCTCCGTGATTTCTAGGAGTTCCTGACACACACCCTGGGTACCGCTCCTCTGGAGTCTGCAAATATCTTATCGCAGAGTCTAGCTGTCCTGCCATCTGTTTGTGGTGTCTTTTGTCAAAAAGTAAATCACATTTATTAATCTTTTTCTTTATGGCTTGTCTTCCTTTTTCTTAAGAAATCCTCCCTATCCTGATGTTTTAAAGATATTTTTCCTTTTCTCATATAAGTTTTACAGTTTTGCTTTTATATTTAGGTCTTTAATCCATCTTGGAATTTATCTTTGTTTATAATGTGAGGTAGAGATCTCATTTTATCTCTTAATGTTAGATATGTACGTATTTATGTGTATATATCTCTACCTATCCATCTATCTCCGTTATCATTTTATCCTTTATTGTATGGATAGCTAATTTTTCGAGTAACTTTTCTCTTTTACATGTTAAGCCAATTATTTCAGTGCCTTTATTAAATCTGTTATTTAAGCTGTTTTTAACATCTCTCACATATACCAATATTCCAATATTTACTCAATTTTTCTTCTATGTTCTTCATTTTTTTCTTTTGATCTACAAGTCCCACATCTTTCTTCTTTCAAATGTTGCTCTTGGCACTTTCCATGTGTGTTTTAGATAAGACTGTCACATGCCATGCAGAACCTGCCAGGACGCAGACTGGAATTGCATTCAGTTTGCACATTAATTTGGGCAGAATGTCACTCTGACAATTCTGAGTCCTTCCGTCTTTGAATAGGTCTTCTCTCCACTTATTTAGGTCTTCTTTTATGTTTTTCAATAAAGTTTAACACTTTTCTCTATAGATGCCTCGCATGACTTTTGTTAGATTTTTCTTGAGATGCATTTCCATTTTTGTGGCTATTGTAAATGTTGTCCTTTTAAAAATGACATTTCTATCTGTTTGTTGCCGGTTTAAACACTATGACTGACCTGGTATACTGATTTTCTACCCAGCAACATTGTAAAAATTTCTTTCCAGTTCTAATAATTTGTCTATTTCCAATATCATCTGTAACTGATGACGATTTTGCTTCTTGCTTTCCGAACCCTCTGAATGTTTTCTAGCCTGAGTGTTCTTGCTAAGATCCAACACATACTTGAGTAGAATGGGGATGACAGGCCTTCTTGCTTCTGACTGATTAGGACGGGGCTTACCGAGGATCTTGGCAGATACCTTTTAACGTATTAAGGAAGTTTCTTTCAATCTTTAGTTTGCTAAGAGGTTTTTTAAAGGCACAAATGGGTACTGAATTTTATCAATGTCTTTTTTCATTGATTATTATAATCATTTGTGTTTTTTTTGATTAATCTGTTATGATGGTAAATTACACTAACATATATTTAAATCAAGCTAATAATGCACCTAGTTTAAAAATCAGTTGGACCATTGTTTTGTCCTCAACTCTGTATTTCTGCCCCATAAGCAAGCACTTTCTTTGGTAAAATGCCTCCATACTTATGGAAAAAATGATTACACCGCTATTCTGGTTATTCCCATTTTGTATGTGATTACTGGTTTCTTATCATTGCACTTTGGGATTAGTTTTCTTACACTCCCAACTTGACACACAACCTTCTCTCCTCATCCTCCCAGGAGCACTTTTGCATGTTTTTGGTAAAATCATGTTCTGTATTAAGATCCTAAACATAGTTGACAGGTGAGGATTATGGCGTTCCATGACTTTTTCTTGTTTTCCTCAAAATTCACAACAGGCTGATGTTCCCATGAACCTGTGGCCGAGTCATCCCCGACTTTTGACAGAAGTGCAGACATCCTCTCCGTGTGTCTAAACGTGCCACATAACCCAGGATTTCTTCTCGTACAGGCCTCCCTCCCTGAGCCTCTCTCCGCTGATGTGGGCTCTGTGGGTCTCTGTACAGGCAACATTACAGACCTCTTTGTGCTCCTTACAGTCCCTGCATGCAGCTTCAAACCGGGTCCAAGCATCTCAGTGGGTGGCAAGCGGGGCTGAGTTCCTGCCAAGTAACACTGACCAGTCACGGATTTATTCATAATCGCCAAGAACTTGGAAGCGACCAAGATGTCCTTCAATAGGTGAATGGATAAACTGTGGTCCATCCAGACCATGGAATATTACCAGCACTAAAAAGAAATGAGCTATTAAGCCATGAAAAGACATGGAGGAACCTTAAACACATATTACTAAGGTAAAGAAGCCAGTCTGAAAAAGCTACATGCTGCATGAATCTAATTATATGACATTTTGGAAAAGGCACAACTATGGAGACAGTAAAAAGATCAGTGGTTGCCAGGGGTTCAGAGGAGGGAGGGATGGAGCACAGATTTTTAGGGCACTGAAATTGTTCTATATGATACTATAATGATGAATACATGCCATTATATGTTTCTCAGAACTAGTAAAATTTACAAGATAAAGAGTGAACCCAAATGTAAACTATGGGTTTTAGCTCATAATAATGTATTAATATTGGCTCGTCAATGGTAACAAGTGCACCACACTAATGTAAGATGTTAATAATAGAGGAAACTATGTGTGTGTTGGGGGGGGGGAGTGTAATATGAGAACTCTATACTTGCCATAGAACTTTTCTGTACACCTAAAACTATTCTAAAAGATAATGTCTGTCAATTAAAAAAAAAGACAAGGGTGAAGATAAAATGGAATACTAAAATCTGTTAAAGAAGGCAGGAAAGGAGAAACAGAAGAATGACAAAAATGGAAAGAAATAGAAAAATGGCAGCTCTAAATCTAATACTATTAATAATTACAGTAAATGTAAATGGACTAAATAGTCCAACTAAAAGGTAGAGATTGTCAGATTGCATGAAAAAGCAGGACCCAAGCTGTGATTTTACAAGAGCCACACTAAAGATAGACACAGTAAGCTGAAATCAAAAGGATGGGAAAAGACATATGTAAATACTAATCATAAGAAAGTTGGAGTGGCAGTACTAATATCAGACAAAATAGACTTTAAGATAGGAATATTACCAGAGATAAAGAAGGATATTTCACAATGATATAAAATAAATATATCAGGAAGATATAACAAATATCAATGTACATGTGTCTAATAAGAGTTTTAAAATATATGAAGCAAAAACTGAAAGATCTAAGAGAGAAACACATACACCCACAATCATAGTTGGAAATTTTAGCAATCCTCTCTCAGTAATTGATCGACTAAGTAGACAAACCAATCAGTAAGGATATGGAAGTTCTGGTTGACAACTGCTTTGACCCAGTTGACATTTGTAGGACATCATACTTTTTCTATTGCACATGGAATGTTCATCAAAATAGACCAAATGCTAGGCCATAAAAGTAGAGTGAGAGGGGCCAGCCTGGCGGTGCAGCGGTTAAGTGCACACGTTCCACCTCAGCGGCCAGGGGTTCACTGGTTTGGATTCCGGGTGTGGACACGGCACCGCTCGGTCAAGTCATGCTGTGGCAGGCATCCCACATATAAAGTAGAAGAAGACAGGCATGGATGTTAGCTCAGGGCCAGTCTTCCTCAGCAAAAAGAGGAGGATTGGCAGCAGTTAGCTCAGGGCTAATCTTCCTCAAAAAAAAAAAAAAAGTAGACTGAGAAATATTTCAAACTGAACGATAATAAAAATGTAGCATATGAAAATTTGTAAAAGCAGTGAAAACAAAGCTTACAGGAAAACATATGGCTTTAAATGCTTATATTGGAAAGAAAAAAAAACTTAAAATGATTCTAAGTTTCTATTTTAAGAACCTAGAAAACAAGTGCAACTGTTGTTCACAACCATACAAACTGGTGACCAGGAAGCAGCGTTTTAGGCATTCTGCACCCTAACATGGTGGCGTGTTACTCATGTGTAGCCATTTCACTGTGTGCAGTTACATTTTAGGAAACTGGTTGGGTGCTTGGGTATGTCGTGTAATGCATTTTCATAATTTCCTATTCAAAATAATGGGAAATAGATCTCCAGTCAGTGTTTCAGCATGAAACAATGGATTTTCAGGATGGGTTACTGATGTTAAGTGGGAGATGTCTTGTAACTAGAAAAAACAATTTTAGAAAGTGATTAAAAAAAACTTAAATATTTGCAAACTAAATATTAAATATTTGTACATTAAGAAACACTCTCCCATCAAACAGACAAGAAATAACAAGTGTTGGTGAGGATGTGGAGAAAAGGAACCCTTCTGCACTGTTGGTGGGAATGTAAATTGGTGCAGCCACTATGGAAAACAGTATGAAGGTTCCTCAGAAAACTAAAAATAGAACCATCATATGATCTGAAGGAAACAAAAACACTGACTCGAAAACATACCTACGCCCCATGTTCACTGCAGCGTTACTCACGACAGGCAAGGGGAGGAAGCAACCTGTGTGCATTGATGGATGAGTGGATAAAGAAATGTGGTACATACACATGCAATGGAATGTTATTCTGCCATAAGAAAGAAGGAAAGCTTGCCAGTTGAGACAACACGGATGGAGCTTTACGGCATTAGGCTAAATGAAATAAGTCAGACAGAGAAAGACAAATACCATATGATTTCACCGGTATGTGGAATCTAAAAAAACAAAAAACAAAACAAAACAACAAACAAAAAAGCAAGCTCATAGATACAGAGAATAGATTGGTGGTTACCAGAACTGGGGGATGGGAGGGTAGGTGAAATGGGTGAAGGTGGTCAAAAGGTACAAACTTCCAGCTATAGGATAAGTAAGTCCTGGGGATGCAATTTACAGCATGGTGACTACAGCTAATAATACTGTATTGTATATTTAAAAGTTGCTAAGAGGGGCTGGCCCAGTGGTGTAGTGGTTAACTGTGCGTGTTCTGCTTGGTGGCCTGGGGTTCACAGGTCTGGATCTCAGGTGTGGACCTGCACACTGCTCATCAAGCCATGCTGTGGTGGTGACCCACATAAAATAGAGGAAGATTGGCACAGATGTTAGCTCAGTGACAACCCTCCTCATGCAAAAAGAGGAAGATTGGCAACAGATGTTAGCCAGGGCCAATCCTCCTCACACACATACACAAAACAGTTGCTAAGAGAGTACATCTTAAAAGTTCTCATCACAAGAAAAAAAATTGTGACTACATGAGGTGAGGCACGTTAACTAATTTATTGTGATCATTTCACAATAATACAAATATCAAATCATTATGTTGTACAACTGAAACTAATATATATCAACTATATCTCAATTAAAAAAAGAGAGAGAAAACCCCAATTTCCTAGAAAACCTTTGGAATGGAAGAAAAATCACTACGTAGAAGCCAATGACGATGAAAGGAAAAAAATCCAGAAAGACAAAGAGAAAAAACAGAAGAAAAGAAGAAAGGAAAGGGGGACGAAGAAAAAGAAAGAAAGAAGCAATAGAAGCAAGTGATGTGTAAGTGGAGAAAGTGAGTTTGGTTTGGATGATCTGCAACCATGGACAACAGCAGACAGGCCTCTGCGATTCCCCAGGGAGATGCCACACAGATGCAGGGACTCAGGAAGTCCACATCCAGGAATCTTTTTTTCTTTAAAGAAAAAGGTTCAGAGTTTTATTTTTTCCAAGATAAAATACATGGGATAATTAATGTTCTTCCCACCGGCAATGAAACAAAATAGGCTATTTAAGATGAGGAAATTCTCAAGGCACATTGCCATTTTCAGTTCAGTCCAGAGTAGGTTTTTAAAAATGTTCTCAGTTTCAACTCCTTACCCTTCTGGTGAACCCTGGACAACCTAAAAAAGTTGTTACACATTTTTTCTCCAAGACAAGTCACCTCATGCAGGAAATATCAATACTACCAGCAAGAGGTATTACAGGTGTGCACCTGCCACCACTTACAAGTCCCTCGTACAAGTTTCCCACGAAGGTGGCAGAAACAGTGGTGGAAGTGTGGTTTTAACTTTGGTGGTATTGATCAGTTCTTTCATGAATCTTTTTTGAAAAAAAGTAACAGATAATAAAATCCACCCTGCAAATGGAGGAAAGAAAATAAAGAATAAGCAGTGGGGAAGGACTGGGGGTGAGCGTGAGCCATTTATCACAGAGTCAAAACTGATCAGTTGCGTAAATTACAGACCAAAGTATGTGTGTTACAGATGGTGATGATAATCCTCCAAGAAAGTTTGGTGAGTAGGGGAAGGAAGGAAGAATGTGTGATAATTTTATCGTGTTTTATAGCAGGAGTCCATAGATATGGACTAAAATAGGAAAGAGTAGTTAATTTGTAAAAATCAACGTTACTCCAGTCTCAACATTTTTCTAATCTTTTTTCTTAATTTTACAGGAATATTTATGATCTAATACTTCTTGTAAAGAAAACATCTTTCCAAAGTTCAGCACTTTATTTGGTTTCACTTTAATTTCTTTTTCTACTGTTAAAATTCAGGAAAATTACATTAAATACTTTGGATTAAAAAAAACAGCGCATCTTCCCGGGTGCATCCGCCCTCCCTCCCTTCGAGAGACGTCACGAATCGTATTTACCAAATGTCAATAATTGTTGCTTCTGGGTGGTGAGATTTAAAAACATTTTCTCTTTTTAAAATTTTGTGTTTTTATTGTTTGAAATATTTACAATTAAAAAAATAACAAACGACATCAAATCATTATTCCTTAAGGAGGAGGGGCGGACCCTGGGGAGGTGAGGAGGGGGAAGGGCAGCAACAGGAGAAATAAGGTCATAGGTAAAGGGCAGTGACGGAGGAAGGGCTGCACAAGCTGCACCACACACCGCTGGACACGCCCTGCGAGGCTGGGGGACCTGGTGTGGCTGCAGACTGGAGGGTCTTTGGAGGTAAGGACAAGGCGAAGGGCCATGATGGGCCATGCCCAGGAGCCTGGGTTTTATTCTCAGTGAATGAGACAAGCCCTAGGAGGGTCTGACCAGGGCACTGTGGCCTGGTTTTCAGTTTCCAAGATCCCCATGGCTGTTCTATGCGGAATGTGGGCAGGAGCTGCTGGTGACCCAGGCCAGGTGACGGAGTGTGTTGACAGAGAGGGAGTATGAGGGCACCTGGGGTGGGGTGCTGCCATTTCCGACATGGGGACAAGAGGCAAGGTCTGGAGCCTCCTCTTCTCAGACCAGGTCTGAGGTGCCCCTGAACCTCCCAGAGGCTGCTGGCACCCCCAGATCCCGCTTCCTTCCACTGGGCCCACCAGGAGGCTCCAGGCAGACCCAGGCACCCCACTGAGCTAGATGCTGGCAGGCAGGCAGCACGCCTCTGTGCTTCTGCTGCGTGGCTGCTCTGTTCTCTGCCCACCACTGAGCCCAGCCCGGCCACTGACCCTGGACCAGAACTGAGCCTGGACTGGCCGCTCACCCCCGGAGCAGCTCTCTAGCACCTGGTTCTTCGTCCCATATCATTCACCATGGAGGATGGTTTTACAGCAGAGCCTGGTACTGTCTGAGCAGACTGCCCACAACATTCACTAGCCACGTGGCCTTAGGCGGGATTTTCAGCCTCCACACCTGCTTTTCATCTGCATTAGTTCTGATAATAACAGTACAAGGCTGGTGGGAAGGTCAGACTCAAAGGGCCTTGCAGGTGGGGTGTCCCTGCCTCACCTCGGCTGCTCTCTCTGAAGCGCTGCAACCCGCCCCTCCAGCATCCTGATCAAGCCCCCATTCTCCCAGCTCTGTGGTGCTCCTGCAGCAACACAGGGAGTCAGCTATATTCTCCAGCTCTGTTTTTGGAAAACTTGTATCTGCCACTGTGAGCTTCCAATATTTAAAGACTTTTCTGATGAGACTGTTGGAGACATAAGTGATTTTTGGCATTGAATAATGAACTGTGTCAACATTTGGAACATCTATATCACTCATAGAATTGTTATATCTCAAATGATAACGTAGATATCACAGAATCACACCAGGGTAAAAGATCCATTCAGGTGCAAGACAGATCAACAGATTTTAATGAAGCTGAGCACAAAGGTTCACTGATATGGTTTCAGATTCCACATTGCAACTAATCTTTTCTTTTTAAAAATAACTTCTATTTTGAAATAGTTTAACTCTCACAAGAAGTTGCCGAGAGTCCGTGTGCCGTTCACCCAGATCCCCCAGTGGCGGTCCTGAGCACAGTCACAGGACTTGTGGGACCAGGCCCACAGCGTTGGTACAGTCTGTTAGCTCAGGAGCAGACCTCAAGAGGGTCTTGCTGTTGTACACACACTGGTTCCTTTTTTCTCCAACTAGCCTTTAAGAAACTATCATTTGTCGAGTTTTAGTGCAGTATCAAAAAAGAACATCCACAATGGCCAGAAAAAGGATCTTAAAATTCTTCTTCCTTTTCCAACTATGTATCTGTGACTACTTCCACCAAACACACACATCACCACAGACTGAATGCAGAATCCAACTGTCTTCAACTAAGCCAGACATTAAAGAGAGCTATAAAAATGTAAAGCAAAGCCACACTCCTCACTAAATATTTTTGTTTTAGAAAATAGTTATTTTTCTTAAAAATATGGCATATTAACATGAAATGGGTTTATGTCTTTATGTTTTTGAAACGTCTTAGTTCTAATTTCAAATGCCATAAACACTGACAGATGTAACCCACATAAACCAAAGCTCCATGGGACCCCAGGGGTTTCTAGGATCGTAAAGGGGTCTGAGTTCTACAAGGCAAACCCCAGCAGCAGACGAGCTCCTGGGCTCTCTGAGCTCACACACACCACAACAGATTTGGACCTTTTTATTCATCCACTTAAATGCACACATTTGGATCATATCATAACTAATCCCGAGGAAATTAAAAGTTCAGAAGTTTCTGGAGTGATTGTCAACAGAGTAATACAATTCATATTCGAACTAAGTATTTTAAAGTGAACTTGTATTAAACCATTTACTATTTAATCTAAATTCAAGTACAGTAGTCAAAGAAATTAAAGCTATTCATTAACCTTGTAAAATTCACATCTTTTTTTTTTAAGAGTGCTCTTGCATGTAAATCTATGAAGTAAATAGTAGACTTCAAAAATGTTATTTTTCCAGGGTCTTAATAGCACAGTCTAAGACTTGGTGTTGGTCTGGTCCATGGCTGTAAAGAACACGCAAACAGCAGCCGTGATGAGCAGATGCATTCCCTCATAGAGAAGTTTTGGAGAAAAAACACTCCATATAAATAAATGATACCGCAGGGATGTCACCAAAATGATATATGCAGAAACTGGAAAAGAACCGATCAGCGCGTAGCAGAAGCCGGCATGACTCAGTGCTGAACTGCTGTTAATAAGAAGGGAAATCTGTATTAGTATGTGCCACTTCTGCATCATGTAAGGCACAAACATACAGGTAATCAATACTTCTATGAAAAATGGCTATGGTGAGTCCTGGGGAAGCCCCACCCCTGAAGTCTGGATCTAGTCAGTCTGGTGGGAAGGAGCCTGCACTTCTAATGGGCAGAGGTGCCCGAGGAGACAGCAGCTGCAGGTGGGCCTCCAGTCACTCTCCAGGCCACCACAACCTGTAAAGTGCTGTTGAAAAATGCACCCGTAAATTTTGCATAGTTCTTTATTTTACAATGAATGCATGTACTACTATACTCATATATTACATGTGTTATAAGGTACAAATAAAGAAGAGAAAACCACACAGGATGAGACACACGCTCTGAGCTCTTCTTTGTGCTGCTGTCCAGTAGGCATCTGGTTTGTCTGGTCTGGGGACACCAGCCCAAGAGTGTTTGCTAACAGTGAAGAGGAGCATTCTTGACACGGGAACAATCCCTCAAAGCCATGAATGTCCTCCCTTTGTCTTCAAACTATCAACACGATCGTTAGGTAAATCTGACCTATTCTTTAAGGCAACTTCCTGAGACTGGGATTAATCCAAACAAGTTCCATTACCTTGGCGTCTCTGACTCCTCACCCACCCTGCAAATCCCCAGAGGTCAGCTTTCCAGGTCCTGGTTAAGGCACGGTCTGCTTCTGCCGCCTCCCCTCAAACACTGCGATGAGTCTCCAGGTGGCCTATTCGTGGTCAGTCCATGCCACTCGTCACTGCTGCCCGCTCTTCCTGGAGCACAGTCTGTCATGTGTGTAGCACTCTTCACTGACTGTGTGTGCTCCCGTCAGCACTGCTGTGTATGAGGACAGGGCCCTGGGGTTACTGGAGTTCCCGGCAGGAAGCAAGCACGCCCACTAGAGTGGACAGCTTGTGTGCTCAGGAGAGTCTTGGGGGTGCCACACTCACGCTGGGAAGGGTCTGACATGAGAGGTGAGTGGCAAGGAGCTCTGTGTAGGGGCAGCAAAGGCCCACAGGCAGAGCATGTGTGTGCATGTGCATGTGAGTGTGTGCACGCCTGTGTGCATGGCTGTGTGTGCATGTGTGCACCTGCATGCACGTGCTCTACACAGGGACTCCTCAGGCCCGTTGACCAGGCCGCATTAGCTGGTGCCACTCTAAGATGCCCCCTAATGTGCTCACTGTCCAGCAAAGAGTGTTGACAGCCATTCAAGGGTCAAAGGACGCCTGGCCCCTCATGCTCACAGCACTTGCCCCCACTGTGGCCTTGCTTTGCCCCAACTGTCCCCCGTCTTAGGCCTTGGTGCCTGTCCTTCCTGCTGGGTTCCTGCCCCATCACCCTTGGCAGGCAACGTGCTCTGCTTCCCCTTGGCATGTGCTCTTCCCTTGCTCCCTCAGCTGGCTGTGATTGCTTCTATCATACACCCTCCTCTGGGATGCTGTTCCAACCCGCGATGCCAGCAGACTCAGGCACTCAGCTGCTCTGGGCTCAGCTCTGTGATGGCACTCAGTGTGTAACCAGTTCATTTTGCTGCTGCACCCACCAGACTTGAGATCCTGGAGCGAATCCTTGTGCCTGTACCGTGGGTCCCACTCTGGATCCAGCCCATCAAGCAGAGGACCCCCAGGGAGCTGGGTCCCAAGGTGTTACCTTATCGCCTCCCCAGGGCCACTGCTCCAACACCTGGCAAAGGGAAACTCGGGAAAAGCTTCGTGGATGAACGGGCCGTGGCCCAGGGCTCTGCTGCCCCTCTCTGTGGAGTGTTACGGTGTTTGTGTTCAGCCAAGAGCCTGCTGATCCCGCTTTTTTCTCGACCAGACAGTGAGGGGAGGGTGGAACTCCCAGGACACGGCCCTTCCTTGAATTTCAATCTCACACACAATCAACATTCCCTACTCGGAAGACTGGCTTAGGTTCCTCCCAGAGCAACACGAGTGGGGGTACCATTCCTGTAACCTCAGCAAAGGATGCCCTGTGCTTTAGGGACATGGACCAAGGCCCTGCAGCTTGGACCAGCATGGCTGTCCACACTACCAGGCTCTCGACCCAAAGCCAGCCCCTGAGACAGAGGGTCATGGACCACCCAGGCCTAACTTTTGAGCTATTAGAAATATATTGTCTTTTTCTACCATTTTTATCTGGTTATAGTTTTCTTTCTTTTTTTTTAAAGATTTTTAAAAAAATTTTTCCTTTTCCTCCACAAAGCTCCCCGGTACATAGTTGTATATTTTAGTTGTGGGTCCTTCTAGTTGTGGCATGTGGGATGCTGCCTCAACGTGGCCTGACAAGTGGTAACATGTCTGCGCCCAGGATCCGAGCCGGTGAAACCCAGGGCTGCTGCAGTGGAGCGTGCTAACTTGGCCATGGGGCCGGCCCCTAGTTTTCTTATTTTATTGAAAAAAAATTAGAAACAGTAAGCAAAACTTTGTTTTAAGCTCTTAAAAATGAAGGAGAAAACTTTTTCTAAAATAAAGGAGAAACATTCCTTATTTAGGGAAAAATCATACAGTTCTTTCCAACTGATTAAAATGCTTTCAGCTCACTTTAAAAAAATGCTTCATCTGTCTTTTTTCTCCTCAATACAAATGCAACAGATGGAAAGGGTTGGGAAAACGGAATCGTGATTTCAGCAGCTGGGAAGCTGCTCTTCACAGAAGCCCAGCCCTCGCCACCAGGCCCTCACCTCCCTGGTCCACCTGCTGGGCCAGGCTGGAAGCCCAGACACGCTATGCTGGGCCGAGCCGCGCGCATGCAGCAGAGCAGCTCTCCAAGGCAGAGGTGTGTACGCCTCACTGACTCGTGGCCCCTTGGGCCTCAACATGCGACAGCACCAACGGGGACCAAGGCCTCTTGCCTTTCTCAGTCGGAGCCGACCCAGCAGGCCTGTCAACCAAACCAAATCCCCCTCAGAGAGATGTCTGGAACCTGGTAGTAAGAGAACCAACAGCTCAGTGGTGGTATGAGGCTGATGCAGGTTCACATGCAGAATGAAGCCTGGAAGGGCGTGTTGGGCGGTGCAGAGACTCCCATGTCCCTTGGCTCCAGCCAGCAGTGCCTTGGCTTGCAGGTACTGATCATCAGTGACTAAGTTAAGGGGAGTCTGTCCACAAGCAGCCCCAAAATGTGCCCCCGAGGAAGACACAGGTGACTCCCAGGGCTTCCCTTATCCTCAGGAAGTCCCCTTCCAGCTGGGGAAACAAGATGCTCACGTTTGAGAAGCCAAACATCAACCACCACAGATCAGAAAGAGGAGAGCAAGCGGGATGCGTGTGAGGCCAGGGGTCTCCGGAGCGGGAGGCCTGCTCTCCATGCTGACACCTTCACTGGGCCTTCTTGCTCTAAAATCCGACTGGAGAGTCTTGTTGGGCTCATGCCTACATACACGTTCACCCCTCACGCAAACGCGGAACGAGTGAGAGAGAACATGGGCCATGGAATGAACTTGGCGGCAGAAGTTGAGGGTCTCTAAGGCCCGCGTCTCAGGAGCTGGGCTGGGGAGTGGACCTGGGGTGGGGCTGGGAGGAACCCGTGAAGGAGGCCGAGGCAGTGGGGAGCGCCCCAAGTGCCCCTTGAGAGGCAGGGCCCGAGGTGTCTGGGGAGGCTCAGACACGGGGTCGGCGGTCAAAACAGTGAGGGCTGCACTTTTAACAGGGGGCAGACAGGTAGGGGTCACAGGGGCACGGGGACAGAAGCCTTGGCCTCCCCTTGGTGGCACTCTCCGTGGGCCTCCCTGACGGCTGTGTCCCACGTGCTCCATGGCCCACCCGGTGTGTGGAGGCTGGTCCAGCGCTGAAACAGATGCTTGATGCAGAGGGGAGGCCACGCCCATGGGTTGCGTCACTGAGTCTGCACAGAAATGCCAAGGCGCTGGGGGGAGCGGTGGTGGTGATGAGGGGGCAGGCACTGAGGGAGCCTTGACACCGCCTGGCTCTCACTCCTCCAGCACTGCGCGACACCTCATGTGGCCCCAGAACCTGGAGACGACTCCATCACACCGTTTTCAGACGGGAGAGCCTGGGCCCATTGGGGAGGCACAGAGCCTGGCAGCCCACACACTTTAGGGGCACTCTGCCCAGCCGCGCCAGGCTTGAGGCTGCCGTGAAGGCCCTGCCTCAGGAAGCCCCTTTCTGCGGGAGCAACGATGAACAAGGAAGGAAGCACCAAATATGAGAGGGACAGGTGGATAGAGCGCGCTGGGCTGCAGGGCAGGTGGGCTGTGGTCAGTCTGGGGCATCTTCCTGAGGCGGAAGAGGAGCCTTCAGGGATGGCCAGAGGGGCGGGGCCATGTGGAGGCTGAGGGGCCTCTCAGCAGCAGGGGAGGACACTCTGGCCTTGTTCTCCAGGTGGACTGTGGGCATCCATGGGGTCAGGACAGGGCACGGTGACACGGTGAGCGCCCCTCAAGCAGCCCCTCAGGACTGTCTAGGCTCCTGTCTCCGGCAGTGATCCTGGAGGCGAGAGCCAGCATCTCGTCTTCACGTCCGAAAGGGAAGACTCCCCTGTCCCCAACCAGGCCACAAGCAAGCAGAGAAACCAAGAAGGGATTTTCCTTCCTGTGTCCCTGGAAACCATGCTTGGTATGACCTGGAAGAGGCCAGCGAAGGCTGGGCTGCCCCCATGCGTCCCCAGCCATCCAGACACAGGACCTGAACGGGCCCCACCCAGACCCTCTGACCATGTGCTGTGGATGCTCATTCTTATTTAAGGAAAAGAAAGTAGACGAAGAAGACCGTGGGCCCTTGGTGCTCGGATGCCCTACATCTGGAACATGGCGTTACTCACCATCAGACACTCTGCTGGGAAACAAAGGGGAGTCTCACCTGCTGGCCTCTGAGCTCAGGAAGCTCACCAAGTGGCTGGCCCACAGCACAGGCCCCGTGTACGTTGCAAATGCTGTCAGGAATATGGCTGGGATCTCCACGTAGGTGTCCAGGCCCACGAAGCCCGCCGAGATGTCCACTGTGGCGATGTTGTTGGAGTTTCCCTGGAACACAGGAAGAAACAGCGCTGACATAGACAGTCTCACCACATGGCCACTAGCGACCATGAAAAGCCACAGACGGCCACGTCCACGGCAGTGTGGACACACAGGAGCCCAGGTGCCAGTCCACTCTTTCCAATCCCGGGGCTGACCTTGGATGAGCTGTCCCTTCACCTGCCCACCTTACTCCAGGTGGGGAGGAGCAGGTGAAGTGTCTTTCATCTTTGAGAGATGATCGTCACACACGGCACAATGATGTTTTGGTCAACAGCAGACCACAAGCATGATGGTGGCCCATAAAATTAGCATTGTGGAGCCAAGGTGTGTCGTAGGTTGCACCATCGAGGTTTGTGTACGGACACTATGACGTTCATGGAATGACAAAACCGCCTGACGAACATTCTCAGAACATGTCCCCATCGTCAAGTGATGCACAACTGTATACACACCAAGCTCCCTCCTCAGGGACCTTGTCTGAGGTCAGCAGGTGGTGCTGGGAGGCAAAGTGGTTGAGGTGGCACATGTGGGAGGCTGAAGGCAGTGCGGCTGCACAGCTCGTTGGGTGGGTGGATGTGGCTATTAGGAGGCAGAGGGCAGGCTGGCCCTGGGAGGGCTCGGCGGCTCCATGTCCAGCTTACATCCAATTCGAGATCATGGGGAGTCACTTCCCCACCCTGACTCACCATGTGCCCGCTAGCTCTCATGTCTATACAGCTGCTGGTCACCCTGACTCGCTGTGGGCCCGCTCTGCTCACGTGTCCACACTGCTGCTCATTGCCCTGACTCACTGTGGGCCTGCTAGCTCCTATGTCCACACTGCTGCTCATCGTCCCGACTTGCTGTGTGCCCGCTAGCTCCCGTGTCCACACTGCTGCTTGTTGCCCAGAGTCGCTGTGGGCCCTCTGCTCTTGTGTCCACACTGCTGCTCATCGCCCTGACTTGCTGTGGGCCTGCTCTGCTCCCGTGTCCACACTGCTGCTCATCATCCCGACTTGCTGTGGGCCCTCTGCTCCTGTGTCCACACTGCTGCTTGTCACCGTCAGACTTGTTGTGGGGCCTCCTGAGCAAGGACTGCATCTGTGCTCAGTTTGCTCGCTGGTGGATTCCCAGCACATACAAGGTGCCTGCTGTAGCAACACCAGTGGCCGTCGACATGTGCGTTCCTGCTCCCCAGGGGCAGCACTTGAGATGTGCCAGCATCAAGCGCTATCACCAAAGCTTCCTCTCCACCTCCCCGGAACATGGCCACATGCCACAGAGGAGCAAACTGAACGCCAGAGGCTGTCTCCTCGCTCAGGACTCTAACTGTGGCTCTGTCAGTCTTCCTGACACCGAGGCCTCATTGCTGGGCAAGCCTGCCTGACCAGCACCTGCCTTCTCCATCTCAGCTCAGAGGGAGCCCCGAAATCCCCCCTGACTGTGCCAGCAGGGTCTGCCATGCTGTCAGTCCACAGACACCAGGACCTGTCTGTGGATTGTGGACTGGGCAGGCACTGCCACGATGGCTCCACATGGTGCCATGGCTCTTTGTCTGCCCCTGGGGAGGAGTGTCCTGCATTCATCAGACACGCTCCCTATCTAGCATGAGGCTGGGGGACCTGGAGAAGGGAGAGGGACAGATGATTTTCCTTGGCGATGCTGTTCCCATTCCTCACCAAGCCACTTATGGTCAGAGACTGAGTGACCATCATTAACAGACTCTGGATGGGAGGCAACCACCAGAAACAGACCTGCACACGACTTCCAGATAAAGAGAGGGACCTGAGACCGACACAGGCCGTTTGGAAATTTCTGAAATGCTCGATGAACCTTGACGTTCTTCTGTATCAATACGTAAGTTCTACCAATGGGCAACCGTTACAGGACCCTAACAGGGTTGAGTTGTACCAATCCAAAAGAAGCAGCAAAGTACGCTGAACGGAATACCGGCTCCTCTGATACCCAAAGTTCACTTCACGCTGCTTCGCTTTTACAAACGACCTACATTAGCACCTGTTTTCACTAACTGAAAGAGATCTCAATGAGTCCTCACTCTTACCAGAAAAGTCAAACAGCCACACAGCGTCAGCGTTTGTTTTGCAGGAGCCGTTACAGAGGCAGCACGCAGCTGGAGCAGCAACAGTGGCACCACCCAGCTCAGGGAACTACTCAGCCTCTTGGCATCGGGCTGCCATAGCTGTGAGCCGTGTCTGAGCATCCGCGCTTTATCTTGATTTATTTTTGGAGGTTGACTTTGGGTCTGGAAATGCTGAAAATTTCTTCCATATAAATTAATGGCAATTGCTTCTTTGCTCCATTGCCTCTCTCCAGGCCAACTGTTTACAGGTGGTTCCTTCATTTTCTTCCCGTTCCCACAGGAACTCTGGAATTCCTGGGCAAAGTCTGCATTTCCCCATATCCACAACGCTTGTGGCCTTCTAAATGTCTTCTGACAGGGTTGAAATAGCTGTGGCCTTTGAAATACGGATGCTTGACACCAGGGAGAAACACAAAGAACTGAAATGTCACGAGGCCCAGCAGAGGTCAGCCTGTGCACATCTCTAGGCCCCAGCATCCTGGTCATCAGTCCGGGTCCTCAATCATCCAGCACCTCCTGTGACAGGTGGTAACTGCTCATCTGGCTCAGACTTCAGGAAGGTGTGGTCCACTCTGCAGGCCCAGCCGTGACTGCTCCATTGGGGCCTGATCAACACCGGGAGGCACTGAGAACTTACTGCGCACAGGCTACCTTCTGTTTCTCACGTTAGTTAATTTAATGCTCACAGCAACTGAGGAGGAGGTGAACTATTACCCCATTTGACAGATGAGGAAACAGGCACAGCAGGTGCCTTCTAGAGGCCACCTAGCTCAGGAGTGCTGGAGACCAGTGTCGGGGCCATGGCCGCCTGCAGTTCTGCTGGGGACCGCCACTCTGGAAGCCACATGAGTACAGGGCTGAAAGACGTGTGGAGTCCTCGGGGGGAGACCCACGGCTAGAGTGAAGGTAAGCAGGCTCTGAGGACCACAGGGTGAGAGCTGGTCCGGGTCAGGTCACATCCCTCCAGGACTCAAGGATTTCTAGCACTTTACCTCCACCCACTTCTGGGCTTCAGGGAACACACAGAAAAGTTGTGCGACTGGGCTGCTCTGTGGGTGAGGCTGGGAATGCCAGAAAATCAGGAAAGAAGGGGGTGGGAGTGGGGAGGAGGCCCCAGGCCGAGCTGTTGGGACATACACAATCAGACAAGTCTCCAGGGTCTGGATGGAGGAGGAAGGAGGAGCCGGTGCACATGGAGAAAATACAGGTCCTCACTATAAAGATGGGAAAACACAACCAAGATGTTCAGTAGTCTGTGCAAAGTCGCTCGGCCAGGGAGTACTGGAGCCAGGAGGGAACTCTGGTGAGCTGCACCCCACCCCTGGGGGTACCAATAGCAGCGACCAGGTCAAGGGTGGGGCCTCCTGACCCAGTTTGGTGATACAGGAAGGCTGGGAAGGAACTAGGTCCCTCCAAGGCCAGGAGCTGGAACCTCTATCTAACTTCCAGGTGCTGTTTCAAGCACACAGGTGTATAGTGAAGTCTCCTGGAGGTGGCTTGCTATTGCCTCTGATGTGCCCTTCCACACTGGAGAGAAGACATGACAACCACCAGGCTCCAGGGGATTAATAACCAGGTTGGGACAGCCCACAGTGCCTAGTGCTGACAGCCAGGAGAAAGGGCACAAGTCAGCATTACCATTCTCATTAGATAAAGCAACAGAAATGCAATGTGCTTCCTAGTTGCCTGTGGTAGACAGCTCCAGCACAGCCACAACACATCGTCTCAGCACTCACGGATCCACACTGAAGAGGTCTGTCTCAAACAACTAGCTGTATTTTATCTTATAAAATACACACACAATTTAAGCATAATTCACCACGCCATACTGATAATTCTTCCACTGAACAAACATTTTAACTTCCCAAATTATGGTAAAGTTTTCTCCAAGAAAAAATAAATGACATAAAAAGTTAATAGTCTTCTACCCACAATAATGATGAAAACCCACCTGAAAATAGAAGAACGCTTGGCCAAACCAGTAATGCATCACAGTGACCTCGGCCACATCATGCCTCAGGGGCTTCCAGACGAACTTCGCCATCAGAGTCTGAATCAAGAGGCTCAGCACTAAGACAGGGAGGTTGTGTGGTCTAAGGAGCAATGCTGCCAGGAGCACAAATCCACTGTACAGCTCCCACAGACCGACAGTCTTGACTGTGAAGCCTGCAGCAACGACTTGAGATTTAAGCAAGTCTTTGGTGCCCGTGAACAGAATGCCGAGGACAAAGACATAAACAAAACGGGCTTCAAGAATACCCCTAAAAAAGGAAAACAAGTTAGATTTGTTAGCACCAGCTGGAAAAATCGCTAAACCACAGCAAAACCATGTGTTTGCTTGGCTGACTAAACAAGCCATAGCCCCGCCTGCCCAGGGAACTCCACGGAAGTGGGGGTGTCTGCCTCTGCGCATCAGCCCCCAGGACCCCCTGCCCAGAGGCCTGTCCTCCGAGTGTGCACTTCTCTGATGGAGCCGGCTTACAGGAAATCGTGCTCATTCGGCCCAAGGATCACTTGGGTGCAAGACCAGAGCCGTCTCTTGTAGCATGCCAGGAAAATGGTCCCCCTACTTCTCACGGTTAATGGGAAATCACTGCAGTGGGATAAGGTCCAGCTCTGTCAGGGACGTCCGTAAGTCTGTAAATGCTGAGATACATCGAGCATGTTCACAACCACGCTGATTCAAGTAAGTGCTTGTATCTGATGTGCACACACATCTACAGTGGTGTGTCCAGACTCTGGGGTCTGGAGAAAGGCAGGGCCAGGTCAGTCTGGGCTCTGCCACTCACTAGCTCTGTTGTTGGGGGCAAGTTAACTGAGATTTCTGATGCTCAGCTTCATTACTCGTAAAAAGAAGAGAAATAGTACCTATACCTCACAAGGCTGTCGTGGGAATTAAACAAGAGAAGACACGTAAAGTGTGTGGCACACAGTAAATATTAAGTACTATTGTGAATGAAATATTTTAGCACTTCACTTACAGTCATCTGTAAAGCATACAATTTATGACACTATACCAAAGAATTTCATCCTATGAAACACATATATTCCTAAAACATATTTTAAATAAATTTCATAAATCAAATATTTTATATATACTAGAAAAGCTGATCATTTAAAGTAATGCTAAGTAAATAAAATTTTAAATGAAATAATCACTGTAATAATGTATCTGTTTTGAAAAACTGAATTTTTTTATCTCAGATTTTCTTAGGAAGGTTTATGTATTAAAAGAAAAAATTTGTTTTTTTTCAGTATGATCAGTTTAATTCAAACAGTTAGAACACTGTCTACCATGTGCCTGGCAGTGTGGAGATACGAAAGACTGGCACAAGGCCTGCCCTGGGGCCCCGCACAGGCCAAGAAGCTGGGGTCAGGTGCAACCCTACAGCCAAGGTGTGTCCTAAGCTGAGAGCTAATGATGAACCCACAAGGGTTAAAGAAGGAGAAATCAGCAAAGGCACGAGTGATCAGAGAAGTTCCAAGGAAGAAAGGGACTGAACTGGAGGATGCCACCAGATGCCTTCAGTGGGTCCACCTCCTTGTCCTAACCAGTCAGGGCCATTCCCGTGCATCCAGGACCACTGTAACCTGGCCTTCCACTCCAGCCAAGCCTGGGCTTCGGAGCAGAGAAGAAAGTCAGGAGCTACATGTAAAGGAGGATTTTAGAATATCGTTGGACAGCAGCACCAGGAGAAACTGAAAGGAGAGAAGCAGCTGTTAGGGTGATCTAGAATTAGGTTGGCTCTAGAACTCGGTCAGATCTGGAACTAGGACAGATCTGGAATCAGAATGGACTTGGAACCAGGATGGATCTAGAATCAGGGTGGGTCTAGAACAAGGATGGCTCTAGAACCAGGATGGTTCTAGAATCAGGACAGATGGGGGTGGGGAACGAAAGCATATTATAGGAGGAATGTAAACCAAGCAGCACAGGTTGATGAAAGAGTGCACTGGCCTATCTTCTGGACACCAACAAGGAACATGCTGTTGTATCCATGACAAGCAAGGTAAGTGATCCAAGTTTTCCAGGGAGTGATGCTGAAATTAAGTACACCAATCTGAGATCTGAGAGGAAATGAGGAACTGAATCATGCGTCATACTTTAAGATTTAAACAAACACCCCTATGTTGAACACCTTCAAATGTGACATCCACCTTGACATCTGCCCAGAGCCTCACACTGAACAGCCTTTGAGATGTCTCCAGACTACGTGCTCCCCACCTGACCTCCCTGCGTCAGGTGATGGTGTGCCACCCTCCTGCCGTCACCTCAGCCAGGCCCTTGGCATCACCTCGACTCCCCACACAGGGTAGTAGGTCCTGTTTCCAGGTGTGCCCCTTGGGCCCCTCAGCCACCCACATGGCCTGGCCACAGCTCTCAGCTTTTGCCTTGACCTTTTCAGAGAAGACGACATTTACTTTCTTTCTCTGATGAGAAAAGCAATACAAAACTGAGTGAAAAGGAAGATTCCAATCCTATGATCCACCTATGATCCATGTCCTAATATGATCACAGCCAATTACATATTCTAGTCTTTCGTATAAACATGAAAAAATACATACATACTGCATAAGATGTGATCATACTATAGTTTTACAGTCTACTGTTCCACATCTTTATACGTTCTATGGAAACACGCTACTTACTTAACGGCTGCAAAATTCCAGTAGAGCTTTAACATAACTCAGAGGCTCATCCCACTATTGTTGGCCAATTACCTTGTTTTTCACTCTGAGCAACTGTAAACAATGCTTCAGAGGCATGCCTGTATCCAAGTCTCAGGCCTCATCTCTGGTTGTATTCTTGAGATCAATTCTATAAGAGGATGCCTGAGTCAGAGGGTTGGACGCACTCAAGGTTCTTAACACATTTCACAAACAGCTCTCCAGGGCGGCCCCTGCTCACCCCACCCGACTTCAGCATTAAAAACAGAGAAGTTGCCATTTTGAAACACAAAAAGTAGCATTCATGATGCAATCTGCATGAGGCAGCCCCTTACAGAATTATGGGAACATTTAGTTTACTGGAATGCCTTGTTCCCAACTGCTAGGAAGACCCATTTTTTATTACCCTCATCATGAGTTACTTCTTTTTTTTTTTTTTCCTGCTTTTTCTTCCCAAATCCCCCCAGTACATAGTTGTATATTTTAATTGTGGGTCCTTCTGGTTGTGGCACGTGGGATGCTGCTTCAGCATGGCCTAATGAGTGGTGCCATGTCAGCGCCCAGGATCCGAATCAGTGAAACCCTGGGCCGCTGAAGCGGAGGGTGCGAACTTAATCACTCGGCCACAGGGCCGTCCCCAAGAGTTACTTTTTGAGGAGCAAAACTGAATCCTTTAGATTCTTTACTTCTAAAGAACCCCCTATTTTAAAAAATAAACCTCAATGACCTTACTCCTAAGTTACTTGTCTCCTTTCTACCAAGAACAGAGGATGATGAATTGGCTCATTGAAGTGTTCCTAGTTACGCTCTAGTAACTGTTGATGAAATCACAATTCACAAAAACCAAACTCTGATGTTCTAAACATTGAGTGGTATTTTTTGGTACATAAAATATTACAACACACCTAAAAGCAAATCCTCATTTCTGCCAGCACACTTACTTTGAAATGTCTTTGTTGTCTTGCTGCCAGGGAAACAGCACATTTCCAATGGCCGCCCTGTAGCAATAGACGCCCAGCAGGCCAAGCGCCATGGCCACTTTGGATGCTGGGGAGCACCTCCTCTGAATCAATGCAAAAATGACAGCGAGGGAGAGGGCAGCCAGAACAGAGAGTGCAGCCTTATGATCAGAGCTGAAATGAAATGGAAGATGCCCAAAATTACTAACAAGACAACTACCGATGTTACGGATCTACACCAAGAGCCTTTCTAAAAAGTATACTAGAAACAGCTGATTTTCCTGAAAAGCAAAAGAGAAAAACTGCTGGTTATTTAAATTCAAACAAAGGTTCTTAAAAGATAACAAATAAAGGACTGTTAGCCTGAACTCTCATTTTTCATTCACAAGTGGTTCCACCAACAGCTCTGCACTGGCCAGGGCAGCGATATGCATATAAAACACTTCCACTGGCTCCCCTGGGGCCCCTTTTTCTGGGACAGCCCCACTTTCCCAACCACAGGAGAAGAGGTTCTGGGCAAACCGCGTATTGACCAAGTGTACACTGTGCTCATGGGAGACACGCAAGTCCTGGCAGGATACTCTTCCTCATTAACACAGATTGACTCAGTCAAGAGTGTCTGCCCCATTCCCAATGTCAAAGGACAGAGCCCGGGCCCCTCTCTCTGCTTGGCCCTTGCCACCCTGCTACCTCGGGGAGTGCTGTGCTGGGAAGGAAGGGTTCTTTACTGTTTTATTCACCGCAGCTCACACTCACAAAACCCAGACACTCCATAGTTGCTAAAGTGGATGGGTGACTCTTCTGCCAAGGTGTACACACACAAATGGAAACGTGACTTGGAGAGATGCGGCCAGTGTCAGGCCGTGGGTCCCGGGGATGGTAGGTGGTAAAAGGGCCACACTGGGGCCTGGCAGTGCTCTGGTCCTTGCTCTGGGAGGCGGTCACGAGGGTGTCCATTCATTGTTGCTCATGTGTGCCTTACAGACTCTCCTGCATTGTGAATTGTCACAACTGAAAAATGGAGCAATAGAGAAGGCGAGTTCAGGTGCCTCTGGAGGGGCTCTGCTGTGAAGAAGGCATGGGGCGACACTGCAGCCTTTTCACAAACCGACAGGAATGACCCATCAGTTACTCCTGACAGCGCACAGGGAAAACTGCAGTGCAGGAGGGCAGTGCCCTCTGGCGGAAGGGGCTGGGTCCTGTGTGCCGGAGGGTCCAGACTGAGGAGTGGGCACAGCTGTCCCTGGAGAGGGGATGGGGCTGGTGGGAGGGCTCTTGCACGCACAGTAGTGTATCTGGGGGTGGGAATCAGCAAATTCTCCCGCCATGCTTCAATTTTCCAGAAGAGCAAGAAGTGAGGCCATGGTGCTGCCCAGCGCTCTCATCCTCACGTGTGAGGCTGCAGCCATGGCGCCAGGCAATGCCTCTCTCACCTCCCCTCGGCTTCCTCACTCCAAGTGGGGACAGGCCAGCGTCCTCTCTCAGAGCTGCTGTGATAATGAAATGAACCAATGCGCAGCAGGCACCTGAAAATGCTTCCTGTGGTTACTGTGGTTGCCAAGGGTTGGCTAAGTCTGTTTATATTTGGGAGAAATTTCCCACAAAAACTATTTGGCCAGAGGAATAAATAATTTTATAGCCTTTGATGTGTATTTCCAGGTGTGTGGTTCTAGGATCCTCCTGTACCCCAAGACTGGGTTTCATGGTTCCTTTGGTTTCTCCACCTGGTCAGGCACCCCATCACTTGGCGCCATCTAACCAGGACTTGCCTGATTCCTAGAGGGAGGAAGCACCTCCCTTTTCTTTCTGTTGGCATTTCCTCCTTCAGAATGTATCTGCAGCTACCCTGAACCCCTGCCTCTGGGCAATTCTTACAGAAGTTCCTCATAGTGACCAGATAGGGACCTTTGTCTGTCACACTCAGGGGAAATAGTTTTTCATTTTCTATTCTCCTTTTACTTCATTTTTCTAAGTCTTCACTGACAATTAAAATTTATAATATAGCAATGGGGCCAGCCCTGTGGCTGAGTGGTTAACTTCATGCACTCCGCTTGGCAGCCCAGGGTTTCGCTGGTTCGGATCCCAGGCGCTGATATGGCACCACTCATCAGGCCATGCTGAGGTGGTGTCCCACATAGTACAACCAGAAGGACCTACAACTAGAATGTACAACTATGTACTGGGGGGCTTTGGGGGTAGGGGGAGGGGGAGGGGGAGAGGGAGAAGAAAAGATTGGCAACAGATGTTTGCCCAGGTGCCAATCTTTAAAAAAAAATATAGCCAAATCTTGACATTTTCTGTCCTGGTTTTTTCTCTTTACTTCAATCCCTCCTGTCTGCTAAACTTTCTACTAGTTTTCTAGCCACTCCTGAAAGGCTTCGGAGCTGGCTGAAGATTCACCCCTTTCTGGGGAGGGAGAGAGGAAAGGGCAGATGGAGGAGAAGGGAGGGAGCATAAAGGGCAGAGCTGCCCAGCCATGCCCTGTCTGCCCCCTCCCCAGCCGTGCCCCATCTCTCTCAGCCCTACCCCATCTCTCCCAGTCCTGCCCCTTCTGGGAGGAGGCAGCCAGCAACAAAACTACATCCTTGCTGCAATTATCATGTTAAAACTCATAGGTTTTCAAACATGAACAACTACAGTGATTCAGCAATAAAAAACCAAACATATTATGGTAGCCTCAAATAAATTCACCTTTCAATGTCAATTCATGGGTTATGGTATATTTTTCCATTTCTTCAGATCTCCAATACCATTTGTATACTGAATATAAAAAATAGGCCTAAATTTTGAAAAAGAGTCTGTGTGTGGCCAGTCAGCTATGGAAGGTCTGGCCTAAGGCCTCATGTTCTCACCTGGTGAGCCAGTGCCCCAGGTCAGGCCGGTGGGCCCACTGCACACCTGTTTGGTTTAGTGATCGCAGCAGTCGGCAGCAGGTGAGTATGACCCATGGGCTTGCCAGCACCATCCACTTCTCATAGCCTCTGAGTGTGCCCAGGGAAGAGGGGCTCTTGCATCCTCTGTTGAGCTCCAGTACGGCACTGCTGGTGTTCTTGTCCTGCAAAGCTGGTGTGGCACCATCAAATCCTCCCTCCACGTGGAGGCAGCGCTGTGGCTCACAGTCATCTCCCGGGAGGTAGTTTCTGTAGATGTCGTGACACAGAGCTAGACACAGGGTGCTAACAAGGAAGTACCAGGTCTGGTGCTCCTCTTCAATGAAGCTGCTTGCTCCCAGACTCAAGACGTGGCCCAGGGTCCCTAACAAGATAAGGAGATCTAACTCTGACCACCTTGAGTTGGAATGAGCTGCATTCTGTAAAAAGGAAAACGTATTTTGAAAGGGAAAAATCTGAAAATTACATATATCTTGTTGCAAATACTTAAAGTTCTTGCTCACAGATGTAACCTGCTGTGACAGACACCTGTTGCTCCTCATGCCAGCATCCAGTGCCCCTGCTTTAGGGGGATGGCCCATCCTCCTGGGGCACAGCCAGGGGGACACGGAAACAGTGTGGGCAGTCCTCACCCTGGACTGCCAGTCCTAAGCTGAGGGACGAGACTGAAGATGCTTAGACCCAAACCATCTGGGCAGTACTGGAGCTCAGAGAGCTCACCGGCCAGCTCCTGGACCCAGCCCTCCACGCACCCGTCCTTGCTCTCTCGGAGCCAGTTCCTGCTACTTGAAACCAAAGAACCCTAAGGACATATCCCATCAAACCAGACATTTAATTTCTCCATGACTTTTCCAGAAATCCAAGAAGTTTCCACTAAAATAGTCAACTCTATTGAAATGACATTCTATTGAAGTTGGCATCATAGTACTAACCCTTAAATATACTAACTTAAAGCATTTAAAATGAAAGATGAGGACTCAGTGATTGTCATTTGATAACTACTCAATATTTATTCTATTTATCGTGTGCCGCTAGTATACAACAGATAGAGATCCTGTGAACACAGTCAGGCCCCAGAGAATCAATCAAATGGCTTTAGGGAACCTCTGCTATAAGGAGGGAACTGTGTCATCAATGACACAGACACATGGGGACGGGCATCTGGCAGCCCTGTGACGAGGGGACTGCACTGGGTCCCTCGGGCCCTGGGCACTGTGGACTGACCGTGACCGCTCATCTTTGCCTCGCCACCCTGCCACCACAACCAGCCAATGAATGCAGGTGTTAGAGGAATTCTAAAGGAAAACATTTGTCTTGAAAAGAAAACTGCGTTTTACAAGGCAGAATGATTCCTGAGGAGGGCAGGATGAGGACAGGGTCCGAGCCTCCTTTTGGCCTTCCTGGAGTGTCTAGAACACACTTTCCTCTCTGAAATGATCTTCCCTCGGCTGCAGCACAAACACCTCTTCTGAGAGATGCTCTGATTCACGCGATTCCCTGTCAGTCAGCTGCCCATTCGTCTATGACCAGCAGCTCTGCACAGTCCCCTGTGTCACAGTCCCCATTACAGTCCCCTGTTACAGTCCCCTGTGTTACAGTCCCCTGTGCCACAGTCCCCATTACAGTCCCCTGTGTTACAGTCCCCTGTGCCACAGTCCCCTATGATACAGTCCCCTGTGCCACAGTCCCCATTACAGTCCCCTGTTACAGTCCCGTGTCACAGTCCCCTGTGTCACAGTCCCCTGTGTCACAGTCCCGTGTTACAGTCCCCTGTGTCACAGTCCCCTGTATTACAGTCCCCTGTATTACAGTCCCCTGTGTCACAGTCCCGTGTCACAGTCCCCTGAGTTACAGTCCCGTGTCACAGTCCCCTGTGTTACAGTCCCCTGTATCACAGTCCCCTGTGTTACAGTCCCCTGTGTCACAGTCCCCTGTGTCACAGTCCCCTGTGTCACAGTCCCGTGTTACAGTCCCCTGTGCCACAGTCCCCATTACAGTCCCCTGTGTTACAGTCCCCTGTGTTACAGTCCCCTGTGCCACAGTCCCCATTACAGTCCCCTGTTACAGTCCCCTGTGTCACAGTCCCGTGTTACAGTCCCCTGTGTCACAGTCCCCTGTATTACAGTCCCCTGTATTACAGTCCCGTGTCACAGTCCCGTGTCACAGTCCCCTGAGTTACAGTCCCGTGTCACAGTCCCCTGTATCACAGTCCCGTGTTACAGTCCCCTGTGTTACAGTCCCCTGTGTCACAGTCCCCTGTGTCACAGTCCCCTGTCACAGTCCCCTGTATTACAGTCCCCTGTGTCACAGTCCCGTGTTACAGTCCCCTGTATTACAGTCCCCTGTGTCACAGTCCCGTGTCACAGTCCCCTGTGTTACAGTCCCTGTACAGTCCTCTGTGACACAGTCACAGGGACCTTGTCTTTCTAACTAAGAAGGAAAGCCTGTACTCTGACCACTAGATCTGTGTCTGAAGTCGGGATGCTCAGAGGCCCAGGAGACAGGTTGCCCCAAACACTTCCTTGTTGGGCTCCCTGAAGGGTGGCTCCTTCTCTCGGCTCCTGCCAGTGCTGTGCCTGGCACACACCAGGGGTTTAACCAATGTCTGATGAATGAGAGACTGGCTGAAATAACAAAAATGGCCCAACTGGAACGACAGTGTCGTGCTCACAGGAACCAGCCTCACCTTACTCAGAAGCTTTCCCCTGACAAGCACCTTGGTGAGAGCAGACACAACTGCGCAGAGCAGTGCAGAAACCAGCACCATCACTCCGCCTGCTGTCAGCCACGAGAGGCTGCAGAGATAGCACGAACTCTCGGTTGAGGTGCACACGATGACGTGAACGGCTGAAAGAACCAGGAACGTCAAATAAAAGAGCAGAGAAAACACAGGTGACAAGAGAGGAACTTCCAGTTCAGCCTTGCTGCTCAGTGCCTGCGGGATGCTGAGCAGGAGCAGGGTGAGAACCTGGAAGAGGAAAACAACAGCGGTGACCACGAATGCTGGGCTTCAGGAAACCTACTTAGAAAAAGCCCACCTCCGACCTTGTGTCAGCTGTTCAAACAGTGGAAACAGAAGAAGAAAGCCCCACAAACACTATTTCCAAAGAACTGCCCAGAACACAGGTCTGCAGCAACAGGAAGGGAGCCATTTGACACCTGACAATACTTTGTGCCTCAGAACACATAAGGAATGAGTTTAACAAACAAGAAAGCTCATATTTTTCCACTTTTAGAAGCACTGCTATTACATATACTCTAAACTATAGTATTGTGGCTGAGTTATCAAATCAGTTTAATAGCTGAACCTCACGAGCACGCGTACCTCCAAAACCACGACAGTCCCCACCACCATCGAGTAGACATCGTACTGAGCCACTTGTCTGCTCAGGGACAGGCTTAGCGTCTTCAGGGCATCCAAGTACTGCCTGCGCACCTTGGTTCCCAGGTTGAAAAGGACTTCTGAGTTATTTTCCTCCAAGTACAGTCTGATCCAGTTCCCATGCAACCTCTCTGAGATTTTAAACTGCTCAAATCCAGGCTCTAACAAGAAGAGGAAAAGGTTACACATACATATCATGGAAACGCAGGGACACATAATTTCAAAGTATTCAGTTATTCACGGCATATGGTGAAGACTGAGACCTAACGAGGATGAGCTATTCCTCAGAGGGGCGGTCAGCAAGGCTTTCAGGAAACTAACAGCTGATGACGCTTGCAAGCTCTGATGTCCTTGATGCCAGCCAGCCTGCCATGGTCCGACCCTTGCACACGGCCACACAATGCAGACAGAAGTGTCTGCCTGCTGCTCTGCCCTTCTCTGCACTGGGCCTTACCTCCTCCTCCCCTTCTCTCCATGTCTCTCTCCATTCTCTTCTTCTTCAATGCGCAATATGACCACCACCCAGAAAGGCATTATGTTAACAGGCGCTCTGTCTTACAGAATCTTGCTGGCACTCACGCACTGCGTGAAGACTGGGTGGGCAGTGGCCTGATGCCTTCTTGGCTGTATCCACTTCCCTGACGCAGGGTGGCCCCTCCTGCCTTCCACTAACAGCTCCCATCTTTGACCAGCTTCTCTTCTCCACAAATTCTCCTTGGAAAGGAATGCCATCTCCTAGCCTCTCCTGCCACCACACTGGCTATGTCTCCAATGCCAATGCCTGGCTAGATGGTCCACCCCCGAACCAAAG
The DNA here is from genome assembly GCF_041296235.1 of Equus asinus. Lineage (NCBI taxonomy): Eukaryota > Metazoa > Chordata > Mammalia > Perissodactyla > Equidae > Equus > Equus asinus. Next base: position 161,984,607 of record NC_091792.1, read on the forward strand.
CCAGAGTTGGTGGAACAGCTCCTGGACACAGCCCAGCCCTGGCTGCTGCTGGCTCGCTGTTTTGGATGGCAACGGTGATGCCCAAGGTCAAAGGGCTGGCTTCCTTCCTTTCAGAGCTGGACCAGCCTCACTTGTGACTTAACTGGTCTGCAAAGCAAGAACCTCCTTTCTGAGACTCCCTGGTATGTAACATGCTGTTCTGATTCCCAGCAGAGCCATTCGAGGTGGACTAGGCTACGCCTTTCAGGGGCCTTGGCCCTACCCACCGGCAGTGTGCCCACCTCAGCCTTTCCCCATCACAGCCAGGATGGAACCCACGTCACCAGTCACACTGCCCAGCATCCTCGATGCACAACTCCTGAGCATGGGCCCAAACTGCTGCAGCCCCACCAGTGCTGCTGGCACCAACTGACCTATCCCAAGTGCTGGTGGCCAGCATGATGCTAAGCCCCTCACTCCTGTCCTCTCCGCAGGACCTAGAGACAGGGACGATTACCAGCCCGTGCCAGACAGGAATAACTCAGACACCAGCTCACAGACAGGTGGGTGAGTGCTAGGGTCTAACTCAGGGAGTCTGGATCCAGGCTGGCACCCTTACTTGCTACACTCCAGAACCCAGAGTCACAGACACGGGGCACTGTGTCCACACCCCACCACCTAGAGTCATGGAGACATGAGGCACCTGTGTCCACACCCCACCACCCAGAGTCATGGAGACATGGGGCACCTGTGTCCACATTCCACCACCCAGAGTCATGGAGACACGAGGAACCTGTGTCCACACTCCACCACCCACAGTCATGGAGACATGGGGCACCTGTGTCCACACAACACTACCTAGAGTCATAGAGACATGGGAGCACCTGTGTCCACACCCCACCACCCAGAGTCACAGAGACATGGGAGCACCTGTGTCCACACCCCACTACCAGAGTTATAGAGACATGGGGCACCTGTGCATGCATCCAAACAAATATTTACTGAGCACTCACTACATGCTATGTGCAAAGAGGTATAGTCTCTGCCTGCTTGGGCTTGTGATCCAGTAGGGTTCTCACCTATGTGTGTAATGACAAGTTGTGAAAAATGCTATAGAGGAAAAGTAGAGGGACTAATGAGAGACTTCTGGTAAGGCAGAGGGAACTGACTTAAGACTGGCACTGAAGGTGGGGGACAAGGACTGGGGGACAAGTGACATTTAAGCTGAAATGTAAAGGATGCCCAGGAATTAAGCAGGTAAATACTGAGGAAGAGCATCCAGTCAATGGGACTGGCACATGCAAAAGTCCTGAGGTGAGAAAGCTTGTCCCACTGGAACTGAAGAAAGTCAGATGAGTGATGGGCGAGTTGCATCAGATTGGACCAGAGATGACAGAAGCCTTGAAATCTATTTCATTGTCAGACCTGTACTCACTTTTGTTTCAGGAAACATGATCACTGGGGTGTAGACCAAGGCCGCCCCAGGGGTGTAAGCCCTTTGAATGCCTTCTCATTCCAGGGACTGGCCCATTTTCACTTTACAGGCTCATTTCTGGCCACACCCATGCAGTGCTCAATACTCCCTACCCTGCTCTTCCTGAAATAAGTGCACAACCCCATTACTTTTTTCTCTTTTTTTCAATTCTACCATTAAAGCAATGTGACATATTATTAGCTAAATTCTAACTCTATCCTTAAATATATATACATATTTTATTTGAGTTCATAATAGTTTAAATGATTGTGAAATTTCAGTTGTACATTATTTCTTGTCTGTCACCACATAAGTGCTCCCCTTCACCCCCTGTGCCCTCCCCCTACCTCCCTTCCCCTGGTAACCACTGAACTGTTTTCTTTGTCCATGTGTTTGTTTATATTCCATATATGAGTGAAATCATCTGGTGGTTGTCCTTCTCACTCTGGCTTATTTCGCTAAGCATAATTCCCTCCAGGTCCATCCATGTTGTTGCAAATGGGATGATTTTGTCTTTTTTTCTGGCTGAGGAGTACTCCATTGTATATATATACATCTTCTTTACCCAATCATCAGTCGATGGGCACTTGGCTGTTATGAATAGTGCTGCAGTGAACAGAGGGGTGCATACGTTACTTTGGATGGTTGATTTCAAGTTGTTTGGGTAGATACCCAGTAGTGGGATAGCTGGGTCATCGGGTATTTCTATTTTCAGTTTTTTGAGGAATCTCCATACTGTTTTCCATAGTGGCTGCACCAGTTTGCATTCCCACCAGCAGTGCATGAGGGTTCCCTTTTCTTCACACCCTCTCCAACATTTGTTATTTTTAGTCTTAGTGATTATAGCCATTTTAATAGCTGTCAGGTGGTATCTTGGTGTAGTTTTGATTTACATTTATTTCCCTGATGACTAGTGATGTTGAACATCTTTCCATGTGTTTACTGGCCATCTGCATATCTTCTTTGGAAAAACGTTCATATCCTCTGTCCATTTTTTTTTTTTTAAAGATTTTATTTTTTCCTTTTTCTCCCCAAAGCCCCCCCGGTACATAGTTGTGTATTCTTTGTTGTGGGTTCTTCTAGTTGTGGCATGTGGGATGCTGCCTCAGCGTGGTCTGATGAGCAGTGCCATGTCCGCGCCCAGGATTCGAACTAACGAAACACTGGGCCGCCTGCAGCGGAGCACACGAACTTAACCACTCGGCCATGGGGCCAGCCCCTCCTCTGTCCATTTTTGATCGGGCTGTTTGTCTTCTTGTTGTTCAGTTGTGTGAGTTCCTTATATATTACGGAGATTAACCCCTTATTGGATATATGATTTGTAAATATTTTCTCCGAATTGGTGGGTTGTCTGTTTGTTTTGATCCTAGTTTCTTTTGTCTTGCAGAAGCTCTTCAGTCTGATGAACTCTCACTTGTTTATTTTTTCCTTTGTTTCCCTAGTCTGAGAAGACATGGTATTCAAAAAGATCCCTTTAAGTTCGATGTCAAAGAGTGCTACCTATATTATCTTCCAGGAGTTTTATGGTTTGAGGACTTATCTTCAAGTCAGTGATCCATTTTGAGTTTATTTTTGTGTATGGCGTGAGATAACGGTCTACTTTCATTCTTTTGCATCTGGCTGTCCAGTTTTCCCAACACCATTTATTGAAGAGACTGTCTTTCCTCCATTGTATGTTCTTGGCACCTTTGTTGAAGATTACCTGTCCACAGATGTGAGGTTTTATTGTGATAGATGTGAGGGCGTTCAGTTCTATTCCATTGATCTGTGTGTCTGTTTTTGTACCAGTGCCATGCTGTTTTGATCACTATGGCTTTGTAGTACATTTTCAAGTCAGGGACTGTGATGCCTCCAGCTTTGTTCTTTTCTCTCAGTATTGCTTTAGCAATTCGGGGTCTTTGGTTGCCCCATATGAATTTTAGGATTCTTTGTTCTATTTCCATGAAGAATGTCATTGGGATTCTGATTGGGACTGCACTGAATCTGTAGATTGCTTTGGGTAGTATGGACATTTTAACTACATTTGTTCTTCCAATCTATGTACATGGAATCTCTTTCCATCTCTTTATGTCATTATCTATTTCTTTCAATAATGTCTTATAGTTTTCATTGTATAAGTCCTTCACCTCCTTAGTTAAATTTATTCCTAGGTATTTTATTCTTTTTGTTGCAATTGTAAATGGAATTGTATTCTTGAGTTCTCTTTCTGCAAGTTCGTTATGAGAGTACAGAAATGCAACTGATTTTTCTAAGTTGATTTTGTACCCCGCAACTTTACTGTAGTTGTTAATTATTTCTAATAGTTTCCCGATGGATTCTTTAGGGTTTTGTATATATAAGATCATGTTATCTGCAAACAGTGAGAGTTTCACTTCTTCACTCCCTATTTGGATTCCTTTTACTCCTTTCTCTTGCCTAATTGCTCTGCCCAAAACCTCCAGTACTATGTTGAATAAGAGTGGTGATAGTGGGCATCCTTGTCTCATTCCTGTTCTCAGGGGGATGGTGTTCAGTTTTTCCCCATTGAGTATGATGTTGGCTGTGGGCTTGTCATATACGGCCTTTATTATGTTAAGATAATTTCCTTCTATCCCCATTTTGTTATGAGTTTTTATCATAAATGGCTGTTGGATCTTGTCAAATGCTTTCTCTGTATCTATTGAGATGATCATGTGATTTTTACTGCTCATATGGTTAATGTGGTGTATCACACTGATTGATTTACAGATGTTGAACTATCCCTGTGTCCCTGGTATAAATCTCACTTGATCATGATATATGATCTTTTTGATGTATTGCTGTATTTGGTTTGCAAATATTTTGTTGAGGAGTTTTGCATCTATGTTCATCAGTGATATTGGCCTGTAGTTCTCCTTTTTTGTGTTGTCCTTGTCAGGCTTTGGTATCAGAGTGATGTTGGCCTCACAGAATGTGTTAGAAGTGTTCCATCTTCCCTAACTTTTTGGAATAGCTTGAGAAGGATAGGTATTAAGTCCTCTCTGAAAGTTTGATAGAATTCCCCAGGGAAGCCATCTGGTCCTGGGCTTTTATTCCTTGGGATGCTTTTGATTACAGTTTCAATCTCTTTCCTTGTGATTGGTCTATTCAGATTATCTGTTTCTTCTTGATTCAGCTTTGGGAGGTTGTAAGAGTCTAAGAATTTATCCATTTCCTCTAGATTCTCCATTTTGTTGGCATATAGTTTTTTGTATTATTCTCTTATAATCCATTGTATTTCTGTGGTATTGTTGTTATTTCCCCTCTTTCATTGCTAATTTTATTTATCTGAGCTTTCTCTCTTTTTTTCTTTGTAAGTCTGGCTAGGGGTTTGTCAATTTTATTTATCTTCTCAAGGAACCAGACCTTTGTTTCAGTGATCCTTTCTACTACCTTTTTTGTTTCAATAGCATTTATTTCTGCTCTGATTTTTATTATTTCTCTCCCTCTTTTGACTTTGGGGTTTGTTTGTTCTTCTTTTTCTAATTCTGTTAGGTGTAGTTTGAGATTGCTTATTTGGTATTTTTCCTGTTTGTTAAGGTGAGCCTGTATTGCGATGAATGTGCCTCTTAATATGGCTTTTGCTGCATCCCATATGAGTTGGTATGGTATGTTTTCATTTTCATTTTTCTTCAGATATTTTTTGCTTTCTCCCTCCTTTAATTTCGTCAATGATCCATCATTGCTTGTTCAATAGCATGTTGTTTAGTCTCCACATCTTTGTCCCTTTCTCAGCTTTTTTCTTACAATTAACTTCAAGCTTTCTACCATTGTGATTGGAAAAGATGCTTGTTATTATTTCAATCTTCTTAAATTTATTGAGGGTTGCCTTGTTTCCCGGCATATGGTCTATCCTTGAGAATGTTCCACGTACACTTGAGAAGAATGTGTATTCTGATGTTTTTGGATGGAGTGTTCTATATATGTCTATTAAGTCCAACTGGTCTAGCTTTTCATTTAATTCCACTGTTCCCTTGTTGATTTTCTGTCTGGATGATCTATCCATTGATGTGAGTGGAGTGTTGAGGCCCCTACTATTATTTTGTTATTATTATTTTCTTTTGGGTTTCTTAATAGTTGCTTTATGTACTTTCGTGCTCCTGTTTTGGGTGCGTAGATATTTATAAGCACTATTTCTTCTTGTTGGAGTGTCCTTTTGATCATTATATATTGCCCCTCTTTGTCTCTCTTTACTTGTCTTATCTTGAAGTCTACTTTGTCTAATATGAGTACTGCAACACGTGGTTTTTTTTGTTTGCCTTTAGCTTGGAGTATTGTCTTCCATCCCTTCACTCTGAGCCTGTGTTTGTCATTGGAGCCGAGATGTGTTTCCTGGAGGCAGCATACTGTTGGGTCTTGTTCTTTAATCCATCTCACCACTCTGTGTCTTTTTATTGAAGAATTCAATCCATTTACGTTTAGGGTGATTATCAATATATGAGGGCTTAATGCTGCTATTTTGTCACTCATTTTCCAGTTCTGGATTTCCTTTGTTTCTCATTCTGTGTATTATGATCTACCAATCAAGTTAAGTAGTTTTTAATGTTGTGTTTCTTTGTTTCTCCTTACTTATCATTTGCATCTCTGTTCTGCTTTTTTGTTTAGTGGTTACCATGAGGTTTGCATCCAAAATCTTGTGGATAAGATAGCCCATTTTCTGATGACCTCTTATTTCCTTAAACTAAATTGATTCAGTCCCTTTCCTCTTCCCCTCCTAGGTTGCTTTTCTCACATTTTATTCCATCTTGTGTTATGAGTTTGTGGTTAAAATGACAAGATTACCTTTATTTTTGGTGTTTTCCTTCCCTTTATCTTTAATGCTGTACTTGAGTACTTGCTCCTGCTCTGTCTCCCTATTTATATCCTTCCTCCATGCTTTGTAACACCTTTCTCCTCCCACCTCTTTTTTTTTTCTTCAAGTATGAGGGTCCTCTTGAGGATTTCTTGTAGGGAGGGTCTCGTGGCTATGAACTCCCTTAGCTTATGTTTGTCTGAGAAAGTTTTTATCTCTCCATCATATCTGAAGGATACTTTTGCTGGATAGAGTATTCTTGGCTGAAAGTTTTTTGTTCTTCAAATATTTGAATATGTCATTCCAGTCTCCCCTAGCCTATAAGGTTTCTGCAGACAACTCCACTGAAAGCCTGATGGGGTGCCTTTGTAGTTTATTTTCTTCTGCCTTGCTGCCTTTAGTATTCTTTCTTTGTCATTCACTTTTGTCAGTTTCACTACTATATGCCTTGCAGTAGGTCTTTTTACATTGACATATTTAGGAGATCCGGTAGCCTCTTCCACGTGGATTTTCATCTCCTTCCCTAGGTTTGGGAAGTTCTCTGCTATTATTTCTTTGAACAAGCTTTCTGCTCCATTCTCCTTCTCTTCTCCTTCTTGAATACCTATAATTCTTATGATGCATTTCCTAATTGAGTCAGATATTTCTCAGAGACTTTATTCATTTCTTTTTAGCCTTAGTTCTCTCTTCTCCTCTATCTGGAGCATTCCAAAGTGTCTATCTTTGATTATTCTGAATGTTCCTCTATGATGTCTACTCAAGTGTTCAGGGAATCCATATTTTGTTTTATTTTTTCCATTGTGTCTTTCATCTCTAACATTTCTGACTGATTCTTCTTTATAGTTTCAATCTATTTTGTGAAGTAGCTCCTGAACTTGTTGAATTGTTTCTCTACATTCTCTTTTAACTCATTGAGTTTTTGATGATAGCTATTTTGAATTCTTTGTCATTTAGATTACATATTTCTGTGTCCTCAGGACTGAATTCTGGGTGCTTGTCATTTTCTCTCTGGTCTGGAGATCTAATATGATGTTTAGTATTGCTAGAGGGAGTGGTTCTGTTTTTTTGCATCCTGGTGTTATTTGGTTGCTGTTACTGCCTATTGCCACTGGGGGGGGGGCGTGTCAAGAGCCGCGTAGTGTGAGCCCTTTGCCTTCAGCTGAGATTCTAGGTGCTGGAGCCGGCACTGGGTGGTGTGGGGAGAAGGGTGCTTTCTCCTGTGTGCTCTTGGGTTTTCTCCCTCTGCTCTCCTGGGGTGTTTACTTGATAAGGTCATCCTCTGTGAAAGTTTTCGCCCCAGTAGAGGGCTTCCCTCTAGGCTGCAAGGGTCCTTGGGAGTCTTTGATGTTCCTGAAAATGACTGTCTCCTCCCCTGTTCCTTCCCTCTTGGAGGCTTCCTGTGGTCCCAAATCGCAGTCTTTATGGGAGGGAGCGAAGCTTTTTCTTACCCATTTCACCTCCTCTGAGGGAGACTCCAGTCCCTCCACCCTCTGTTGTATGGCTGTGTGGGTCTCTCAGACGGTTTTTGTGCTGTGTCTGGATGTCCTCTGTTGGAATATGAATGTCCTTTTCGTTGTATCTTGGAGGGGAGAGATTACGCTGCCATGATGCTGATGTCACTCCCCATTGCTTTTTTGTTTTTGGTATTTTTATTGGTTGTTAGTATAGGAAAAGGACACATGTCACCAATACCAATACCAATTTGCAAAAGCTACCAAGCTCATAAGTTATTTTTTAAAAAATAAAAATAAAGTAACAGTTGTCTCTGGACTGAAATGTGCAGTGTGGCCAGGCCTCACCTTCAACAAAGTCTGGGGCCATCTCATGGACTAAGAGCTGGCGCTCCCCAAGTCCTCCTGACATTTAGGACACCTGGTTCCCAATCACTCCTGCTGGCAGGGCTTGCCTTCCACAAGCACCTCAAGGGCAGTGTAAATCTCAGCACAAACTCACAGGTATTCGCTTTACTTGCTAGTACCCAACTATTTCAAGTAGGAAAAGCTGCCAACAGCACATTAAATGCTGCCTCAACCTGGGAGTCAACTTCCTCTAGATTCCAAAACTAGTCCCAGCCCAGTGTCAAGCCTGTTACCCTTGATGTACCTGGATAGGTCGGAGCAAAGTGTTTGAGAATATGGTCCTGGGAACACGTGCTTTCCTGCTCTGGGCCATTGCTACTGGCACACAAACACCTAGTTCCCCCCAGCTTAAAAATGGAAACAACATGCCCCGTCTTGGCCCCCCATCCACCTCAGACAACAGTCTGTTTCCCTGCTCCCGTGAGAGCTGCTGTGTCTGTCTCCAGTTCCTCACGGCACCCACTCCAGCCAGGCTTCTCCCAGGTGAACTGCCCTTACAAAGATACCGATAACCTCACTTGCTAGATGAATGGTCACTTTTCAATTCCTCACTTTATTTTACCTTGAGCAGCATTCAACACAGCTGCTCACTTACTCCTTCTTGAAATTCTTTTCTTGGTTTCCTTGACACCAAGTCCCTCACCCGACAAGCACCCCACCTTGCAAACTTGCTCCTCCTACAACCTTCCCAAGCTCAGTAATGGTCACTTGATTCTTTCACCATTCAGCTGAAAACCCCAGTCATTCCTTACGCCTCTGGTTTGCTCGAACCTTACATCCAGCACATCAGCAAATTCTGCTTGCTCTATCTTCAAAATATATCCAGAATGCAACCATCTGTCCTGGATTCTACTGCCACAGCTGAGGCCCCTCACACACTCACCCCTCACCAAAGTACCGCAGCAGCCTCCCGACTCTCTCCCACAACACAATGCCGAGCCCTCCACAGGGCACCTGAGAGAGCTTTTGAAAATGCAAGCTGAAGATTTCAGGCTCTGCATGAAACCCTGCAGTAGCTCTCCACCAAACTCACAATGAATGTGAGGGCCCCTCCAATGCCTAAAAGGCCCTCATATCACTCTGACCTCATCTCCTTTGTCTTTCCCCCAATTCACTCTGCTCCAGCCACTCTGGCCCCTGGTCATTCCTTGAATGTGCAGGCATGTCCCTACCACAGGTCCCTGCGTCTGCCACCATGTTCTGTCCCAGGCTCAAAGGCCAGGCCAGGATGGCCCTCACCCACTGCACTCCTTACCCCTTCCCCAGTTCATCCTTTCCCTAAGGCACTCACCACCATCTGACATCCAGCACTTCTTTGTTTCCTCTCTCTCCTCGCCTGCAAATCAGCTCCATGAGGGCAGAGCCTTGTACTGCTGTGTCTCCAGTGCTTTGAACAGTCCCCAGCCAAACAGGAATTTAGTGAAAAAAATCCAAAATTTGTTGAATGAATGAATTTATGGTGGAACTTGATTTGATAATTGCATCTGCTGGCATTGCTAACAGTGGTAGTCAGGATTCTAAGAAAACAGGAATGCATCTGCATGGTCTAAGACTGATGAAGTGCACCCCACGAAAACACCAGGAAAATGCCAGGTGCAATGGAAACACAAAGTCTAACAGACATTAGTACCTGTTAATTGACTTACCTTTTTCAAATGATGGTACATTCTCTTGCAACAATTTGGTAAGCTGTACTGTATTTAAATGTAAAAACCTCAGTTGTTCTCGCATTGGTTTCCCTTCTATGGCTGGGAATAAGAGATGGCCTACACTGTTTTTTGGAATTGGCAGACCAAGCCCTATTGCTAGTGTTGCAGCCAAGTCAGTCTGCTGAACGTGCTTTGGATATCTGATATCACCTAGAAAAAAGACAACAGTTTAAGTGACAGGCTCTAGGACACGTGTGATGGTAGTTATTCTCCAAGCTGACCTTCTACAACTAATGTAAGTCAAATTACTCATCTCTTCCCACCATTCCATGTGGATTCATACAGAAAGCAGCTTGCTGTTTTTTATGTCCATAAATTTACTGAACACCCATGCTGTGTAGAGCGCGGTGTGAGTTTTGGATCATGGGGTGGGCATGCAGTAGGAGGTAGGGCAGCAGATGCTGAGGGATGGTGGCTTTGGTGAGGTCGACAGTCAGCCCCCTCAACAAGGGTGAGGGCAGGATCACCGGTGGCCCTGCTCCTCTGGGTTCAGAGTGGTCCGCGCGGCTGCACAGAGAGGCTGACACAGCCACTGCAGTGCCTCCTGAGCAGTAGCAAGTGCCTCTACTGGGGAGAGTGGAATGAGGCTGGTTCCACTGGGCTGAGTCCCATAACCAGCTCTGACAAGCACAGCGGCTTCCTACTGAGGGCCAAGCCACTAGAGTGCTTCAAGCCCAGCTGTGGTTGGCTGTCCTACTACCCCTGTAATGTCAGGACATGGGGCTCAGGCCCCTGCTCTGCTGTCATTCAGTAGGAGACTGTTGACAAGAAACGCAACTTTCCTTTCTGTAAAGAGGGCACCCAGCCCCCACATCCCAGAAGCCACAATGCAGGTCTGCAAGGGGCTGAGGGCCACCAGGAAAGTCTGCCCAGGAGAGGTGTTGCTCAGTCCAAGTCTGTTAGATACACCAGGGTGAGTTTGTGCAGGTTTTACTGTGATTGTGGTAATTTTGGGTTGTATAGAATTTTTCTTTTAATTTGTTAAATTTATTAATCTCTTCTTGATCACCCTCTACTGATGGCTTCTGGGTTACATTTAGAAAGAGCTTTTACATTCCAATATTATTACTTGTTTTCTTCTAGTATTTTCTTATATTAAGTGCTTTGATCTGAAACAAAACAAAACAAAACCCAGAACAAAAAGCCCACCTTAACCTGTTCTGGGCACTGGTATGGTGGTGGTGCTGGTGCTGTCACTCTGAGACCATTGTGGTCACTATGCAACACTAATTCTATCATAGCTGGGGTTGTTGACAACCAGGATTCTAAACTTGGGAGGAAGACAGTACAGACGGAAGATCTAAGAAATTAATCTTACAGTAGTGAATGTGAACCGCAGCTATCAATGCAAACTCAAGATCAATTTTATCTTACAAAGATTTCCTTGCTTTGTCCAGAAATGACAACTAAGCCAGTATCCACAAGCACCACTAGCACTCAGATGGTGGTTCTCAAAGACTCCTTTCCACTGAAAGGAACCAGGGCATCTTGGAGAAGCTGCTGGTCCCAGGTGCAGGGAGGGGACTGTGTGTGAGTGGCTGGAACACCTTCTCAGACCAGGCAGCAATAGAGTGCTCAGAGACACTGACATCTTTGAGACCTTAAAGTCAGAAGGACTCAGGAGCTGATCTGAAAATGCTCCCACTGGCCAAAAGTAGGACAATTTGAACATTAAAAAGACTAATATCCGGCTGGCCCCATGGCCGAGTGGTTAAGTTCGCACGCTCTGCTGCAGGCGGCCCAGTGTTTCGTTGGTTTGAATCCTGGGCGCGGACATGGCACTGCTCATCAAACCATGCTGAGGCAGCGTCCCACATGCCACAACTAGAAGGATCCACAACGAAGAATATACAAGTATGTACTGGGGGGCTTTGGGGAGAAAAAGGAAAAAATAAAATCTTTAAAAAAAAAAGACTAATATCTACAATGAATTGAAACAAATAAGATATGCTTAAATACATGAGTTCACAATGTTACTAAAAAGAACAACTAACTGATCATAGTTGAAGCACGCTAGTGAACTCATAGTAACTCATTCACCGATTTGAAACTGGTAACTAAGTGGAAAGAATAACTCATCATTTATCCAATCTCTTTTATATAAATGGTAGTGCTGGGTATCCGAAAAGTAGATGGGGCAAGATTCTCTGTATAGAATTATTCTGGCTAGTTAACGAAAAAAAGAATTATAGAATTAAAATACCACTATTTGCAACCTCTAGTGAATTACTGGCCCTAGCTGATCATCAGTGGCTCGTGACATCATAATACAGCAGACAGTCAGACATCATGTACTTCCTGTTAGAAACAGCCTTGCCAAAACCCACCAAGCCAACAGGATCTGAATCTGCTCCCTCGTGCAGGCCAGACGGGATTTACAGGATGGACAAAGAACACGTCAGCAGACAATGCAGAGAGACTCCACAGGACACACAACCAAGTTTCTTCAGCAAATAAATCATGGTAAAATAAAAGATGATGGGAGTGGGGTCCTATAGATTAAAAGAGACTTAAAGAGACATATCAACAAATTGCAGTACATGGAACTTATTTGTATCCTAATTCAAACAAACTAAAACAACTAGAGAGAGAGAGAGAGAAAGACAGACTTTGAAGACTGACTATTTGATGATATTAAGGAATTAATGCTCTTTTTAAAATGTGATAATGGTATCAAAATTATGTAAAAAGATAAAAAGAGAGCATATCTTTTAGAGATCTGCTTCCAAGTTACAAAGGAGAGGGCACATGAGTGAGGTTACAGATGATATAAGATTGGCCATAACTGGTTGACAACTGTTGAAGCTAGGTGGTGGGCTTGGGCGTTTACTATACTATTTTTATTACTTTTATGTCTGAAAATTTCCATAATAAAGAGTCTTTACAAAGGATTACAATGTTTTGATCCGGGATTTATAATGGTTAAAGAATGAGGTAGAGACTTAACATTATCTTCATCCAGAAGGTTAGCCAGATGTCCTAACATCATTTGTGGAATGCCCTGTCTTTTTTCCACTAACCTGCAATGCCACCGTTGTCCCCAAAGGCCCATCCATACTGGGGTCTATTTTTGGCCTCTTGATTTTGCTCCGTTGATTAGTGTGACTTGCTCTTGCCAGCAGTAACTATTTTAGTAACTAATCCTATCACAGGGCAAGCCCCATTACAGAGGAAGTTTTATCCTGCAGCAACAGGAAGCCATTAAAGAATTAAAAGCATTTCAGAAAGCCATTCTTGCAGTCCTTCCCCCACCTGCTTCCACCTCCGTTGGCCCCCACTGCGTGCCATGTATAGCTAAGCCATCTTCTAAACATTCAATCAACAAATACTGATGAGACATCCACCAGGTGCCAGGCACTATGCCAGGCTGGTGGGATAGAACAGTAAGACAAAACAGGCAAAGCCCCTCCCTTCATGGAGCTTACATCCTGGTAGCAGGAGGAGACAATAAGATAGACCTGTTCTGCCCAGTGTGAAGGTCCAGGAAGAGGCATGCTCTTCCTCCCAGACCCTCTGACCCTGGACGGATCTAGATCTGTGCTTCTCTTACTGGGAGGTCAGGACTCTGGGGTGGGTAGTAGCAGGCTGGGGTATATAAATCACATGGTACACAATCCAAAATTGCTTATTTTTCAGAATAATAAACACTTGAACATTTTTATTAAAATAAGCAACAAAAATTTGCACGAATTTTAAGATAAAAATAAGCCTTCAAACAACTATCTAGAACAGTGGTGTGAGGAATTCTATGGACCTGATTGTCAGTGAAACAAGCACAACTGGTAAAAATCATAAAAGCCACCACCACCACCACTTACAGCCTCTGGAAACCATCCAGGGGCAAAGAGCAAATGAAGAACCTTTATTCAAGAAAACCTGCTAACACTTGCTAAGAACAGGACAGGATGAGGCACTTGGGGAACCATGTCCCTGATAAATAAATGAAAAGCAACAGGATACACTGGAGTATATGAGGAAGCCATTTGATTTAAAACTAATTCGGCCTGACCTTGTTTTTCCAAAAGGGACTGACGTGGCATGTGGAGCAGGCATTGTGCTTCTGCCTTAAATATTTACAATGTCCCAAAGACAAGAATAATGTCCCTAAAGACAGGGATGCGGCTTCCCCCTGATATCAGCGTTTCTTTAAGGATAAGCATCTCTTCCTGGGAATTAAGGATTAATTACCAACCTGCTGTGCTCACCTTGTGACCACTGACCTGTTGACTACTGATCTGCTGAGCCAGCTAAGGATCTCGTGACTACTATAAAATGAACATTCCTATCATACGTGATGCATGCTATTTGATGGTATATAACCATTCTGTACACCCTACTTCTTCAGTGCCCTTCCTTCTTTGGGGAAGGAAGGCCCCAGGCTAGTCCTCAGATCTGGCTCATAATAAACGCACCCCAATTTTGATTGATTATGGATTATTTACGTTGACAACCTACTCCCTCCCTCTCCTCCCAGCTCAGTGGGACAGAAACTCCACGGAGTGGGTGTAGCCAAGAACACAGGGCTCCCTCTCCCCCAGGTCCCTGTCGGGGGCTCTGTGCTCCCCCAAAAGGGGTGAGCTGCCAGCACTGCTCATCCTCTGCAGCCATGTGGCACAAAGGCTTAATCCCAGGGAGTCGCTGGGAGCCCCATTTTTCCATCCAGTCCCACAGAGAGTCTCTACCCCACATACGACAGCCCCAAAATATTGGGGCCCACTCACCCTTACCCCAGTTTGCTTGTGGGGTGGAGGCTGCCCCCTGGGAGAAGCTAGTGGGGAAGACCAGAGGCAACTACATAGAGTTCTGTGTGTAAAGCAGGTGTCACTCCAAGAAAAGGGGATGCTGCCCCTGCCCACCACTAGGAACTGTGGCTCAGAGATTTTGCCCAGGGAGACAGGCAGGCCAGAGAACAGAGCAAAGCTCCCCTAGAAGAACTGACATTATTTGAAACAGAATGTGGAGAATTCCAGCCTAAGGCTGCTCTTGAAAACAATGGAGATTTTGGAGGCAAGCAACTAGGAGGAGGCTGGTGACTTCATGAGAGGAACAAGCTAAACCACAGGCCAAATGGCAGTTCACCAAAGAGAGCCAGGGAAAACAACAGCTGAGCAGGGCTCTCCTGGGGTCAGAACAACTTCAGCGACTGCCCTTGAAAAATGACCCCTGCAAAGGGGCCCAAATATAATGAGATTGGACCATGGAACACATTTATCATAAGTTGTTGAAAACAAGAGAGCAGTTAGCTGGCAATGAGTTGGAGCCTAACAGCTGGTGTGACAGCAAAGGAGGCAGCAGCTTAGCAGAGCCATCTTGGAAAGAAACAGTCAAAGGGCACCACCAAGATGCTGTCATCCCAGGGAGGCCATGCCCCGAAAGGAGTGACAGCAGAGACTGTGCACTGCGGGGGAAGACACCACTGAAATGGTTCAGCCAAGTCACCCAACAAACAAACCAGCAAACAACAATGACAACAGGCCCTGGTGGGGAGGGATCAGTATCCAGAGTTGCTACCATATGTTATTTAAAACGTTCAGTTTTCATCGAAAATTATGAGCAGCTATGCAAAGAAACAGTAAAGTATGGCTCAAACAGAAAAAAAAAGTTGGCAACAGAACATTCTGCCCTTCTGCAAAGGGCCCAGATGTCAGAGTTAATAGACAAAATCATCACAAATATGTTCAAAGAACCAAAGAAGTGTGTGAAGAAGTAAAGGAAGGTGTGGTGATGACAATGTCTTATTGGCGTATCACTCTGCAACAGAAAGGAATGGAGTCCTGGTGCGTGTTACAACGTGGACCAGCCTTGAAAACACGCTCCTGAGTGGAAGAAGTTAGTCACAAGAGACCATATATTCTAGGGTTCCTCTTACAGGTAATGTCCAGAAGAGGCAAATCTACAGCCAGAAAGGTTAGTGGCTCCTGGCAGCTGAGGTGGGGTGGGTGGATTACTGGGCTGGGGGAAGAGGGAGTGACGACTAAAGAGGCGATGATCCTAAAGCTGATACTGACGATGGCTGCCCAACTCTGAATGAACTAAAAGGAATGCAGTCCTGGCTCATAAAACGAGCATAGGGAGAATACAGAACATAACTATTCTTAAAACAAACAAACAAAACAATGGAAAACTCAGACCCCACGGTTCACTGAGGTCAGCTTTCTAAGCAGTGCTTGCTGGAAGTCCACGTGCAGCCGCCTGGCCCTGGCCCTTCCTGGCTTTGAGGAGGCAGTCAGGCCTCCCAGGGCAGAGATTCTTAAGTACGCATCTTAGAGATGACACATCAGCACTTCAGTTAAACGACAACCCTAACATTCCTATAATGTGAAAACATAAGCTTAGCTGTCTCTTTTCCTCCCCAGAGTACAAGCTCCCTGAGGGTGAAGGCTGTCTGTGGTGCCGGCAAGGTGCCAGGCTTACCAAAGGTTCTCAGGACACCTGTGCTGGATGATGGACAGATGGATGGAAAGGGTGTTTCTGGGGTGGGGCTCCCACCCGGGTGGGTGAGCTACGTGGGACCCTGCTTTGGGTGTGCAGTGTGGGAAAGCTGGGTGTAAAAGGCTGGTGCTCTGGAGGGTACTGCACGCACTCACTGGAAGGCAACCTCCAGCTGGGCACCCAGGAAAGGTTCCGGTTACAAGAGCCAATAACTCGTATCCTAAGAGGTCAGGTGTCCAAGAGGAGGAAGTGCTCTAGAAAGACAGAAGGAAATAGGTGGAAGTTCTTCTCTGACCAATTCTCACTCAAGTGGAAAATTCATTCCACAAGTATTTTTTGGCACCTATCACATGCCAGGCAGCGACCAGGCCAAAGGCATACAGTGATGAACCCAAGAGACTTGGTCCTGATCAGTTCCAGCTTAAAGTGCAGTGAGGAGCCAGGTATTACAGGAATTGTACAAGTCAGTCTGTAATTACAAACCATACTAGAATGATGGTAGAAAGCACTGGGTGCCATGAGAGACTAACAGAGGGAAGGTAATTTAGCTTCATGGGTGAACAAGTGATATTAGCTGAGATCAAGGATGAGTAGACAAGCAGGCTGAGGAGCCGAAGACACCAGAGTGGGCACATGCAAGGAAGAGCTTGTCACTCAGAGGACGTGTGGGAAGGGCAGAGGCCAGGATAAGGTGAATAAAGGGGAATGTGGCTCGAGGTGAAGCTGCGAGGTAGGCTTTTTACTCTATCTAAGGTTCAGTTACTGAAAGGTTTTGTGTATGGGAGACTGGGGATGGTCTGGAAAGTGTGGAGCAAGGGAGAAGGAAGATCAAGGAGGTCGCCCAGGTTTCTGACGTGAAGAACCACTGGTGCCGTCTGCTGACAGGGAAACATGGGTATAGACTGGATGTGAGGCTGTTATCTGTGCTCTGCCTCTGGGAGACCAAGTGGAGGAGTCAGAGAGGCAGCCGAGGAGACAGTCTGGAGGCCAGGAAAGAGGAGACAGCTAGAGGGATAAATGTGACCAGTGTGAGCCTATTCATGGCAGTGAAAACCTGGAAGTGTGGTGCTGGCCTGGTGGCATACTGGTTAAGTTTGCATGCTCCACTTTGGCAGCCTAGTGTTTGTGGGTTTGGATCCCGGCACAGACCTACACACCACTCATCAGCCATGCTGTGGTGGCATCCCACATACAAAATAGAGGAAGACTGGCATAGATATTAGCTCAGGGCCAATCTTCCTCACACACACACACACAAAAAGAAAACCTGGAAGTAGACGAAGTCATTTCAGGAGTGAGTGTGGAATGAAACAAAGAGGCAGTCCAGGGGCTGGCTCCGTGGCCGAGTGGTTAAGTTTGCGCGATCTGCTTCAGCAGCCCAGGGTTTCGCCTGTTTGGATCCTGGGCGCGGACATGTCACTGCTCCTCAGGCCATGCTGAGGCAGCATCCCACATGCCACAAGTAGAAGGACCCACAACTAAAATATACAACTATGTACTGGGGGGACTTGGGGAGAAAAAGCAGAAAAAAAAAAGTGGCAACAGTTGTTAGCTCAGGTGCCAATCTTAAAAGGAAAACGAAACAAAGAGGCAGTCCAGAACAACGGGCCAGGGCCCGGAAGCTAAGCCAGCAAAGACGACCAGACAGCAGAGTGCGACAGGAGGAACACCAGACAAAGAGGGGGGTCCAAGACCAGAGGTCCGCCCTGCCAAAGGGGGCTGAAGGATCACGTGAGAAGAAATAAAGCGTGTCCATGCTGGAATAAACAGCAAGCATGTTGTGAAGCACATTGAGGAGGCAGAGGCCACGCTCAAGGGAGGGCGAGGGAGAAACGGCGGATGGCTGTGAGGCACGCTGGCCCATGTGCTTGGGATGGAGAGCTGGGGTGTCTTAATGCTGAT
The DNA here is from genome assembly GCF_041296235.1 of Equus asinus. Classification (NCBI taxonomy): domain Eukaryota; kingdom Metazoa; phylum Chordata; class Mammalia; order Perissodactyla; family Equidae; genus Equus; species Equus asinus. Next base: position 162,002,751 of record NC_091792.1, read on the forward strand.
AGAGGGTCCCTCAGCCAGTCCTTCCCTGACTGGTCCTACGACTCTTGTTGACATTGCTATGAAATACAGGGTTTCAAAAAATGGATACTTTTTAAAAGTTTAACTATCAGTGTTTCTTTCAGTTCACATATGCAGTTCAGATGTCTCTAAGCTTCTGGTAACTTTTATTAACAGTTCCAGAGATCCAGGCAGTGACATTCATACAACAAAATTCCCACAAAGAATATTTGTATTTTAGGAATCAGGGCAAGAAATGTGAACTCCAGACTCTGACCGCCCCTTGCCCTATTCATTTTCCTTCTCACATTGCTCAGGAAATTGCAAACTTACATGGCTTCCAAAAAATGGTTTTTAAAATTAAAATCAGGCTACAGAAAACAGAGAAATAAAATACAATTTCAAAACGTTAAACACCCTAAATTCTCACCAGGTTTCCTTTCGAATGCAGAGCTGACCAGGAGCAAAGGGGTGCTCACTTCCTCTGTGGAAGAGGCCCCGTGGCCTCCGGTCTCAGACATGCCATGATCGCCACAGAGAACCAGCAAACTGGGTAAGAGAGTCTCTCTCTCCTGCAAGGCAAAGGAGAAACTTTCATTGCATTCAGACCAAGGAGAACAGTGATCTTGCCAAGAAAACAACTTCAGATTTTAGCTTTACTCTAAAAACAGTAGCTCTTTCTAAATGAGTTAGACCTTTTACCTATGAGTTTACAGCCAGATCAAAGGTCAAGGTCAAATACTGTCATAAATAAAACAAAGAGAATCATATGGAGGTCACAGAGCACAGGAGGGTCATGTTTAGGGCCTCTGAGGGCAGACGATTTGGGTTTGGTTTCTCCGTTGCCACTTCCAACCTGTGAGAGCCAGAGCACATTAGTCTTCGTGCCTCAGTCTCCTCATCTGTCAGAGCCGCCCCTCTGCCCCTGGGGCTCTGCTTTGCCTTTGCTGCCTCTTCACCTGGAATGCACCTTCACAGACGGCGCATCTTCCCCTCCCTCCCTTCAAGTATCTGCTTACATCTCACTTGTCCGCAAGGACGACTGCTCTGACCATGCTGTTTTAAAACTACAGCCTCTCTCTCAGATGCTGTTCCCTCCCCCATCCGACGTTTTCCTGTGGCAGGAATCACTCTCTGGAATACTGATGGACTCCTTTATTATGCTGCTTCTTTGTCCCACCTGGCTAGAAACCCCACATATGCCCAGACAGGAACAGTGATAGAGAAGCAACAGTGATCTAGAGGGAAATCAGGAAACATTACTGGATGGATGGTGGACAGGTGGAGTTAAGAGCCGCTATTCTACAGGGTTGCTGGGGACTGAGTCAGTGCAGGTGAACGTCCAAATGACATCCAGACAGTACCCAGCACACGGCGCGCGCTCCGTTTGAGGAGGCTGAGTAAGGCAACCTGGGTTCACTTTAGCAACTTTATTCCTTCTGGGGAACGCTGGCACCGTGACCTTCTAGCACCACACGATGCACCGCAGCGCACCTCACCTCTGACAGCAGCGCGGTGTGGATCTTCATTAGGACGCCGTCCATCTCGCTGAGCTTGCGCCCGATCAGGGGGCTGCTGGGCCCAGAAACGTGGCCAATGTGGTCCAGTCCAAGGTAGTGGAGGATTAACACATCCCAATCCCCTCTTTTTAATACTTTATCCAAATGCCTCGTAACATTCTCATCCACCTTTAATGGGGGAGACGAACACATGAATAGCTCCCCTAAGTTCCCTTGATCTTCAGTCTCCAGGGAAAAGTGACATGCACATTTTAAAATGTAAGGGTTTATTTTAGGTAACAGGACTTACAGGCATTAGAAAAGATTAAAAAACCTCCCCTCAAAAAACGGTCACAAAAAATTAAATACACATTAGCATTAGATTAAGTTTCACTAATATTGTTTTAATGTCTCCAGGTTACAGATAAGACATATTATATAGCTAATTTAAATGAGCAAGGGTTGTTCTGACAAAAAAATTCCGTGGGGTCACTACTGGGGCTTAACTAAAGCTGAGCAGATGGCCAAGTTACTCAGTGTCAAGTTGTAACGAGGTAACTAAGGGCTAAGGGCAGTTAGCTAAGATAAGACAACCAAGAGTTCAAGTAACCAGCAGGGTGAAGCCGAGGGCATCTATGTATGTCCCACAAGAAGGCTGTTCTGGAGAAACAGACACAGCCCTCAGTGATTAACTGTTAGCCTGGTCAGCCCTGACCTTCAGCCCGCCCACCTCCCTCCCACTGAAAAACCTATCACAAAGACAAGTGTTTCTGAGTGACTGTACACAGGATGGGGAAACTCAGCTACTGAAGGACAGTAAGTGCTGTGTCTGCCCAGGTCAGCTTCAGTCAAAGGTCTCAGTGTAAGCGTGATGGCAGATGTGCCAGCAGGCCCAGCAAAGTGAGAGTGTGGGTGGTTCAAGGCCATCCACCCCCATGCCAAGCTCAGACATAGAGGGGCCTCTGCCCTAGGGCACCTCTGTCTGTCCCAGGGCCAACTTCTAACCATGGGTCTAATCATGCTCTTCTCCTTGTTCAAGACCGCACTCCCAGCTCGGGCTGACGCCCCTCAGGACCGGACTCTGCCCAGCTCACTGTCTAACCTCACACCTCCCCACTGGGGATGCTGCCCTACCCACAGGAGAACCAACAGCCTTGAGAATTCTAGGCAGGCCCTGCAGTCCTCAGGCTCTGCCTCACACAGATGCTGCCACCCATTCTGTCCACCTGGGAAGTCCCACTCACCTGTCAAAACTCAACTTCAAGGGCTCTTTGCTGAGAGGCCCTTCCTGATCCTCTGCACCCTGTCATTGGGTGCTCAGCTGGTCTAGGCTTTGGTCTTGAGAGAACTCTGCTCACACCTGCACCAGGGTTTAGGTTCCTGGGTTGCAACCAATCATGCAAATGAACAAGTTTTACAACTTCTCCATACTACTCCCAATGTATTAACAAAAGCCACACACAGAACAACGTTTTCTCTCACTAAGGAAGAGGGTACTGGGCTCTATCTAGGATAACGTTTTTCTTATTTTAAAAACTGACCTCTGTATAATCTGACACAAAAAATGAGGTTGTTCCATCATATTCCACAAAATGCTTGGGGAATAACTTCACCCATGTTTCATCTCCATAAGAGATGATTCTTTTCCCAGCTGCTTTTGCCTGTGTGATCACGTTGTCTTCCAGCAGTGCAGGAGAATTGAGGTTCATGACGACATCAATGAAGCCAGGGACACTCCCTGTCATCAACGCCTGTAGGAGGAAATGTTCAAGAATTGGACCATGGAATCCAAAGTGTGGCATGGGAACGGGTGCCAAAGACCATTTAACAGATGAAAGAGGCAAGCATAACAGCAGGGCACCCCCAAAACTGGAGGCCAGGTCAGTGTTAGGACAAAGGGGAAAAAGCCACACACAGATTCCGGGTAAAACTAGCAAACTTAACGGTGAAGACGTGACCATGTCTCAAGTGATGAGAGGACAGAGGCGGCTGTGGTGTAGGTGGACAATGGTGGTGGCTGGAAAAGAAGCTACAGGTTATGAGAACAGAAGCCAAGAGCAAAGTGTGGCATGCAAAGAAAACACAAACCTGTGCATTCAGATCCACGTCAGGTCCTCATCTACGCTTCAATTCTGCTCCATGTGACAAGCAAACTCCATATGCGCATCTCATAACCTAGTGATTCTAACGTCCACCCCAGAGGGGAACAGCCTCTCACACACCCAGGGAGGAAGGCAGTCTCTAGGCACAAAATCTCAGGAAGTCTCACAGGAAACTGGCCCAGGGATGCTGGTGGGACATCCTGCCAAGCTGCACCATGATTTCTGGGAGGGGAGGGTGGGTGTGACATGTCCTCACATCTTTCTGATAAAGAGTTAAGTCAACAATCTGCCTCATTTTAGCACAGAGCCTAAGAGGCCAAAGTTATGGGTCACAGGTCTCCATGATCTGGAGTTATCCGATAACCCATGATGCTGGCATCCAGGGACCTGTGCAGTGAAAATAAACAAGAATCTGGATAATGCCAACAGGTGTAATAATTTTGTCAAGACTTCTTTAGCAGCAAATAAATGCAAATATGAATTAACTGGACTTCTGGAATGCCAGAGTGAGGAGCTCGGCAAATCCTCTACCCCAACAGCAATAAAACTGTCAAAACCAACCATTTCAGGACTTTGAAAACTCCCCAAGGATATACAACAAAGGACTATTACATCTTGCTAAGAGCTGTGAGTACCTGTGGTGTTTTAACATGGGCTACTCCCCTGTCCCACCTTCAGCTCTGTGATGCAGGAGCCATCGAGACCAAGAGGGGCCCACCTGATTTGGGGCTCCATGGAAAACTCTCACACCAGGGATGTGATAAAAGCAAGAGGCTAGGCCAACATCACAGCTGCCTGAAGGTTCAATGCTGACTGTAGTAAGAGATCAGGCCAAAATTTAAAAAGGAGATCTGGGGAATGAGACAGTTGTAGTAGATATCTGTAAACTCCCACATATTCCTGGAATCTGGAAGCCTGTGTGCACATATGGGGCTGAGTGTACACTCAGGAGAGACCAGAGGGGGCTGAGTTACCTGTTCCTTCCAGCTGAACAGGAGGCCTGGCTAAAACAGAAAGTGAGAGTCAGGGCAGACTTATAAACTGTCTGAACGGTGAGCATGTGGGCCAACCCACACATTGCTCCCTGCAAAGGGTACAGACCTTACCATGTAGTGTGTTTAAGCACAACCTTTGCCCAATCATTGGCTAACCACTAAGCTATGCTGACTCAGGGTGACCGTTAGGAAGACTGGCTTAAAAATAAAAACAAGAATTGAAAAAAAAAACAAAACGAGCAGAGACATCAGTTACTGCACACTCTGGGGAAGACAGACTCTATAGAACTACTTCAGGCAAATCATTACACAAACAAACACAGCGACAACACCCACCACTCCTGGGGTGGGGATCAGACACCAGAGGTGAGGTGGGGGTTGCATGGATATATACATTTGTTACATCTCACTGACTGTACACATAAAAACACGTGTGCTGTATTCTATGAAACTTCTATCTCAATAAAGCTACTTTTCAAAATGTGAGCCTCTCTCTCACCCCAAAATTCTACTCCCTAAAGGTAACCAGTTACTTTTGGTGAGTATTCTCTTACACTTTTCTGTGTATGTGTACAATCAAAAATATACAGATACATATTTTTTACCAAAATGGTAACAAACTACATAAACAATTCTGCAACTTCTTTGTGCTTTTCAATTAATAATATATCATGAACCTCTTTCCCCAGAAAACACACAGCTACTTCATCTTTTTTTTTAACAGCTACAAAGCACTCCAGTGTTTGGATGTATAATATATTTAACCAATACTGTTTTAATGGTCATTTATCTTAAAAAGCTTTCAAAAGGAGTGCCATTTGAGCTGTGAAACAAGTGAGAGAAACCCCAAGCAGACTGGAGGAGGAAGGCCTGCAGGGGGGCTCTGGCCCATTGCATGTGGTCAATTACACCAAACAGGAAGGATGACCACTTCACTGCTGAAGGAAGACTTCTCTCTCGGCTTGGCAACAGCCCAGCCAATGAGAAACACAGCAGTCCAACCAATGAGAAACACCACAGCCCAGCCAATGAGAGACGCTGCAGCTCAGCCAATGAGAATGTGTAGCTGCCCTGAACTGTTCCTCTCCCCCAATGAACCTTCCTTTCGAAGAGGCCCCCCCCCCCCCCGCCCCCTCATTTCTCTATAAAAGCAGCTCCCCCTCCTTTGTTCCCTGGATTTGCCTGTGGTTCACCAGAGCGCACACATCCTGAACTGCAATTCTTTTTGCTATCCCCGAATAAACTCATTCTGCGGATAAAATAACAGGGGAATTTGTTTTTTAAGTTGACAGAGCTGAGACCTGAAGGTTGGAGTGTTGTCAGATGAGGTGAGCTGGGGCTTTCCAGGGGGAAATGCAGCAAACTGCAAAGACCCCAAGGCAGAAAGAGGGCAGCACACCTGCAGAACTGAGCTGTGTGTGATTGGCGTGGACGAAAGACAGAAGAAGAGGGAAAGCAGCTCAGATGAGGCTGGAGAGGTCAGCAGGGGAAAGCCCACACAGCCTGGAGGCCTGGGTTAGTAGGCAGAGTGTAAGCCCTGGAAGCTTTAAGAGAGGAGTGGCATGACCTGATTTGTGTTTGCACGGGATCTGGACAAGAAGTGGTGCTGGGAGACTTTTACAGTGCAGACTGGAGACTACAGAAGACTGGACCTAGATGGTGGCAGCAGAGGTGCTGCTCACTCCAGCTACATTCACACCCACAGCAGGAAGAACAAGTGTTTACCTCATTTCTTGTGAAGAGTGGGTTACCATCAATCTTTAAATGTCTACAGTGTGATAGACAATTGGCCTTACAGATTGTTTTAGTTTCCCTTGCTCTGATTACTAGTAAAGTCAAAAATCGTTTCATACATTACTGGCCATTTCGATGTCTTCCTTTGCGGATTTCTTTACATCCTTTGTCCAGTTGCTACTGGATAGTTGTACTTGATCAGATCCTCTTTACATATCATGGGCTTAACATCTTTTTTGTTACATCAGCTGTAAATAATTTTTCCAGTTTATCATCGGCCAGTTGACTTTGTCTATAAGGTCCTTTGCCACATAAAGGTTTTCTGTTTTCATGTAGTCGAATCTGTCCATCCCTTCCTCTAGGACTTTCACAAGGCACTTCCCTTCTTCTCACACTAGCTTGGGTTCCCACTGACATTTTCAAGGAGGGCAGGGACTACCTGGTATCCCCTTCACTCTAGGAAGCATGCAGGCAGCAACTGAGTTGCAGCTGGTAGTCCTAGGAAGTCGAAAGAGAGCTCGAGTCTGTCACTTTCTTGGAGGTTTTCCCGTGGTTTCAGTGGCCTTGGGAACAGTAGATTCTTGCCTTCTGAGAATTAAGGAGGGCTCTGCAGAGACTACTGAAAAAGGATTTGACCTGGGCACCCTATTCTCCAGCACTGCTATATAATGCAGTGTGACCAAGAGGCTTTGGAACCAGACAACAGAGGCTCATGATCAGTTTCTGAGGCCAGTTGGGTGATTTTACCACTTCAAGCCTGTTTCCTCATTTGGAAAATGGAGAAGACAGAAGTGCCTATCTCATGGAGCCTATCTCATGGGGTTTTGGTAAATGTGTGTGAGATAATGCCTGCATTCTGTACTCACTGTAGCCAGTCATCAGTAACTGCTCCTTATTATGACTATAAATTCCCTGAAGAAAGGAAAGGCATTCAAAAATTATATAATTTTAGAAAGAAGCTACTGCAGGATCTTAACATGTGAAAGTGCTATCAGGGATATTAGTCTTGAGATGTTAAGATCAGTGTTTCATGACAATTGTATCAAAACTCTGAGATTAACTAAGTCCCTTCCCAATCTGGTGCCACGGAAGGGGACACATTTCTTAGCCAACACTACCCAATCCTAACAAATTCCAGAGCTGTGTAACCCTAACTCCAGTATGGACTTCCTGTTCTAGCTCCTCCCTGATAAGGAATGAGTAGCAACAACCTGTAGAGGACTGAAAACAAAATGAAATACTGGTTTTGTGAAATGAAACAAATGGGCTGGAGATGGGAGGCCCTAAGAACCACAGTGGCCAACGTGCAGGTCTGATTAGAACCTGGAGCTTGCGCACTCACTTACACATTTTCTTACAAGTCAGCCCAGATTCCTAATAACACTTTTCTTACCAAAACGGAGGAACAGTTTCCTTCCAGACTTCTCATAGAACAGATAAAGAAATCAGTGCTCCTGATGGCCTGGAGTCTGGATGCCCTTCTTCCAGCACGACAGGTCTCAGCAAAATGACCACTCCTCAGAGGCCATCCTTGACCATCTTGACTAAGGTGCCCTCTCCCACTCCCCACAACTCTCCATTGTGTTCTCCTCCTTGATTTCTTCCACAGCATATATCGCTTTCTGAGACTATCTTATTTGTATACTTATGTATTTTCTGTCCCCTCAATTAGAAAGTAAGCTCCATGAAGAGAGGACAGTTGCTGTCTTATTCTTCACCGAATCCTTCTTATCTAGAACAGTGTGTGGCACATAGTAGATGCTCAATAAATATTGCCAAATGAAGGAAACATCACATCCAAAAGTGGCAGAGAGTGGGAAACGCAAGAATACAAAGTCAGTGAAAGATGTGGCATTAAACCTTTCAATCCCAGACTCTTCTATTCATCCAGTAAACATGTACTGAGTATCTACTAAATGCTGCCCCCAAGCTTTAAATGAAGAGGTGGCTCCTTCTCACCAAGTAGTAAGGTGTCACATGATCAGCCATAGATGTAACGCTCAGCCAGCAACTTTTATACCATGCTAGCGTGCAATATATTCACAGACAAACACTTAAGCTCCTCTGTCTCCTTCTGCCTCCTCCCATTTACTCATCCTTCCAGTGTGAGCTTGAATGTACTTTCCTCAGACAGGCTTTTCTGACCCCCCCCAACTACACTGAGCCCACCCCCCCCAACAATGAGCACCATGTCCTGTTCTTCATCACACATTAATCGCACTTTATAACTGCATGTTCATTTGTATGTGCATTTAATGGCTACATCTCTCATTAGAGACTAAAAGCTCCATGAAGGCCGAGATACCATTTTGCTTCAACTGTGTACCTGTTACAATGTCAGCACATAGGAGTTGCTCAATAAATAGTTCTTGAGCCTATCAATAAAGCTTACTTTTATCCTTACCCATAGTTCTTGAGTGAAGCACTATGCACTTCAAAGCCACTCTCAGTAGGCTGAACAGCTGAAGGTGGTTTATCCAGCAGAAACTGTGATAGCTGTCAAGGCCAGATAATGCTGGTTTGGCCACTGTGTATACTACAATTTTGGACTAGTCTTTTAATTTATCTGAGTTTGCTTCTTCATTTGTAAAGTCCAGAGATTGAGCTAGATAATCCTAAAGGCTCCTTCCAGGATTGTAACTAACCCACTGATGATTAAAGAAGAAAGCAGGTTAGCAAGGAGGATGGTAACTCTTGGATTAGGCTAGCCTGGACGATCTGGCTCTAAATCCTTTATGGTCCCCATGAGTTTTGACTACTTGACGAGGGGCACAAATCTTGGGTCTCAGCTCCATCCCATCTGTGAGGCTTCTTCAGCATTCTACTGCCCCAGCCAGGTTGACAGCACCAAACTAATTTCTATTTAGTTAAAACTGGGACTCCAAGTAAAAGACTACTCTAGAAAAGACTACTCTAGAAAGCCCCTCTAAACCTCTGAAGGAGTCAAACCATGATCTATAAAACATTAAGTCATACCATTTACCTTGATTCGAGGCATAGTAACTGTAGGTGGCTTTGCTTCAGCCACAAAACTGTGCGATGCTCCTTTTTCCACCAGATAAGTTGTATAGGGCATAAATTTCACACCCTTTGAGCCAAAGACAAAATCATCTCTCAAGGCGTCTATCAGCACAATAACAACTTTACTGAAGAGAGGTGGTGGGAGCTTGGTCCAGTTGGAACTGGCTCCTAAAAGTGTTTGAAAGAAAAAAGGAAATTCAATTTTAAACTCTATTTAGCACTCAAGCACCTTATATTTTAGTTTTTGCCTACTTCTCCAGCACATATCCTGTGAAATCTACATATCTCAACCTAAAGAAAAAGGCCTGTTCTCGGTAGACGGTACTGGGGGGGGGGGGGGGGGCTGGGTAGGGTGCGCAAGCTCAGGGAGTCCCAGTATTAAGTAGTGAATTGCTCTTACCATGGTGAGGAGTACTGGGACCCGGGAGTCCCTTCATGAGGGCTCTGGAATGGGACATTTAGGGAGCTTGATCTAAAACAGTGCTGCAACTAGGGGACAGGCAAGCATATTTGCAAACTGTTTGTAGGGTCACTGGTTGGTAATGTGTGGACCTGGTCCAAAACAGGCAAGCCTTTACCTGGTATGTACTACTGGGTAGGTCAGGGCTAGGAAGGGGTCTATGCAGGGAAGTCTTAACCATTGTGAAAAAAGGGGTCTTGGAGGAATGTCATAGAAGAAAACACGAGAGGTCTACAGGAATCTTCTCTGTTGTGTTTTACTGAGCGAAAAGGGTGCCCAGAACAGGGAGTGACCCAAAGGCCTGTGCAGGGAAGGGGGCGTCACTGGATGAGTCGAGCTGGGGAGAAGCGGGAGCCTTTGCGGTGACCAGGGAGGAGGGTCGAAGTAGGGCGGGTAGGTGGTTGCCACAAAGCTCTAGGATACATAAGAAGAGGCTCAAAGGGTAAGAAGGGGGCTCTTGGTGATGGGGACTAGAATGGAAGAGACGACCCGGGAGCCCCGGGAAGAAGTCTGAGAGGCGTGGCTCAGAAGGAGAATCCTCCGGGAAGTGGGCGCGGGGAGCGGAAACGCCCGGGGCGGGGTCCGTACCAGCCGAGGGTTCGGGCGCTGGGGGCTCTGCTTGGTGCTTCGAGCTAGAAGAGGACCGAACCGGAGCCGGGAAGAATCCCCGAAGGAAGAGTACGACCCCGAGCACCTCGACCACTACGCAGCAGGCGGCGAAGGTCCCGGAGCCCAGCCGCATCGCGCCCACCGGGCTCCGTGCTTCGCGACCCCGGCGCAAGCCTCGCCTAGCAGCTCCTTCCGGCTCCAGGAAACAGCCTCTGAGCAAGGGCGAACTGACAGGGCTCACAGGCCCCGGCTCCCGGTGTCGGCTCCGGGTGTCGTCACGTCCGCCGGCGCGCGGGAGATACGCACGAAGGGGGCGGGCGCTTCCCGATGCGTGATGACCCTGAGCTCTGGGACCTTTCCGCGTATTTCCGGTGCGCCCACTCGCGAGGCCCCGCCCCTGCCACACCCACTTTGAGTCCCCGCCCCCGCGGGTCCCCGGCCGCCCTGCGTTGCCTGTTTCGCGGGTGGGAATAACTACCACGTGCCGTCCCTCTTGCTGGGAGGTTTCGCGCGTATTGCCTCGTTCCTCCTCACATCAGCGTAGAGCCCTCACGTGTCTTGGGCAGGTCGTGCAGAGGACGCGGTGTCTGACCTGGGCTTCAAGTTGGGCTGCCATTACAGTACATTGCTAAGTGACCTCAAGAAGGTCAGCTGACTTCCTAGGTCTGGGCGTCCCTGTGCCGGATGGGACTCCAGGACATTGTTGGGGCCCCATCCAGACCCTTTACTGGCCACTGCCTCCAGCTTCAGCTCCAGCTCCTGCTCCTGGGTGTGTTTGAGGCCAACAGATCTGTTGACCTGAAAAGCCTCAAAATGAGTTTATCCCAGAATAGCTAAAAGAATTGCAGTTGAGGATGTGCATGTTATGGCAAACCACAGGCAAAGCCAGAGAACAACAGACGGAGCTGCTTTTATAAGGAAAAAGGGGGATGGGAGGGGCTTTCCTAAAGGAAAGTCCCTTGGGGGAGAGGAACAGTTCAGGGTGGCAATGCTTCTCATTGGCTGAACTGTGGCATTTCCGATTGGCTGGGCTGTTGCGGGGGCGGGGGGGATCTTCCCTCCATAGTAAAGTGATTATACTAGTGTTTGGTGTAATTGAGGGTGTGTGAGGCCCCCCCCGCCCCCCCCCCCCCAAAGGCCTTCCCCATCCAGTCTAGTTAATGTTTCTTTATTAATTTCCACAGCTCACAGCTGCCCCCTTCTCTGGAAAATTGCCCTTGGTTGATGGGAACTGCTGAGCCCTGGAAGTTACCAGTCTCCTATATACCTGGAGTCTTTGACTGACTGAGGTCCCCGTATAAAGGCCCAGCTCCTTTGCTTGCTTCTTGGTGACTTAGCCGCAAATTCTCAGAGTTCCACTTTCTTTGTTGTAAAAATTAATAAAGAGAAACCTTATTTAAAATGGAATTGGGAAGCCAGAAGAGAGAACTCTCATGCACATGGCACTCAATGCACACTAGACCCCAACAGGAATAGAGGTACCCAGCATCTCCAATGGGAGGTGACACCACTTACCACCCCAGCAGAAGGAGGGAGGAAATTCCTCCTTGCCCAGCAACATCTCAACCAAAGACAGACTGCTGTGCTCAGCCAGCAAAAAGCCACTATACGTACTTCCTACTCCCAGTCTCCTCCAGGGGACTCTTCATTTATTACAGCCCCTCCCAACTTCGTGAAAAGACATCCCCCTCCCTGTTTCTCTGGACTGCATGTCCTGAATTGCAATTCTTTGCTGTTCCTGAATAAACTCGTTTTGCTGGTAAAATAACTGGCTGTTTATTTGTTTCAGGTGAACACTGTCTGACTTTAGATTCCAAAATTTTATTGACATCTTCTCTCCTGGTTTTTGTTCTCTCTCTTTTTTGTCCATGTGGGTTTATGTTTCCCTCTTCCTGGTCATTTTAGTAGAATATTGGGGAAGCAGGACCAAACACTGTGTGCTGTACACCATAGCCTTCATTCTTCAAGGCTCGTCTTCTAGATTTCTCCCAGGTCATCAACAACCTGGAACACTACAGTTTTAATTCATGAGAATGTCAAAGGCTCCAAGATCAAGGAGCTCTGTAAAAATTTGTTATAATTGGTTTTTGTGACATGGAAAGGACTGCCTATTCCCATAACTGGTTACCCACAGAGTACTGAGCAATGGTGGGAAAAGAACTCCCTTTTTCTTATTTGGTTTTAAAATTTTATTTGCCCAAATGTAGGCATTCATAGATTTGCAAGGTCAAGTCTTCAGAGCAGCCCCTCCCACCCTGGCTTTGGGGTCCCAGCTCCCAGCTTCCTCTCCTTAGCTTAGGCAGCTCTGTGCATCACACCTCCTGTCCAGCTTCCCCTCCCTGAGTCCTTGTGTGTCACATTTGTTTCTGGTTCTCAAAGGTGATGGCTCCATTGAGGCTTGTAATCTGGTGCCAGTCCCTTGACTGCAGCTTGGTGTGCCTCATGTAAACGCTTTCCTGGTGAGTGTTCCTGGGGAGCATTTGGTTGCCTTTCCCTGTTCCCTGGGTGAGTGGCTGTGTAGAGCTTGGCTGTTCCTCCCAGACAGCTCGTTTTTAACTGAAGTGAGCTTTTCCTGAATCAGGTAGCTGTGGGACTGTTCGCCACACAAGCCTCATGCTTTCCTCAACAGACCATTTGCTGTGACATGCTTGCTGGGTGACTTGCCTTGGCCCTGCCGCATTTTCTGCCCCATTGCCACAGTGTCACTTGTCCAGGGGAGCCCCTACTTGGCCTATGCACCCCATTCTCAAGCTTTGCAGCATGGGTTCCAGTGTCCTGTTCACGTGTGCCTGGTGTTCACTCTGAGAGCCTCATCTTCCATCCTCACTGTCCCTGTCCTGCACCTGTTGTCAATCAGCACTGCTTTGCTAGTCCTTTCCATTTATGTGTTAGTTTTGTGGTTTGGCATTTTCTCTTTCTCCAAGGTTATTTGAAGACAATTTGAAGGTGGATTTCTATATTTGTTTCCTATTCTTCTTGTTGCTGTTGGCTGATTTAGAGAGTAGATAGAGAAAATAACAAATTTAGGCTGCCTCTGCAAACAACCCAAGTATTATTTTTAATGATAAAAGAATAGAGTTAAGAGAAAATATTTTAATGCAATAAAATTATTAATATTAAACATGGTATCTGCTTACAAAAAACATTAAGGCACTTGGCTTCTTTTTAGCTAGACTAGAAAATGGCCTATTAGGCCATTTTCCAGGGAGCTTTCAAAAGGTAAAGATTCCTTGGCCCAATTCCAAGCCTACCGAGACAGTGTTCCCCAAGGTGGTACCCAAGGTCCTATATATTTTTTATTCAATTTTTTTATTGTGGTAAAATACACATAACATAAAACTTACCATCGTAACCATTTCTAATTGTACAGTTTAGTGGTATTAAATACATTCATGTTATCGTGCAACTGTTACTGAACCAGAAGTGGGTTTGCTTACCCATCTCTGACACCGGGTGTAGTGGAAGAAAGTAGGAATTTTATTGAAAAGTGCTGAGCAAGGAGAATGGGCAGCTAACACTGTCATCTCAAACTCCCTGAAAAGCTACAAGTGATGGTTTTTATTCGGGGTTTTAGGTAGGAGGGGGGAGCAGGTGGCCTTGGGAGCTGAAGTTCTAACAGTCTTCTGCGTAGGCACAATTGTCTTTCATATTTCTTTGTGGGTTGCATGTGCAAATTCGGGAGTGTTCTATCTGTTGCATTCGGTGGATTTTTAGTCTGTCTAAAGTTTACAGTTGGTCATTTTAGCTTCTCAAGCTCCTTCAAGATGTTTAGTCAGTCGGGGGTGGGGAGCTGTCAGCAAGTTGCTCTCCTATCTGCATCCTCCTGTTCTGCAGAACAAGCTCAGAATCGTTGGTTACTTTGTTTTCCACATCAACCTCCTGGGTACAGGCTTCAAAATTTTAACTTTTTCATTCTTGGTTTCAAAACCATCACCACCATCAATTCTAGAACTCTTTTCATCTTGTAAAACTGAAACTCTGTGCCGGTTAAACACTAGCTCCCCGTCCACCCTCCCCCATCCCCTGGTACCCACCATTCTGCTCTCTGTCTTTATGAATTTGACTCTAGGGACCTCATATAAGTGGGATCCTACAGTACAGTCGGCCCTCCATGTCCTCAGGTTTTGTATCCACGGATTCCGCCAACTGTGGATGCGAAATCCATGGTTACAAAGGGCCAACTGTGTTAATCATTCTGTGCCATTATGTGTAAAGGACATGAGCATCTGAAGATTTTGGTGTCCAAGAGAGTTCCTGGAACCAGTCCCTGGTAGATGCTGAGGGATAACTGTATTTGTCTTTTTGTGACTGGCTTCTTTCACTTCATATAGTG